>NC_137124.1:23449239-23704277 GCF_949319135.1 Squalius cephalus | reverse complement strand
GCAATGAAAATGGCCACCTCCTGTACTTAATTTAGCCTACCAACTGACGTAAAGATTAAAGTCTACAGGATGACTGAGGCATTAGTGTCAACAGCTGGCACTTACCTCATCTAGTCTGTCATTATATCTAGTCATTATTAAGCATCAGATCTTAGGAATTCTCTCACTAGCTTATCATTTTGAGGAATTTAGGAGGAAATGAGAGGTGGTGTCCCTGACTGCCTGTAAACAGTCATTCCAGTCATATAAATGCCTTTCACAACAATATCACTGTATTGACAGGTTAGTCATGACACAAAAATAGACATTCAACTAAAACAATTAAACACTCTGAACGTTTGCCTTCTTGATAAGCATTTAAAAAAGTTGTCCACTCCCTGACACACCAACTCATTCTTTATTATTTACTATTTTACACATTTTGAAGCAAAAGTATAGTAATCAAAATGGTGAAATATCACAAACAGAAGGGAATGTAAATTAAATCAAAACAATTTTATAATTAATTTTCTTTAAAAGCTGTCATCTTTTGCCTTCTACATTTTTCCAGCCAGCTTCATAAGCAATTTGTTATGTGGGTTAACTTGTCCATCAAAAAGGTGGAATTAAATTTTTAGAGTTTTTATATCCAGCTGGTTAGCATGTGAGAACTGAAAGAAATTGGCACAGCAGACACATGATCTTCCTCAATAGCAAACGCAAGCTGATGCACAAACAACGCAAGCTACAAACAGCCTTTCATAAATTGACTTGCTGATTCACCATCTAGGCCTACAACAATTAATCATTTGGAAAATTTGCAGACACACTTTATAAACAGTCATTCCTCAATGCCTGGGAATAGCATCATTTGTAAACAAGTGTTTGTGATGTTTTCTAAAGCAGCACAACTTTTGAAACTCACAATTCAAAAAGGGTCCAAGTCAAGACTCAGCAAACAAACAGTGTCTTGCGGCTCTATTTTGTGTAAAGCAGCTTTAAATTCATTAAACGTATAAAACTCTCAACTTGGCAGATGTCTGGTATAGCCATGAAAAGTGGTTTCAAGAGAACATTGATACCATCTTGATTCACAGACTGGTCATGAACAGTGAATATTTGTACATTTTGTGCCCAAGTTAATGTCCCACGAGAATAAAATATTACTGGCCACTCGAACCTTTGATGTAATGTCATGAAGCACGTCAGATGAAGAGCTTCTGGCTTTTAGCAAAAGCATGGGTTTCGAATAATGTTTTGAGGATCTGTTTTGACAACGAAAAGACCAAAAGTCTGTCACTATGATGTGTTCTGTTGTAGTTACTATCCCTGTGTGTGTGTGTGTGTGTGTGTGTGTGTGTGTGTGTGTGTGTGTGTGTGTGTGTGTGTGTGTGTGTGTGTGTGTGTGTGTGTGTGTGTGTGTGTGTGTGTGTGTGTGTGTGTGTGTGTGTGTGTGTGTGTGTGTGTGTGTGTGTGTGTGTGTGTGTGTGTGTGTGTGTGTGTGTGTGTGAGGCATCTGAGCTCAGTGGTAAAGTCCATGACAGCATGGAGAATGATGCAGTCCGTCGCTGACAGCTGCTTGCTACTGATAACGTCACGCACACAGTTCAGTGTCAAAAGAACACAGACATTACAGATGGTCCCCAAACACACACCTGCTCACACAACACAAACTGTTCACTTATATATGGCATTTATGAAGAACACATGTAAATGTGATGCTGCTGCTTGGATGGATGTCACAACAAGCAGCCAGGAAGTCATATGCCACACACACACAAAAAAGAGAAGAAAGCACGGTTTTACGGAGAAATTGTGGCACACATATTCTATCAACATCTCACTAAGAAAAACATATACTTTGCACATTCTTCACATGCAAGCATATATCCTTTCAATAAACTATTTTCAACCTCTTATTATACAGGGTAATAGATCTGCCAAAAATTTCACTGTCAGCAAATGTGGTACCATAACCTTCCCAGTCTAAAACTGTACATCAATGAGGCTGAATATCACAGTGGATTCCCACAGTTGTGTTCTTGAGAGAGATGAAGAATGACACAAGAAAAGAAGTGAGGGTAGATGGGCAAAATATTAAGAAATATATAAAACAGGGATATTCTGAAAATAAAATGACACAAACATACCACCAAAAGATCTGTGTGTTCCTCTGATGCTCTTACATGCAGGGTAAACCAACAGAGACTAAAGCAAACAGCTACTGTTAAACCTATAAGATCACATCATGAAACATCACTGAGGGGAAGTCCAAAACACATGGAGAGTTCAGATGCAATAGCCTCTAAGTGCCATCTGAAATTTTCTTCTAGAATGATCATTTTTATCAAGCTCGTATATTTAAGTTCAGCAATCGGACGGATCATTCTAGGTTCGTCTGAGGATAAGCGAGTGACAAAACCAAATATGACAGAGGACACAGAATCCTTGAGAGAAACTGTGACTTGGCACATTCTTCATGTCACACTGAATGAGATTATTCTCTCAAGGCCTCTCCCTCTTTTTCTGCATTAACAGGACTGCTCAAACTCAAGACAAGTACAAGATATTTGCAATGTCTCTAACGTTAAACTTTAAGACAAAAATGTAGTGATTTAGTATAACTGATCTTCACACAGCAGACTCAGGTCAAGAACACCATTTAGACAGGGGCTTTGGGATAAAGATATTACAGTGATACCCATACAGCCCAACATATCAAGACAATAACAGTTAAAGGCCATCCTTTCAGTTTACCCTGAGTCAAAGATATGAGATCAGCATTATGGGAAGAATTCCTCCAGACATGTTGTATTAGTCAGGCTGTCCTGCAGCACTGTGACAAAGGGTGCTCCAGGAGTCAAGCCCATTGTATGAGGGTTTCAGCACAGGAAGCCATTATGGGCCGGAAACGGAAACGTGGGGAAGAGTGACAAGGGAAGACAACAGACATCACAACAGCCTGAAAACACAGAGCACTACTAATTTAGGCCAGTGGGATCAGACATTTACAAAGACAATGACATAAACTGATCATCATTCACAGTGGCCCTGTCCCAAATGGCACCCTAAACACTCGCGGTCTTTCTACAAGTCCGCACTTTCATGACAGAACGCCACTTTGACTGTCGGCAGACTCGGCACCCTGGGAAACCCTACGGTCTCATGGACTTAACGGACACGCGCACGCAGCAGCCATTGTAAGTCCACAAGACTGAAAGCGCATAAGTGTGCCATTTGGGACAGGGCCAGTGTCTACACTGAAAGCACTAATGCTGCACGTCACCTCAAAATTAGATCCTCAATAATGGTCCAATCAGCTGGAAATCGAGGCTAGATAAAAGCAAAAGAGGTTTTTCATTTTTTCCTACTTTATTTTACAATAGAAATTCCTTGTAAAAATTGCCTTAGTATTTTAGAAGAGCAAGTAACCATTTTCAGCACGGTTTTCCTAACAAATAAAGTTCAACAAAATAGAACATTTGCAAATAAAATGTGTACCATTCAAAAGTTAGAGGTCAGTATGATTTAAGAAATTAATACTTGAGCAAGGACTCATTGATTGATCAAATGTAAACAGTAAAGACATTTATAAATGTAACAAAAGATTTACATTTCAAATAAATTCTGTTCTTTTGAACTTTATATTCATAAAAAAAATGAATCCTTAAAAAAAAAATAGTAGCACAACTGTTTTCAACACTGATAAGAATTTTTGAGCACCAATTCAACTTATTAGAATGATTTCTGAAGGATCATGTGACACTGAAGACTGTTTTTGCCATCACAGGAATATATATTTTTTTTTTTAAAGAAATGAGTTATTTGTAAATATTACTGTTTTTACTGTATTTTGATCAACATAAATGCAGCCTTGGTGAGCATAAGAGACTTATTTTTCCAAAAATAAAAACCACCATATTACATAAACACAAGTATGCACGTTTTGGTTCCCTCGATTGGGCAATCAGAGGAAAACAATCAGATAGGGAGTGCTTCATGTAAATACATCATATGGACCACGTTGGCTTCCACAAAAGCGCCTTCTTCAGCATTCTAGTTTTGCTATACTAATTATCTTTTCAAATCAGGCTAAGCACTTGTTAAACACGAAGATCAACCTCAATAATATGAATGTAGCATAACAAAATGTTCCCAACAGGTTACTGAAGGCTTGACATTTGAATGAAGACAAAACACTGCCAAACAAAATTTCTTGCCAAACACACCAGTGCTATTCTCAGTGGCAGTCTTGCAAGACTATGGAAATAATCTTCTACCTCAGTTAACCCCCATTCATATGTTTTCTCAGGGCCTGCTCCTCTGAAAGTTGATATGCTGTAGTGTGGTGGTTCCTTATACTGCTCTATTCCAGAATAGAAAGTGATGTAGGCATCCAAACAGGATGTTTTTAAAGCAACAGACACAAAGATGCAATATATTCAGTCTTAGTTGCCGTGAAGATTATGTTTTATAACATCAGTGGGAGTGTAAACTAAACCTGAACATCTGAAAAAGCTTCCATCCCAGGGCAGGTCAAAGGTTAACACTGCAGGTCAAAACAATGGCAGTACAGAAACTCTCTGTTTGACCGGTTTACACATGCCATCCTGACTGCAGTTAACCAAATAAACTTCGGACAAAAGAATGGACAAAAGAAATGCACTTTGACTAAAAAAATGACAGGGGTGAAGGTTTCCAATGGAGAGTTTAATGAGCCCGTGAAGACCAGTTAAGCAGACCTTTTAGCAGTGCCACAACAAAAGGTCGTAGGTTAGACATTTAGGGTCTGTTTACACGATGCTGTTTTCAACTAAAAAAGTCGTTAATTTACTCGACTACAGCGTTTTGGTGGCCTGAAAACGCTAACTTTTGAAAACGGGTATCAAAGTGCAAGTTTTTGAAATCTCTGTGTAAACTACAAAAACGTGAATCTGTTTTTAGTCGTTTTCACAGATCCGTGTTTTGATAACGTTGTCATCTGTGATCAGTTTTTAGCACATCCTTGTTGTGTAAACTTCCCCTTAATAGCTTTTGGTTACCTGATCGCAGTCCATTTAAAAGACAGAACCTGTACAGCCTTATAAGGGCAAACTAGAAAAACACTCTTTCTCTTTTCTGATCTGCATCAGTAGAAAACATGCATATACAGAGCACATTGCCAAAAAGAGTAATCTAAATTATTCCCAGAATCTACGACCATGTTCAAGACATCATCACCAGTAAATGAGACCACAAAAGCAAATTATGCTTAGTTTAACAAGAGACATCTGCTACAGTACAACCTAAATTCATTAAACTTTAAAATTTAGTGCTTAATAGTTACTGATCCCTGACTATTACAATAATTCCTAAACTGGGAAGGTTTACTATTATTAAAATGTGACTGGTATGCTAAATGATAGACTTTTACCCAGCTGATTCAACCGTCACATTATCAACATCATGTGTTAAGCTTAGAGCTCTGTAAATAAGTATTTTGCGCATTGCCCTCTTTGTCCACCAGCCAAAGAACTGTGCTGTTGTTGGGTATCTGTGTCCACTTAAGTTCACATGAACAGATCTTTATCACTCACTGCCTTCTGTGACTTCAAACCCCACTTATTGCAGTAGGGATCTTGGCCTCTGTTGTAAGAGCAACAACGTGCATGCCCTAAATCCAGTGGATGAAACGCTAATGACTTAAAACTGACGCCAGGTGTGATCAGACATAAAAACACACAAGAAAGGTCATGAGTGTAACCACTAACTAGTATATATATATAGAGAGAGAGAGAGGGATAGTCTGGGGACTAAATATTTCATTGTGTCCATAATGTTCTCATCTCTTTAAAATAACACGGCACATACTAATAAAAAGCCCTATTTACAGAACTTATTTGGTCAAAGGGCTGCTGTGAATGTTGAGCCAAGAGCACCACAGCATGAAATAATTCTGTCACTGCTGCCAATACATTAAGTTGGTGATAAGGATTGACCCCATTAATGAACTTGTGACAACAGCCAAGTGTGCCTGGCACCTTACACAAAGCGAGAGGGTGGAAAGAAAAGGCACAAATATCCTTATACTGACTGAAGATAAGCTTAAAACACTGTTAAATGTTTTTCAATTTGACATGATTTGCTTAATGGTTCCATGTTTGCAGGCTTTACTTAGCATGCAAACATAATAGTTTACATTTACATTCATTTATGCATTTGGCAGACATTTTATCCAAAGCAACTTGCTTCAGCTTTAGGCAGTTTCCCTGGCAATCTAACCATTTATCTTGGTGTTTTGCTACCTACATCTACAATTCATTTTTCACAAACAAAGATAAATATTCATTGAAATATCCACAAAACTGTGAATTATACATACTTGCTGAGTATCCATACTGTCTAAATGGAAATGCATGATATGCACATCTCTACATCACTCTACAAACTCTCTACATCTGCATAAACGTGCTAGCCTGAGGTGGATGTTCTGAAGTTTCACATAAGTCAAAATCTGCATACAATAGAAAGACTCTTTCTGCAAAAACACTGTTTTGACCATTTGGGCATGTGTTTCCTCACATCAAAGATGTGATGGAGGAAAATTGTAGCTACATGACAATTTAGGAGATCTCCCTCAAGTCCATATTAACAGTTGTAAATTCACATTGTTTCACGTTATCTTAAGTCAATTATTCAAACCAACCAACCAATAAACAAATCAAACAAAGAAACGAATAAATATTGTGAAATATTCAATATTCATAGATCAGGGATTCCAAAAACTTGGGTTTGTGACTTGATAAAAAGCTAGTAATTACATCATAAAAGTTTGGGAAATTCCTGGTACCATTGGACAAATACTTGTAAACTCTGACATACACAGATGCAGGATTTCCTGGGCTAATGACTCCTAGTACATCCACCGGACTCCTGCCAAATCCTGATCCAGATTTGACACCAGCACCGGCTCGCAAAAAAATATCACGACACCAGTATTATGGAAGAATTTCACTAGGTATGAAGCTTGTGATCTAAATGAGTCACCAAGGGTATGAGGAGTCCCCAGAGAGATGCCAACACAGTAATGTGAAATGCTTCAGGGGTGAGTGTGATGCTTTAGATAGAGTCTATCAATAGGATGAGGAACACAAGGCAAAAAAAATATGTCACAGAGAGAGATCAAGCTTTAATGGTCATAAACAGAGGGGGGAAAGAGATGGGGAGCTAAAATTGGATTTGCAGTATCATGGAAAAATGTTCCAGAGTTTTGCAGACTTAGGTAACCCACAGTACATGTATTGGCACATTAGCTTCTGATTAGCCTGAAAGAAAAAAAATTTAATCTGGAACATGGAGTACTTGCAGGCATACAGCATTGTATCTCTGCACAGAAACAGTTTATAAACAGACTCCAAAAGGATGCCTGCGGGTCCGGCTAAACCACCCTCATATCCCGGTGGACCAAACAATTGCCAGCCATGCTTAGAAAACCAGTTCAGAGCAATGGAGGAGGTGGGGGTGTAAGAGTCTGGGGTGAATAACATTTCAATTTAACCCCCACAAAAAAGATTATTTTTCTCATCCAATTGTAACTACATACATTAGTCTTGAAAAAAGTAAATATATCCATTTATGAACTGCTACAGTGAAGTCAGTTCAATGGAAAGGACATTTGGAATAGATGTCAATGAACTTGTAAAAAAACTTGTAAGAGCTCCAGATTATAACCTTTTCTTTCAGAGCACACAATATGACAGCCAACAAGTCTGAACAAGGAGCTCACATGCAGAAATCAGAGACAGGCTTACAGTTTGCCTTTGATATCAGGGTTCCCACACCTTTTGACAAAAATCATTTATTCGTCCTCATTCTTTAAAAGATATTTTAAAGAATGTTTCAACCATTTTTAATCCATTTAATATCCAGCACAAAAATGGACCCCACTGACATTTTTGGGTTCACTACTCCTTTTAAGTGCACTAAAAAGATGTCGATTCCATAAAGATTTAACTAATTTCCATGACCTTTCCAGGCCTGGGATGTCCCTGATAATTCCAGGTTTCCCATGACTGTGGGAAGCCTGCAGTATGGAGACACATGGATTTGAAGCAGATCAGCCAACAACAGTTTAGTTAGATCCAGAAGTCACTGTGCTACTTCCATCTACAGCTTAAATATTTAACTCTCTCCAGCTCACACAAAACAAGATTTTATAGGTATTTAAGTGGGTTAAGAGTGTGCAGGGAGGGTGGCATCAAATTAAAAGTAAACACAGCTGTCTTGTTTTAGCACAATGTAGTACATGTCAAGGTTTGAAACAGCACTTGAAGTGATTAAATAAAATGTTTACTTGAATATGAACATGACCTGTGGGTCATGTTCACGTGTCTGTGCAAGGGACAGGGGCCTGTAGAGGTGTTAGAGAATGAATGCTAATGACGGACGTATGGTTGGCTTTGCTAAAATTTGAACAGTATGTGCTGCTGACCAGCCTCACATAAACAGAGTAAGAAATAGAAGCCTGAGGCCTTAGGGATGACCTATCTGCAGCATGGCATTTCCTGTTGCCCAATTTAAATGACACTGTTCCTCCTACTGACGATTACTTGGGAAACACTTAAAAAACACCACAGCCCTTTTCTGAGCTTACGGCTATACAGGAGCTTTATCAAAAGAGATTATTCTGAACGATTCGAATTAAATTAAAAGTAAAGTGCACATGAAGCTAATTATTGTTTTTATCTGGATGGACATCACAATCTATTATTTGGCAATGTATTGTTGCTTCAATATTACACATGCAGTTTATCAAGCATTAAACAAACTGCATGTATTACATATATCTGCATATTTTGTCTGAAACCAGAAATCCAAAAAGGGCTATTTAAAGCAGTACCAACCTTTTATTTTTATCCCCATTATCCACAGCAATATAATAAGGCCCTATGACTTTTCCATTTTTTTTCCATGATTGATAAGGATTAAGAATACATTTATAATATGGTTTTTTATATACTATTTACTCACAACTTCTACTCGATAAAATATATTAAATATGGCATAACTGAAAAAAAATATATATAATCAATATAAAATGCCCACTGAGTTATAAGACTTAATTTACATGACTTTCCGAGGTCTAGATATCACACTTAAATATCCAGGTATTTCAATACAGTGAGAATCCGATTTTTCAACAACAAAAAAAAAACAGTTGTTGAGATGGTGAATTAAAATGAGAAATATATAAATTTTTTAGTTGTTTTGTCTCAATTTTAATGCTCATTTAGTCCCATTTTAAATCATTGTAATTAATTTTTAGGCCACCTTAAAAGTTTGTCCCGGTTTTTTTTTTTTTTTTTTTTTTTAACAAGTTGAGAACCACTGACCCCAAAGCTAAAGCAGATTCAATTATTTTGTTATACAATTTGTACAAAAGTGCGCAAACTATGACCATTACAGTACTCTCCAGCTCAAAACCGTCTTTAAAAATTACAAAACTTGATGTACGGCATACCATAATAAATAAAATATGGCAAGAACCTGAAAGCTGAGGGTTCTGAGAAAAGCTTTGAACTTTTACTAGCAGACAGCAAAAAAAAAAAAAAAAAAAAAAAAAAAAAAACACTTGATTGAGTACAGGATATGATGAATTACATTGTTTTGTGAGAACCTGTGCAAAGTGCTATTTCTTTCTTTCCACTTACAACATTTGAATTCCTCTTTAGAGGGAAGTATTTCATGATTCAAACATGACTATTATATGCAGGATGCAGGATGCAGCATCAGCTTATTTCTAAACCAACAGGAAAACAGAGGGAGATAAAGGCTGTCTTCGCCCCCCACCCCCACAATCTTTGTGTCTGTTTAATAAAGGAGCAGAAGCACTTATTTGAGCAACAATGAGCACATTAGATATTGATGAGCCTCTGTGGAGTTATAAATCTGAATGAACATTTAACACACTCCTTCAGATACCCGGGAAGTAACTCAACAGATTATTTTGTTTCCATAAATTATGTCTGCACCAGAGAGCAACAGAGGACACATCTGATACTGAATGGAAAGGAACACAGTGTTCTGACATAGAAAAAGAGAGAACTTGCTGGAGATCAGGAGGAGTATGAAAAACACACGGTTGATAAAGTCAAATTCACACTTAAAAAAAAAAGTGAATTATGTAAAAGTGGAAAAGCAAGCCGTGATTCAGCGAATCATCATTCAAAAACATCACTGGAGGAGGAGCAGCACACGCAACCTAAAGACCCATTCATATGCATAGTTTTGTTAAAGATCAAGCATAACTTTGAAGACAAAGAAACATTTCTCTAGACATTACTAAAGTGACAAGCCATTTCCAGTTCCAACAGAAAAAATAAAAAACAGCCATGACTAATAATAATAATAATAAAGTGCTTCATTAAAATGCTGGATCTCAGTAAAATCAGCCACTATTTTTACTCTTACCTGATTGGCTGGGCCAGCTGGCACTGAAAACATCAATAGAGCAAATCAAGAGCCAAAGTCATGTGACCATGCAGTCACAGCGAGCACTGGAACGAAGCCTGGCCATTTGTTTGTAACAAGTGAGTGAAAGTGCGAGCACAGTTTGACTCAATTAATCAAACTGAAAGTATGCCAGACACTACAACTGCTCTGTGGTGGTTGGACTGAGCGGAATGAAGTTCTCTTTGATTTAAAACCGATCCAAATGTTATTACAAAGGTTGTTTAAAAAAAACTGAACATTTCAAAGAATTTCTGAATTTTTATATTTAAGCAGTCAATATAACATGGAACGGAAAAACAGATCTGGAAAGAAAAACACTTCATGCAGAGACACTATCAAAACAATCAGGCAATGTGACTAAAATTCCTAAACATTCCACATGACATTCCTGACAACACAATTAAGCTGCAAGGACTCAGCATTACCTCAATTATTACAACACAGTTGTAGATTAGAAATAGAAATCTATCATGTAAAACTGCAAAATATATATATTGTGCATGAGCACAAAAGCAATTCCACAGATTAATGGATAACACACAGCACACCATGAGAGCCAGTTGAGAGTGTTGTGTAGTGTGTAGCATACAGTGACCCAAAAACCCAGGGCTGAACCGGTCTGTCCTGTCTTGAGGTATGTTACTCTCTTTGAGTCACTCAAACAAACACACACACACACACACACACACACACACACACACACACACACACCCCCTTTCAGTAGAAAAATAAATCAGGATAATGTCATACAAGACAAGACTTGCATTCAGACAGAAAGAGGGGACATGGGTGTTTCCTTGTTTGAGCCTACTCTTCTGTTCACCTTGTGTCAAATATTTTCTGCCTCAAAAAAAAAACAAAAAAAAAAAACAATCACTTACCTAAATAAGAAAAAAAATTTAGCAAAGGAAAGTTTACACCGTCTTATGAAACTTGCCAACTCGCAGTGCAGATAGCTATGTTGATTATAACTGGATTGTTCTGGTTTGGTCACATTGATTGGCTGTCATTCATTCTGCAATTTCTATGCATCTCTGGAGAGGGAACACTCACAATGGTATTTATTTAACTACATCCTGGACATCAGAATTTAGATTCCAACTTATCAGTTCACACCTGGGGCTGTACTACTGAAACTGAAAAGGTCTATTTCAGGTTGTATTACTGTCTGTTTCCTCATTGAAATTACCACGATTACTAAACAGATAGGATAGAATTCTGAGGGTGTTTTTTGTAAAACAGTCTCTGATGTTAACAGAGTTTAGTCAAGCTCCTGTTAGTCTTTAATGAGAGCAGACACACCATGTTTTGTCCCCAAGCTCTTTACTAAACCAAAAACTACATGAAAGTGTAAAGAATATCAGGACTGCCTTTGCTGTTATCATAAACCATTGTACCCCATGAACAAATTAACACATAAAATACAATTTATGTCCATTGTATTTACTATTTAATGGTCAGAGCAGATGCACAAGTGCTGTTTAACATATGCTATGGTAATGTTAGCTGGAATACAAGTACACGACTTTTAAAAACACTAGGCATCATACACTTGCCAACTTTGACACTTAATGAGAATCACACACTACCAGACTCTAATGAAAAAAAAAACTAATGCAGAGACATGCAGCATGTTTCTAGGAGATGCATGACAAATGAAAACAATGCATTCTAGTCTGAAGCAAACATTTCACAACATTTCTTCTCCCAGAATGGCTCTGATATTTGGCATCTAGTGTTGACGCGTCCAAACTGAAAATTGGGACAAAAATCTGGGCAAAAGTCATGTAGTGTGCTCCAAATTTTCTGAAGAGACTTGATCACTTTAAATGATGAACAGATATAATTTAGGCTTTTATTTGGAAATTAACATTGATCAGATTCAGTGAACAAACAGAAGCTCAATCAAACCTGCTTGACGCGTGAGAACAAACCTCTTACTGAAGCTCAAACGTGCTGCGTAACACGAGAATGAACTCATTGGTTCTCGAATGTCAAGTGAACATGCTTGAGCTTCTGTTTACCACAACCGATATGTGTAGATGAATGTTTATATGTGAATAAAAGCCTAAGAGCAATTGTGTCTCCAGAGAAAATGGACTAAACTGCTCACTTCATATGGATTTTAGGATCTCTTTACGAACTTTTTGAAGCGTCAAAGTGATAGTTATGTAAACGGTCAATTAACGGATAGAAATCTCAGATTTCATTAAAATACCTTAATTTTTGTTTAGAAGATGAACTAAAGTTGTACAGATTTGGAACAACATAGGGGTGAATAAATGATGACAGAATTATAATTTTTGGGTGAACAAACCCTTTAAGTGTGGCACTTTTATGTTCATTACTTTAATAGATCCATGTTACAATGAGAAGCTAGAGCTCGCTGAAGGTGTCATTGAAGAATTTGAGGATATAGTTGTAATGATCCCAACTGAGGGGATAACCGAACAGGGATAATATCATTTCAGCATTTCTGGAGAATGTAGCCCATTTTTTCCTTCTCCAAGACAAACTAAACCAACAGCCAGAGTGGAAAGCCAGGGATGACGTACTTGCCACCTCAGCAAAACACATACAAACGCTGAAATGAGCGCGCAAATAATCTGTCACGTTCATCAAGGCGTATTATTGTGCACATAGTCTTACCTAGGATGGAATGAACCCGCACTGACAGCTGCGTACGGAGAATCAAGATGGGCTTTTTGCCTTTTCTGTAGAAAGAAGAAAAATTAAGCAAACTCAATAACATTCATTCACATAAACGACCAGTTTATACTTCTCATCAGCATTCTAGGCAAGTTCTATTCACCTGAATTATTTCACTACTTGAATAATAATGCAGATGGAGCAAAGTACATTTAAAACATATTCTGAATTGGTCATTATTCCAGTTGCAGACGCATACACTTTACTGAAGGTTGACTGGAGACATAGAGTCAGAAAGAGAGAATATGGGTCAGAAGGGATTAAGGTATGGAAAGAGAGAGTAAACAGGCATGGAAACTATGCATCAAGGGTGTTCGTGGCTAAAAATGGACTGCTCCAAGTCTTACGTTTTCTGCACAATCTTCTGTGTGGTTCATACGCCCAGTCACAAAGACACTTAAAGATGAACACACACTCCAGTTTTGTCTTCTATTTTCCAAGTGCTGCTGCTTCAAATGACGCGTTTCCTGTTGTCAGTTTCAGTGAACCTGAAGGAGCTCTGGCTACAATTTTGCCAGCTTACAAATACATACACACCGTGTATGCTTTAAACACATGCACCCACAAATGCAAACACTGTGCAATTTAGAAAAAATATGACCACCCAATTAAAAATACTGATGGCATTTTCACTGGCATGGAGCAGCTACTAGTCCGCCTTCAACAAGTCGCTTTTTGTAATATCCCGACAATTGTATCCCTTAGACTTGAGAGGTGTAGGTGAGTGACATATACACTGGCTACATCATCTCTTGAGATTGAGTGCATGACAGAGCTGAACATGATTTTAACAGATTTAGCAGTGGTCTCAATCTTAAAGGTATAGGCTAGCGGAGGATTTTCCCGAATTTTAGAAAAGAACCGCCCTCTCCACTTTTTGAAAAAATGCACATGCGCAACACTCTACCTGCTCCCGAGAGGGAACGCCTATTAAACGTGTGCACGAGAGAGCATGCACGAGCTAATCATAGCTTACATTAACTTTTACTAGCAGTGATTTTAAATGGATTTCTCCAAATAGCATGCCAAACTCTACCTGTCAAGAAACTTTGCGACTGAGGCATCAGTGGGAAGCCCAACCTGTGTTTTGAGCGCACGCCATCGTGTGAATCGTGTGCACGAGCACGTACGACGGCCTTACGTAAACATATCACCAGAATGATTGACACTTAGGAGGACCAATAGTCTTGATGATCCACCCGGAAAAAGAAAATCCTCCGCTATACCTTTAAAGCTACACTGTGTAAGATTTTCTCCCATCTAGCAGTGAAATTGTATATGACTACCAACTGAATATTACTTTCTAAGCCCCTCCCATTCCGAGGGCGTTTTAACGCCTACGGTGGCCGTATTATTCCAGTCGCGAGTAATCTCCCCCTCGCATTCGTCACGGTGCCACTGAGTGTAAAAGCGCGAAAGGCGAAGCTTGAATTTCCAGGTATGTCCCTCTTTGGCTAATGTATTTTCAAGATGGAGGCGCAACATGGCTGCCGCCATTCGAGCGACTCGCTCGTATGTATTTTGAATGGCAGAATCTGCGCTTACGAGAATGCTTGATTACCGGTAGTTGGTGGAAGTAATTACACATGAATGAGTGTTTTTTTTTTACTAAGAATCAACTTAAAAAATGACAGTGTAGCTTTAAAAAAAATCTTAACTCATGCTGAATCAGTTCTTGATAAAATACAATAATGTTCAAAAGTTTGAGTTCAGTAAGATAAATATTACAAAATATTTTTCTATTTAAAATTGTTCTATTAATATTTCCTGTAATGTCAAAGCTGGATTTTTTTTTTGGCATCATTACTCCAGTCTTCAGTGTCACATGATCCTTCAGAAATCATTCTAATAGGATGATTTGCTGCTCAAAACACATTCATTATTATTATGAATATTGAAAACAGTTGTGCTGCTTAATACATTTGTGGAAACCATAAAACATTTGGTAACACTTAATCTTACAGTGTCATTACATGTTACATGTAATTACTGTAATAAAAACAGTAAATTATGCATAATTACATACAATAGTAAATATATGTTGTTGATGCTAATATTACTAACTTCTTATGTATAACTACACTGTAACAAGGACACATTTAAATAAAGTGTAACCAAAGATTTTTTTTTCAGGATTTTTTGAGGAATAGAAACATTTATTTATTTTTATTTATATATATTTTTTAACATTATAAATGTCTTTACGGTCACTTTTGATCAATTTAATGTATCGTTGCTGAATAAAAGTACTAAATAAAATAATGTCTTTCCAAAAAACTGACCCCAAGCTTTTGAGTGGAATGGAGTGTATGCTTTTACATTTACTTCACATTACTCTTTAGAAATACAGCACTCCGGTTTTAAACTGGTTCTCCATAGCAAGATTGAACAAATCTGGAAAAAAATCTGCAATAAGTATTACAGTGCCAAAGTTATGCAATACTTCAGTTTGAGCTGACTCAGAGTTCTAGATCTGCGGTTTAGTGTTTTTGCTCTATTCAGTGTATTCTGAGACGGCCAGTCTAAGCTGTGGTCAGCACACTCACTGCAATGCTGGCTCTGCCTGTGTGAAATCACTCATGCCTTTGGTGTGTCACATGACTGTGTGTTACCAAGCAACGCTAGTAAATGATTTAGTGAAACTGATACCTGTCATAATTAGGTAAGGCCGAACATTCAGGGGGGTCATGGACGTTCTACATAAGAGCTTGGCACGGTTTAAACAGTATAAATGAATATTAAATAAGCATTAATATCAAATTAGTGCTTTTAGTCCAGCCATTGTTTATGGTTTAGCCAATACACACATTTATTCAAGCATGTCCAAACAAAGTCAAACATCTTTATAAATTACCCTGTTATTTATATATTAAATGACTTAAAATCAGTCTTCTTAAACATCAATGTGTAAACCACGCTAGGGCCATTTTCTTCAAGCTGTACTGTCACAGTACCAGTAGTACCATCCCTCTTAAGTGTCATGGTACATCCCAAAAACTGTTACACGGTGTACACCTGTGTAGATTTTATTTCATCAGCATTTTGAGCATGACTGAGCATTTAACAATGTCAGAAAAGCGTATCCTTAATGAGACATCAAATACTTATTCAAAAGTTGTAATGGTTTTATGGACATCAAACAGACATTTAGCTGCTATCAGATGAAAATTCATGGTAAAATTAGTCATTGTTACAAAACAAAAAACACAAAATGGGGGAATTCCTCAGCTATACTATCAAAGACTAAACACAAACACAGAGAGAACAGAGTTATCGGTGCATTTCCTGACCACAACAGAATCAGCAGCGAGGTTTCAATTCTGTTCCTTCCGGTCAGAGGAACAAATGGATGGATGTGTAGAGACTGAGGCCTACAAACATCATAGAAATGTTCTTGATTTTACTTTGTTCTGCCAGACGCACATCCTTAACAATGGCAGGCTAAAATAATGTTTTTCGTCTAATACTGAAATAAGGTTGGATTAAAAATATACATAAACAAACTGAACAATCTGTCCTTTAGCTGAGGAAAGTTGAGCATTTCACCTACACTAGAGAGACAAAGACCGAGCCGGAGGTAGAAAGGGAGCAAGAGAAGAAAATTAATCAGTGTGTCTCTGTTACTCACAACTTACAGCAGTGCACACTGCTTATTTATATAAAAACAACCTCTAATTCACCTCAGAAGAATTAAAGATTAAGTGAATTGGATACAGTTGTATGAACTAAAAACTGAATTTCAATCAATCTCCTGAACCAGCTGAAGGAAAATGTAAATGAATCTTGGGAGCTAAACAATAGTCTAATTAGTATGAAACAAAATAAACTGAACGCCCCTTTCTCACGCACAGACTAAATTAGACTAAAAGTACACTTTTGTGTAAGTATTTTACGAGGTGGTGATTTTGTATAGCAAATATGTACAATGTGATTTTTGAAAGAAAGTAAGCATGAAGGTCCACCACTAAACCTAACCATCATTGGGGCGCAAACAGAATGTACAAAAACTGGCAAATGAGACTCTACGAATTATCCAAAAATTCGCCAAACCGTAAAACAGTTACGAACAGCCATGCGTGTGTTGGCTGAAACCCATTCTCGTTCTTAAGTCATGTATCCCAAAGGGTGTGAATTTTATCAGCTGTACTTTCACAAACAGACAAGTTTCTAACTTATTCTATGGACCATGTTATTAAGAATTCATTTATAATCTCAAATATTAAAGATTTAATATCAGATCTACAAAGCCAGCATACAAATGTTCTACAGGACATGACCATCAAGATACTTGAGAATGCAAAGTCATGATTATAGTCTAATGACACCACCATGTAATAAAAAGACGACTAAATATAGCATTAGAGAGGGCAGTGCTGAAAACATCACTTGATGATAAACGTACAATGATATAAAGTCCTCAGAGGTCAAAATTGGATTAACATTTACATTGTTGCACATCCCAAAAAAAATAGGTAAATCAGTGGAGTGCTGCAAGCTTTTCTTATCCACTCTCTCTTCTAAACGCTCTATCATTATGCAGCCACGTTCCCAGCGTCTCTGACTAATGTTGTCCCTCTGGCCTCACTAAGAATATCTGTGTGTGAGTAAGTAACATTCACGTTATGAACAATTCTCCCAAATTTGGTTTTTGAATGTGACTAAGAACTCTGACTGACCCAAGAATGGAAATATTCCTTCACTTTTACGGAATTTTATGCTGTATTTCCTATTCATTAAAGGGGTGGTATAATGCCCTTTTCACAAGATGTAAAATAAGTCTCTGATGTCCCCAGAGTGTGTATGTGAAGTTTTAGCTCAAAATACCCAACAGATATTTTTAAATGGCATGTTAAAATTGTCACTTTTTGAGGCTGAGCAAAAACGCACCGTTTTTGTGTCTGTTCCTTTAAATGCAAATGAGCTGCTGCTCCTGGCACATGGGGGGCGGAGCTACAATGGCTTGTGTCTTGAAAATTACAAAAACTTTTAGTCTTTTATGTTCAAACTGGAGTCAGACAAAGATGGAGAGACTCAAGAAGTGACAACATGTAGACAACCTTTCTGAATGGTTAGTTGAATTTATGTAGCTTGTGTAGTTATCTTATAGTCATTGATTAGCATATTCTGTCATGATAATCTATAAATCGCGTTCCCCGGGGGCGGGGTTTATGTAAATTTTAGGGTTAGTGATGTCACTAACCCGAGAGGAATGTTGTGTAGTCCCTACCAGCCGTTTGTTGTAGCCCTTAAAAAGCAATTTCTTTAAAAGAAAATATCTCCCTTTGCTTTGAACTTTGAGTTTGACTTTGTCTGCAGATGTTGTTTATGCTCAAACAGCAACATTACACACTAACTAAAGTTAGAAAAAAGAAATCACAATCAATCACCCCTTTAAAACTAAGAAAGGTGAAAAGGAGGCAAACATGTTTAAGTCTTTGACGTAGAGACTAAGCCATGTCTAAAGTCTTTCAAGTCTAGGCTTAGATTTGTGACAAAAGACTAAGATTTGAGACAGAGTCAAGACTCATATACCTTTCGTTATTTTTTTAATTTTTAGTTTTATAAACTCTGTTGCTGAACAATACTTTGTTTCCAAGTATTTCCTTGATTATAATTAATTCTTCCCTGAACCAACGTATAGGAGTTTTTTTCATTATTATTTTTAAAATGAACAGTTTATTCATAAGTCAGCAAGGGAGGAGATTTAGAAAAAAAAAAATTGTCAACTTTTTTTCTTTCTGTAAATGCCACTATTGAACATTTATTTTTGTTTTCATGACAGAGTGAATGACAGGCTCCCTTTTATCTAAACAATTTTTTGAGAAAATGTTTTTGTAGACAAAAAGACTACAAGGCTTATAGTCCAACTGAAATCAAAATTGGCCCTATTTACTTTGTTAGCGCATATTACTAGTCTTGTGGTGAACAATTAATCCGTGCAAGTAAATTAATTTGTTTGCCGTCGTAATCTTTAATCAAAATCTGAAAAGTTACTTCCGCTCTGGAATGGCATTCCTTCTCTGATGATGTAGGTTTGACGGCTTGGGTTGGGAAACACTTAACCACTCCCCTCAAACCGTTAGTCTGCTATGAGTAGAGATGGAGAGGAGAAGCGCTAGAGTAAAACCCTGCACTCTGTTCAATATTCCTTTTCACTGGGAAATACGTCACAACACTGGAGAAAAGTTGTTTGCAACTTCCGGTTCACGCAGACTTTAAGGCTTCATAAGTCTCTATTTTGAAGTTGAAGGCCAGTCAGGCAAGTTAAGTCTCAGGTTATTTTTATTTTTTTGTTTTATATGCAAGTTTCCATCTCTGGGAAAAGTCAACCTAAGTAAGAGAGAAACAAAGTAAGAAAGAAAAATTAAGAGAGAAAGATGATTGGATGGCAAAATGTAAAGTCATTCTTACTCCACATCTTCATAGAGCTGCTCCAGATCATCTCTCTGTTCAGCAAGTGATGAATCCAGATCCAGATAGTTGCCATTAGAAGCCAGTTGCAGTGCACACTCCTCTAACTGAGAAAGAGACAGATGAACATCACTGCCTAACATGGTTTCATGACACACAACACGAACAGATGGCTGCTTCATATTAGACTCATGCTTTTTGAATGTGCAACTGGAAGATGATGAGTCCTTTTTCACATATTTTGATCTGACAAGATGCAAACTACACCACAAGTACAAAATAACAGTGAAAATCCAATCTCAAACATGTAACCCTGGAAACACATTCACATTATAAGCTTATGAAAATGCACTCATTCACAACAATCAGCCATCATTATCAGTCAGCTACTGCAAAAGAGAGGTTATTGTTCTCATATGGCAGTGTTTGATGCAGAGTCACATCTGAAGCTGTGCTGTAATAATGGGTTGATTGAGGAGCTGAGCTTATCTTCTGTTTACAGATTCCACCCTTTCCGCAAGCATCAACTCACTTTCCAGCTGCAGGCATTTCTGGAGCTCAAGCATTGGAGACTCTCTCGAAGAGTTGCTGGCTTACATTCACTAATATATAATCATCATGTGTTCTGGCCATTTCTATCTGATATCTAAGTGGCTGAATTGTTTACTTATTTTTTTAATAAGTCTTCCCATTAATGCCATCATCATCTTCATTCAGGCCGATTTGTGAATGAGCACGAATACAAGATGCGGGATTTACCAATCATAACCGATCATATCCAATCACAGCGCGATGGAGGCATTGCCTCCTCTTATGTCACTTTCCCCCACTAAACCCACCACACGCTTTGGGGGGTGGGGGGGGGGGGGTCTGTTAAAACTCAATGGGCTCAGGGGAGGCAAGAGAGACGTGGTGTCCCGCTGTAACTTTTGCGGGTGTCACTGTTGGACAGTGTTGCTTTAGAAAAACGAGTGACTTTTACACTTTTTAATGTCACATTTTGTAATATTTGCGTTGCTTTATTTGTAATAGGCAACCAATTCTTCCCTCATCCAGTTTTTTTTAGGAGAGACTGCCTCCTTGGAGGAAACGCCACTGATACAAACACACTTGGAAACACAGATCTCTGTGAAGTGGTTTAATGTGCATTGGATCAGCATGGATCTATTTTGTACACTATTTTAACGATACACATTGTCACTGTTCTACTTTCCTAGCAATGGTTAAAAAGTTGATCCAGTATCCATGAATAAAGGCAGGTGAATGAGGACTCACCTAGCCTAGAGATGTCCTTAAATGAGGACACTGACAATTTAATGACCATTGAAACATTGTACTACAATATGGGCATATTCAACGACTTTTTTCTTCTTCTTTTTTTCCAAGTATCAGAGGCACAAATACCACGTTTTTTGTTGTGCTGATGATAATTATTAGATACATTTAATAAACTTATGTGACAAATTTAACTAACTTCAATTAACAAAAACCTAGTATTTAACAGTCACATTTTGCGCGCGCAACCCTGATACCAGGAAAACATCTTAAACTATGGTAACAGTAAAAGAAGCAAACCTCCATGCAAAGTAAAAATCATATTTAGTTTGACCTTAATGTTTACGAACAGCATTTTTCCTCAAAAGCACTCAGATGTGTGCACTCCGACCCTACTCCCACCAGTACACCATAAACTCTCACACAGTACCAGGAGGTTGATCTATGGACTATTCATTCACATAATGAACCGAGCCCTTTCCAAATGATTATGAATACAAACATTAGTCATTAATTTGGCGTTACGCAGAGCTTTAATGCCTAAAATAGTCAACTTACACGCTGACACTTATCAGGCATTCGGCGCAGGTAAGCAGCAGCACCCCTTTATGAGGCAAATGAGGTTCACTGACCTTCAAAGGCGCTTCGAGCAGTTTGTGAACACCGGCGATCTGTTCGTTCAACGGCAAATGCTCGTTCAAGTCATACTGCGGAGGTCTGCGGGGCTCGGGGAAATTTGTGCACACAAATGGGTCTGAATCCTCCAGATATTGCACTCGACACGTTATTGTAGCCATTGTTCATCCGTGGTCACAAAGTCTAAAAGTTAAACTCGCTTTCCACCGCAGATTTCTGTTTGTTATAACAAGTCGCATAAAGGAGAAAAGCGACTGACCCACCACGCGCCACTGTCAACACTGAAGTGAAACTCGGGCTGTAGTCAAATTAAAGAGCAGAGCAATGACGTCATCAGGAAACAGGCCGAATGAACTTCAATGCTGAGTTCGGGAACACATTCTAGTACTCTACTTTTATGTCATAGAAAGATATGGTAAAAGTATTATAAAGAGTAGTATACTACTAGTATGCAGTTCTTAATAAAATACAAGGACTGATATGAGCTCAGCAGCTCACATGTATTATGTCACTCCACACAATTACTGAAGCAATAATAAAACATTTTAAAATGAGACTCCATAGCACGTTATATAGGGTATATTTCTTGACAACCTCACATGTTAATTTATTCAATATATATGCAAAAGTATTCAATGTGAGCAGGTACAGCGTACTGAACTGTAAAAAATGTGTTATAGCTCCATCTGCTGGTCAGATAAAGTTGTATTTGTGATGAGTCTGTTTGTGTGTTGAGTTCAAATTTCATGCAAAGAAAATGACTCATCACCAGCCAAAGGATACTCTCTCAATTACTTCCATTGAAACACACAGCCCTTCTATAAACACTATTTCCCCATATATTCATGTATGTATGTGTTAAATAATTCTCATGAATTTCAATGGATAGGTTTTACATGGCCAAGGTCAACCTGGGCTACGTTTCTCAGTCAACTATAGCCTGCAAGTCCCGAGGTTACAACACACTTGCGACCACAGTTAAGTAACGATGCTTTTGGGAAACTCACCCCTGGTTAGGGTTCATAGACCACATTGGTTAAGCTGGTGGAGACCTAGCTGATCTGATGCACCATGCTCAAAATTCAGCTTGATCTGGTAAGGCTGTCAGGACTTGTACGTTTGTTTGTTTTTGACCTATGGCCAGGACAACTGTTGGTATTCTTTACATAGAATAATTTGAATGAAGTTTTTTTAAACACTTTTTTTTTTTACACAAGCCAACCAGGCCTTTCAGATTGCCTGGAACAGTTTTAGATATAAGTAACTTCATCTACAGACAGAACAGAATATTTGCAATACTTTACAAAATGTTTATTGGTTTTTAAAACCACTTTAAAAAAAAAAAAATCTCAACATCAGTCAGCACTTATAATACAAAAGAATGAAGAAAATCTTGCAGAAATGTCTTAAATTGATCAAACTACCATAAAGAGTCTGTACATAAACAATAACAACATAGGGAATAGCAAAGGTAAGAAAGAAAGACACAGGGTTTTACCAGGTCAGTGAATAATACAGTCACAATTCTGGCCTGCCTCTTCATTAAAGTAGAAATAGTAGTGCTTGTTCAAAAACAAATGTTCACATACATACTTTAAGCAGAAGGAAATAGTACATGAAGACTTAAAATAAATGTAAAAAAAATTAAAAAAATTAACACCAGACATTATCTGAGTTATTTCAAAACAAGTCAACGAGTGAACTTTCTTCTGTTGAACAGAAATACTTGTTACTATAAAGAGTTATGACATTTATGTACAGTGATTCTGAACAAATGCATATTTACGATTTTGATAATGTAATGAACGTTCGATTATTAAACGTTCAAATTATTTAAACATT
The DNA here is from genome assembly GCF_949319135.1 of Squalius cephalus. NCBI lineage: Eukaryota > Metazoa > Chordata > Actinopteri > Cypriniformes > Leuciscidae > Squalius > Squalius cephalus. Next base: position 23,680,934 of record NC_137124.1, on the reverse strand, counting down.
TTAATTGCTTTCACTTATTTACATGTAAGTACTTCTCACCAAGATCCTCATAGGACTCTTTTTTTTTACTTGAATCTTTTTCCAAAAAGTAGTTCTTCAAAACAGTCTATTGAGGCTTCATGTACTGCACTGAAATTCTCAAAGCTCATTGAAGAAATTAGTGCAATAAAAGGAACCACTAGAACTTTGCGAATTTCCAGTTGTTACATTTCCAGTGTTAACTGCTAGATCCCTGTTTATCAAAAAAAGAGAGAAAAAGATATGCAATCTTGTAATATAAAACCACAATACATATTTTTAAATCCATGCTATATTCCCACACAAAAGCACTCTTCTGCAAAAAAAAAAAAAAAATGCAATAAAAAAAACAACCTGAAACCAATTAATAATAAATAGAAAACAATGCTTGAAAATGAAAACTCACACATCTATATCTATACAAGAGATGTCTAGTTGTGTAAACTATTAATTGTAACAATTAAAAACAAAACAGAAAACTGTCAAGGACCATTGATGACTATTATCATGGTCATATTGTCAATATGAATGTTAGTCAAACTGGTAATACATTGACATTTTTTTCCCTTTTATGAATGGAGCTTATTTACAGCGCGTCACAAACAGAAGTTCAATAGTCCACTTTTTCATCCCATAAGAATCGTCCTGCTACAAATACCAGAAGTACGAAGTCTGACATGATCAGTAAATAAAATTCAAGTGATACAGTGGTCTTATGCAAATGCCACTATGTATTCACAAAACAAATTCCCTTTTCAACCCCACAATCTTGGCCCCATTTCAACCTGGGTGATATTTCCACAAATTCATTTTAAAACATGCACCTTAAAAGCTGGGGTAATAATTCAATTTGAAAGTGGTGATACTAAAAAGGTAGAATTACTTCAACATTCTTCTCAGTAACTCCAAAACTTGTCTTTGGTATGGAAGTAAGGCTAAGATGGACTTTAATAACTACCACACTCTGAAACAAAGTGTAAGCTCTGATATTCTGAAAGCAGTCTACTAATCAAGTGCGTCAATACAGCATGGTACAGTAATGGCCATTTGAATTAAATGTCTTCATTACAGCTTTGAAATTAGCACTGAGTTTGTTTATTAGTAATGTGATCTGGGTTTTTACAGCTGGTACGATCTTTTGATTAAGGGGTAAAGGCTCTTTAATAGTGCATGTTATAAATAAGTTCCTGAATTAATCGCTCAAGTCATTTAAAATGCCAAAACGAGGCATGTGCATGAGAGCATATATATACGTCAATGAATATCATTTATGCAAACTGCTAAATGACAAGCATCAATTGGGGGGAAATTCATATGAAGTCAAAATGTGGCTAATCAACTTTTTCTTAGCCTCATTAATGCATAGTTGACAATAAAACAAACATTTCAGATAGTTTTGACAACTGTCCTATAATCTTTTTTCCACAACTATAATCCACTTTGGCATTTTTGTTTCACCAGTTACTATTAATCCTTCCCCATTTTTCCTTCTAATTCTTCCATTTAAAATGTGACCTTTTCTCAGTCATATTCAAATTGCAAATGCAATATAAAGGTGCCAGCTAGTGCAATAACCAGTGCCATTATTATGTAATGATTGTGTATAAAAAAAATCCCACCCTGTTCTGTGGGATAAAATCTGAATGATCTCTTTAAATCTAGAGACTGGGGGAAACCTGAGATGCAGCTCAGGACAGCATATTGCCAAAAAAAAAAAAAAAAAAAAAGAAAGAAAGAAAAAAGGTCTCTCAGAGATTTCAATTTAGTTAAATATTAGAATATAACATTAAATAGCAAAAGTGCACTCATTTATTCACTTTGAACATAAAATCACCAGCCATCTAACGTAAAAAATATAATAAAAAAAAACTTTTGTGCTGCATACATCCCAATTGACAGTGGCAATAAGAATGAATCTGCAAATATCACTTATCTTATTGCACACAAATAGAATTTGTAATGTGAGCCAGCAAGTTATTACTTTTTGAACAGCTGCTGCTGGTATAAGTTGAAATATTTCAATATTAAGCATAACCTGAAAGCTTAACAAAGCTGATGTGATCTTCCCTTATTCTTTGTTTACTGAAGACAATAAAGATGTTACAGTAATATGTTCAAAGTTGTCACTTATTATGGTTTACTGCAAATGGAAGCACCGATTTTCTTAACAGAGTGAAAAAAAGCTAATTAGATGAGGTAAAGTACCCCATACAGCTGGTGTTAACCTCAAAATACAAATATCTTTCTTTAAGATAAAGGGTTAAAAGGAAATTCTTATTTTCCAATTTTCAATACAATGCCCTTTGACTGCAAAATGTTCAAAGGTTTATAAAAAAGTTGCGTAAATTAATGCATGAAACAGTGTTGAGGCATAAAAAAGCTTTCTGATGACTCCTTATGTAAAGCTCTGACGTGGGTTTTCTTTACAAAACTGGTGGGAAAGAGGAGGCAAAATGTGACAGCACTCCCCGGTTAGACTGTGTTGCACTAACCATTGAGACAAAAACCCAACAATTTTGAAAGCGCAATAATTTCTGTTCAGCCTGGCACTTCAATATGGACCTGCATCACGATGTCCAGGGGCTTACTATAGTAGGTGGTGCACAACAATGAGGTGAATACATACATCAATGAGATTTCAAAAATGCATACATAGAAACCTATACAAATATAAAAACAACACAAAAGCACAAATTAACCCAACATTTCCACTGTTGCCTGGTCTTTACTCTCCAACCAGTCAAAGCCAGCAGAATTCACAGTCTCGCTGCAAATCTGTTGAAAAAGTGGGTCATTCTTCAGTTCCTCCAGTGTTGAGTCTTCATATTGTCCTGGCTGTTGACAAGGGTCAAAAAGAAGGTTGGTGTCCAATGTATTTAAGTCATTTATGCCACCGGTGAGCTCAGAGGTTAGTCGCATATCGCTGGGAAACTCTGAACCCCCAGCACTGAGCTTTGATCCTTGACCCACAAGCTGTGAGCTAGCATTCAAGCTTTCCTCATTTAAAAGATCTTTAACAGTTCGGTCTAAATCCAATGGTTGCTGGTGCTGATGTTGTTGGAGGTTTTGCTGTAGAGGCAACAGCATGGCCTGACTCTGCTGTTCCTGCCCAAGGAGCTGCCGTCTGCCTAAGTGCTGTTGCTGTTGTGACGGCTGGTGCTCCCCTGAGGCTGATTGTGCTTGGCTTTCGTCTACAGAGAAACTCGTCAGCTCCTCCCTGGCATTTTTCATGAGGTAACCAGGCTTTTGGGACTCAAAGGCTGATGAACAAGGTGAGATCAGAGCTTGGTGGCTGGCACTACCAGGGAAGCTGGGCACTGTGGTGGTCTCCAGAATCTGGGTGAGATTCATGCGGGCAGTGTAGTTGGACGGCATGTTGTTGATTCCGAGGCCACGTACAGAGTCATCTCCATCGACATCCATTTTGCTGATGAGGACATTGGTGATATTTTTGGTATTAATCTGCTGGCCTGATTGCATGGGTAGAACCTCAGACTGCATCATCACGGTCACTGGAACGGACTGACTCCTCTGTGCCATGCTGCTGACACTTACATCAGGGTCAAAGTTAGAAAAGATGTTTAGCACTTCAGGTGTTACAGGTGAGTTGAAAGGAGAGACCACAGATTGGGGAACATTGGGAGCTTGAGTCCCACTCAAGTTGCGCTGCCTGACTGCCGGGCTAACGCTGCGGCAACGAAATGTTCCAGACCCTGAGGTGGTGCTGGCTTTGTTGTCAAGGGGTGCTGGGACAGCAAAACCCTCTTTCTTGTTGAGGCTAGCCATGCTTGCCACTTGCTGCTGGACAGGTGAAATGGGTGTCAAGCGGCTGATATGAGTGTCATGATGTCTGCTTTGTGGTTGACAGGTCTGGCCCGGGATGGCAAAGGCGTGAGGCTTTCGAAAGTGGTCATCTACCAGGTCTTGGTAGCTGGGCAGAATGCTAATGCAATTGTTAGAGTTCCCACCACTGTTATTGTACCCACTGTTCATCCACTCCAGTTTAGTCTTATCTGGATGCGTTGCCATTGGTCTTTGCATGGGCTTGACAGGGCTCGAGGAGACTGTACTTCCATCGTGGTATCCAGTGATGCTGGAGTTAATCGGCGTAAATGCAAAAGGGTTCCTGCATTCCACTGGGCTGGGTGGGACACTACTGCTGCAGTTGGAGTGTGGTGTGCCAATAGGAGTTTGTCGACTACTTCCAAGAGCACTGTCGACCGGAGTGGTGGGGACTAGGCGCAAACAGGGGCTTTCGTGCATCAATCCCTGGCCGTTTCCCATTATCTCTGAAGTGGGAGTAGGTGTCGGAGTGGGTGTTTGGATTGGGGTCCTGCTGCTATGAGCAGAGCTGTAGTACAGGGTGTTAGTCTGGAAGGTAGACATTATGGTAGTCTGCATGGTTTGATGCTGGCCCTGCAGTGAAATATCCACACAGTTGCTGAAACTTTGTATGCTATTGTTAATTTTCATCTGCTCTTCCATTTGTACAAGTTCCTCGACGATGCTATCCTGGGTCATGTCATCATCATTAAAGGGGTAGTAGCCAACGTTGGCCTGAGTTCCATAGTCAATCATTTGAGCCTGTTGGTTGGCAGGAGAGGGTTGAGCAATCGCAGGAAGATGCTCCATCACTGGGGTGGACATTTGCTTTGGCTCAGACACCATTTGCGGACCATAGACTTCTTGATGTTGTTGAGTGCCATCTTGTGGCTCACTATCCCAAAACACACTCTTCAGTTCATATACTGAGGAGTCGTCAGACTGATCTATAAGCAAATTCTGTGAGTTTTTTGTTACTTGTTGTAGCAATGCTTGACCTGGAGCACTAACAGTACGGGTGACCTCAGCTCTACCTTCAATTCCTGTTGAAGATCCTTCCCATCTCCCTTGGGAGATACTTCGCGGCCTGCTAACAGTCTGAAACATGGTGTTCCCTACTGATGTATCCTGACTTGATGTAGAGGGGACAGGAACTCTATAATCCACAACTGATGAAGCTCCTTCCCATCTTCCTTGGGAGGTGCTTTGTGGCCTGCGAATTGTCTGGAAACCAGTATTCCTGACCGGAGCTGCAGTAGCTTTGCCTATGGCTGTGGGTGCACTTTCTGGCCTGATTGGAGTACATGATCTTGGAAATGGCTTCATCATTATTTCAGACTTCTGTTCATCAGATCCACTGGCTGATAGTACAGAGATGTGGGCTTTTTTAACAGGTGTTGGGCTCAAATCAGTGCATAAGCCAGGTCTCTTGTGAGGGCTCTTGGATGCCAACACAACATCTTTGGGTGACGTCACAACTGTATTACTGCTGATTGACTGAGTGCTGCTTGTGTTCTGGTACAAAGTGCTTTCATTAGTGTTAAATGTATTATTACTGCCAGCAGCCAGAGTATTGGCACTAAGGAGTGTCCTCCCATTGCATTTGGTCCCTATGTACAATCCCAGAGAGCCCTTGTCAAGAGGAGTAGGTACGCTAGTCGCTCTGGGTTTAAGAATTCCTGACCGATGTACACCACCAACGGAGTCTGAAGTGGTTGCCAGCCTACTAGTGCCACCCTGCTCTTGACCACCTCCAATTATGGCTTCGATATTTGTTTTAGTGTCGATGACAGGCATTGTGGTTGAACGTCCGGATCTTGCCAAAACAGATGACATTGCAGCTATAGACCCACTGCGAACACGCGTAACTGGCTGTGGATCATCACTGAGGCTGGCAACTCCAGCAGATGAAGGTCTGACTTTGTTGCTGGTAGGGGTATCTGCTGGTGTGTTGGTACCATTGCCATTGGAGCCCAGAGATATGGTTGTCATTTTGACAACATTGACCGAACTGACGTGCGGAGTTGACATTACCGTCTTGATGGGGCTGTTGGTGATGAGCAGGGTTGGCGAGCGCAGGGTGATGCCACTTGAGGCAGATGGTTTGGGCAGGATTTGGGCATACCGTTGTCGGGCTGACCGGTCGCTTACTGGACTAGCTGGGATGTTATGAGGTGTCTTGGGGCACTGCTTAACAGACTGCACTGACTGGGTAACCACTTGAAAGTTTACAGGAAGAACTTTGCTGTCTGCAGCTGTCATGGGGAGAGGGCTAGGAGACGTTAACTGCTTACTCCTCTGAACCTGCATGAAATACAAAAAGGAAAAAAAGAGAAACATTAGTTAAATAAATATTAGATAAATAGGTGTTAATATTAAATTATTTATAAAACTACTATAAAATAAATTCAAATGTGAAATTTTTTGATATTTTTGTAATTTTGTGTAAAAATCGCAGTTTACCGTGATGGGGCTGGAAACAGCTGCAACCACAATCCCAATAGGTTGAGGCGAAAGAAGAGCAGGACTTCCACAAGGTATGCCTGTCCCTGCCCCGGGAGTTATGCCCCCATCTACCCTCCTGGCCTGAGCTTCACCAGGGAGTGGAGAATGCAGTTTCTGTTCCTGCTGCTTCTTCTGTATCTTCCTTTGTAGCTGCTGTTTGGCATCTACTGAGGGTGAGACCAGGGTTTTAACCTGAGGCTGGAATGAGTGTGCATCGGCTGTGGGAGCGAATGCAGACGACTGAATGGACATCTTTGCTCCTGTGGGAAAAAAGAGAATCAGTTGTAGAATTATGACGACATTAAAAAATAAATTAAATTAAATTTTCCAAGAAACATATGCACTTATTTTTAGGTTTGTCTTGTGTTTGCTAGCCACAAGGTGGAGACATTTCCAAGTGTAGGTACATGGAGTGAATTGCTGGGCTGTTACAAGTTTACTGTACCTGAGGGGGAACCGGTCATCACAGTAAGAGCAGCCACAGACTTAGTTCCAATGTAGTGGCTGTTCAAAAGAAACCGAGCCAGATCGTCAACGCCGTCAAACTGCCGACTCAGCACTTTCTGTGCCCACTCGCACACCAACCCACATGCGGCAATGCGCACCTCGTCTTCTGCACTTGACAGTTGACCAGTAGCTTCAAACACTTCACACTGACAATGAAAAATCAGCACACATTTTCTAGGCTTTCACACATGCAATTTTTAGTTATTTGAGAGATGTTTAATATTATTATAATGGTAAGAGTGATAAAATTGCAGTGAATCAGAGACAAGACAAGAAAAGATGAGAAAAAAAAAAAAAAAAAAAAAAAAAAAAAAAAAAAAAGAGTAGTAACTCACCCCATCACCTGATTTGTGAAGATCTAGGTTGGGAAGAGATGGCATGTGTACACAAGCCTTCTTCCTAAGTCCACTATAGCAATATCTTCACAGAAGTCAAGGAAATACATCTGTCCATTATACAAAGGTGCTAGGATTTCCACATATCAAAAAAGGTATTAAATCACTTTCGTGTGAAGCAAATAACATACTGAAGATAAATTATTTGATAATTGATAAATGTTTGTCAACACTGGAATTAAAACTAAATTAATTTTGTTTAATCTATGTCAATATATATATATATAAATAAAATCACTAGTGAGGCTAACAGCCCATGCGGGGCAGAGATGTTGGTCACAAATAAAGACTAATCGTAGAGCTTTCACACCAAACAAAATGTACAACACAGTACTTGACTGTTTATGCATCTACATTCTTCTGTATGAAAAGTTTGGGTGAGAAAAGAGACAGTATGTAGGTCTACAGTGGGTTTTCGATCTCATGAACTCTAATTGTACCTTTAAAGAACATGTCACACAGCTTAGAATGAAAGCTGATATATTTTCCAGTTTTTGTTCCTAGATGTATGTTATTACATCAAACATGACCTTCAAAAACCTTAAAGTATGGCAACTACATTATTGTTTTGGAAAATCAATCACCAAAAAGCTTAAGATTCAATTCTCGTGCATAAGAAAATACAAGATGTCCTTTACTGGAATGAAAGCGTTGCTTTCTTGGGCTTTAGAGTTGGTGAGGATTGGATTTCCGTTGCAGTAGCAACCGTCAACAACAAGCATGGTTTATTTCAGTGACGCACCACTCTGAAATTAAAAATAATATTCAGCCTCACGAATGCACTTTCAATCCTGCCTTACCTAACACCAAAATAACAATGACCACAGTTACACAACATAATAATTTCTGAGATCTGACATAACAGCTAAAGACATGTTGTTGTTATGTTGCTTACTATTATGGTATCTTTTAACAAAACACTAAAATAAAAAGATTCATTTAGATTCATATCACCTATTAAAAACCTCAAAATAAAAGTTAAATTTGACGTTTTCTATAAATTAGTTTTTTTTTCTTTTTCCATTTCAAAATTAAGTTATAAAGTAGTAATACTATAGCCTGTACTTCCTAACAGAGCACAAAAGAGAAATGATCTCCACTGTAAAACAAGGCTGTAAAGAAATGAATGGTCACTTTGGCTGAATGTCTTTTGAAGATCAGCATTTGGCAGCCGATAGTAAACAGGTTTCCTATACAGCAAAACTGTTCAAGGACTCAAAGCTTATTTTGATTCGATTTTTGATCTATATTTAGCAGCTACATGAATTACAGCAACAGATGCTTTAGTACACAGAGTTCAGGGACAGGAACGTGTATGTGTGTCTGCTTTTGGGGACTGGGAAAAGGGAGGATGGGATTGTTACAAAAAGTTCCATTGAAGGATATTTGGATTTGCCTCGCATGCCAAGTCGCCGCGCTTTCATGGTGGGAAAGACGTTCTTCATGATCTTTCCAAAGTCTGCAGCACTGAGAGCGTGATAGCCCAGGCTATCACAGTAACTCCTGAGCAGCACACATGTAAAAGAAATCAATTACAATTTGCACAGAGACCACTCACAGAAAACAAAAGCATATCAAGCTCTGTGCAAAAATACTTGCTGAAGTACATTCTCCATAAACTTAAACCTCAACCAACTAGGAACCAACTCTGGCTGAAATGTTTATGTATAAAGCAAGATGGCCCAGGATTCCTGGCTTACTTGTACTCATCATAGACTTCTTGTTTAGGCAGTGATGTTTCAGGGTGCTCCTCAAGATGGTTCCGAATCCAGCTAAATGCGTGCATCTGCTGGGAACGACTTGATGACATGGCACTCTGCTCACTGAGAGAAAAGAATGAAACAATACAATTAGAACTAATTTGCTATACTATTTTGCTGGTGTTTTTCTCCTACCATTAGCAAAACATAATATGGAAAAAGATGATAAAAGCATTAGTGAAAAGTTCCATTGCCCTCATTTTGCATTCGATTCAGATGTAGTTTAGTAGAACCCATAGTATCACTCACTTTTTCTCAACGCCACTGCTTGGTCCAGAAGGCAACTTGAGATAGAGGTAGAGTTTTTCAATGTCTGTAAGCTTCTCCACATCTTGCTGCAAAGCAACAGAAACACAGACGACGTGTGCTCAGTATAAAGCCGTTATAATGCCATGTTTCAAGAGTTTGAAATGTCAAGTACAGAAGACTTAGCATCAAGTACATCAAGTACAGAAGAAGCCTAAGAAAATTAGATAATCATGAAATAAAAGTATAGTGACATGACTTCCTGGTCACACTGAAAACAAGCCTTTGAATATAGGGAAAGGGTATCTTTAGAATCACACAGAAAATTGTCTGGTTTGACTCAAAATTAAATTAAACAAAAGTACAAGTTTGATCAGCTGGCCCAAATAATGGACCAAAAACCTTTCTTTTACAGAATATACACAACTCAAAAGTTTGGGGTTGGTACAATTTTTTTTAATGTTTTCAAAGAAGTCTCCTATGCTCACCAAAGCTGCATTTATTTGATGAACTTTTCTATTTTAACATTTTAAAATGTATCCTATGATGGCAAAGCTGAATCTTCAGCATCATTAGGCTACTTCCAGTTTTTAGTGTCACATGATCCTTCAGAAATCTATTTATAATTCTAATAATGCTGATTTGATGATCAAGAAAAATTTCTTATTATTATCAATGTTGTAAACAGTTGCTGTTGAATGTGTGTAAACCTTTTTACACGATTCTTTGATGAATAGAATAGATAGTTTGAATTAATTTTATTTGAAATAAAAATGTTTTGTAACATTCCAAATGCATTTACTGTCACTTTTGATCGAGTTTATGCATTATTCCCGAATAAAATAATATTTAAAGAATAAATAATGATAAAAAAGAAAATCTTACTGACACCAAACTTTCGAGCAGTAGTATATACAGGGGGTCAATGTGTCAACATGGTCATAATAACTGGACAGCCTGGGATTCTTTACTGTCTAGCACAGAGGAGAAGTGCTGAATGAAGGGGGAATCCATCAGGGACCCATCCTATCCAATCAAAATGATCCGCTGACTATTTAACAATAAAGTAGTAAATAAATGCAAATGTATTCTCTTTTTACAACATAATCATACAGACAGATGTGTGCATTAAAAAAGATCTCATTCTGATCTTCAGGTCTCTGTATTTCTCTTACAGCTGAGCTGTTCCTAAATGTTAGTGTAGCACACAGGCACTGAACAGCTCTTCAAAGAGAATGTGTAAGATGTTAGGGTGGGGCCAAGCTGATTTAAATTCTGCCCGAGTAGAGAGCAGCAGACACAAGTCTCTCCCTCCAGGCGCTGCTACCCATTTTCACTTGCCGGCTCTTTCTCACTCGCAAACATACGCTTAAACCCACAAACAATCTATAAACATTGGATAGAGATATTATAGTGGTTAATTGAAATTTAGTGCCTTTACTCAACAAGATGGGCTGAGACCTGCAGAGCTGTGAGCAGCGAATTAAATTAAACAGACTTCAATAGGATTGTAAGGCATAACCTCAAACAGGAAGTCATCCAAGGTAAAAATAATCCCGAAGAATACCTAATCCCTCAGCGATCAGAGCAGTCAGTTAAGCCTGTATAAACAAGCCTTTGTTTTCATGGTGTCTGCCTGTGGGAGAAATGGAAGTGGGGATCTTCAAAAGTCCCACACCACTACATCAACTATATGTCCAAATTACCAAAGGCCATGTGAAAATAAACAATACCAACAACTTGGGAAATGCACCTGTCACTTAAACATCTCTTCATCAGTGATGGCATCATCACACTCTGCTGATTCTCTCGCCCTCCCCTTTCCATTGAATTCTAAGAATAGTTGTCTCTCTCTGTCTTTTCCATTCGTCTCTTCGTTGCTAAGGGTTGATGGCTAGTAAATAGCTAAAGTTATCAACCACTGAGCGCCGTTAGCGTTAACATTGGAGAGGGGTAAGAAAAGTAAGTAAAAATGGCACGAGAATGCAGACGTCTCGGAGCCAAGTGGACAACCTTATTTAAGAGAGGACTTGGCATGACTTTTTAAGGGTGGACAAACATAACATAAGCATGTGGAAAACAAAAACAGCATACACACGCTACCGTTTAAAGTTTTGGCATCTGAAGATTGTTCTAATGTTTTTGAAAGTCTCTTATGCTCACCAAATAGGGATTTATTTTATCAAAAATACATCTGATAAAATACATACAAAACTAATACTGTTAAATATTATTGCTATTTAAAATAACGGTTTTCTAGTTTAATATACTTTAAAATGTAATTTATTCCTGTGATGGTAAAGCCAAATTTTCAGCGTCATTACTCCAGTCTTCAGTGTCACATGATCCTTCAGAAATCATTCTTATATGATGATTTGCTGCTTAAGAAACATTTCTTGGTATAAATGTGAAAACGGTTTCATATTTTTGTGGAAACCATGATACATTTTTTTTAATTCTTTGATGGACAGAAAGTTAAAAGAACAGCATTTATTTGAAATAGAAATATTTTATTATAAATGTTTTTACTGTCACTGTTGATAAATTTAGTGCATCCTTGCTGAATAAAAATATTCTTTTTTTTTTTTTATCATAATGAAACTTTTGATCGGTATTTTACTCAAACTTTGTTTAAGTAAGCCAAACTTAAAGACAATGTACTTATGCTGATTTTTACAATAGCTTTGTCGAAAGTGTTTTCAATCTTATCCTTCATTCATCAGTCTCTCAACACTGAGATGGAACAGAAATTGGCAAACAGGTCATGACAATGTTAGGAAGATCCTGTAACTCATCATCACTATAGCTCATTCATGCAGGTGTAATGTCCCCTGGGGAGTGTGAAGGCCCCTTACTCAGCAATACTGAGCCTGCTAGACATTCATGAATAACTCATGCATTTTTCAGAAGGACTGAACCCACGTCACCCAGTTCTTTCTGACAAGCCTACAGAAGTTTATCACAAGCAAACTCTTCCAGGCCAGATGCCAGAACAATTCAATACTGGGACAAAGTGATGATTCAGTAACAGTGAGTGAACATAATGAATTGAATTATTGTACAATATCCAGCATGTTTTACATTAAACGCTTAAAGGGATAGTTCACCCAAAATATATTCTGCATCATTAACTCACCATTATGTCATTCCAAACCTGTATGACTTTGTATCTAATGTGGAATACAAAAGAAGATATTTAGAAGAACATCTCAGTTTTTTTTTTTTTTTTTTTTTTTTTTGATCAATTATATTAAAGAACAAAGTTGTTTTGGACCCCACTGACTTACATTGTAAAAAAAAAAAAAAAAGCGGTTCCAAATATCTTCCTCTATGTTCCATGTACCAGTTTGGAAGTGGAACATTAACAATTTAAACAAATCAAACCTGTAAACCTGTTTGTTATAAAGAAACCTTAAACACAAAGTGTGATGATCCTTCAATAACAGAGTTGACGTTTTTGTGCTCTGAATTTCTAATTTACAAATATTGTCAGAAAAACTGAAATGTTATGAACAATTTTAAGTATTATTATTTTATTTATTTTTTTATTGATACTGTTAGTAAAATGTAAATATGAGATAAGTGACTTAACTTATCTATTAACTTATGATAATAAGTTAAACAGCAGGGCTTTGTGGCATACTACTATGGAATGAAAGTTTCACGAGAGGAGGCTGATGCAAGACTCAGCGAGGGCTGGCAACATCCTACAGAGGTCAACAGCGGCAGACTAGAGGAGGAGGGGGCGGATAAGGACAGAGGAGGTTAGCAGCGAACACAGGAAACACTGTCTAATATCTGGAGAGGATTTCATGTTACTTTTACCTTGGGGGCCACACAGACCGCTGTCAATTTGTCTTTCCCTCATACGTCACCACACACACAACTCAAAACATTTAATGGTTGCAGCCCTACTTCAACTGATGTGAACTGTCTTCAATTTCTCAGCCATGCAGAAACATCCCCATATTACAAACATTAGCACAAATTACACTGACATGCACACTTAGGTGAGATTTGTGGGACATTCCCAAAAATGTCATACCTTGACTGCCTGGTTAGGTCAATGCAAAGTAATATATTTTAGCTCAGAGATTATAAAGGAGGCACACTTTACTCATTGTCTTTGTACTTTCATTTACAATTTTGAAGAAAAGTTTGTTTTCATGAGGCTTTGTGACTTTTCCAACAATTATATACTACAAAAAAGATACAAAAATAGATTTATTAAATGTTATAATAGTGATTTGACAATGTATAAAAAAATAAATTCAAAGCAAAATGTCTGAAAAAAATATAATAGGGAGTGGAAATGGCCGAGCTAATAAGTGCTCCTCTGCAGCCATCTACTGGTTTTAGTGGTTATTTAATGTCTTATTATAATTTTAAAGTATAAAGTTTTGTTTTTCAGCAAGTTTTGGTTTTCCTACATCATGAAACTTAGTTTTACAAATGGGGACAATCTTTGAAGGATGAACAACAAATGTTTTTGGCCATCACATTAAAAATAACATGTCAATTGGAAAATATTCAGACTTTTGAGCTTTGAAGAGCTGGAAAAAGTTGTGTGAAGTACTTGAAAAGGACTCATTCTTATAACAGTAGTCTATAACGGTCTAATTCACAGGGTTATGATCAAAGCTATTTGTGATTCATATCAGCATTGTCCCATTTCAATTTCAGTGTATCACTCACCTAGAGCTGCAAGTTTCCGGATTAATTAAGAATCATGATTTTTTTTTTGTTTCAAACAGATCACGATTCTCCCACAATTCTGAGCAGACAACTAAACAAAATACCATGTAATTTACTAGAGGTTCTGACAAAATGTTAATTGCTGCAGTATATTTCAGTTGTTTAATTAATCTGAATGAATTATATTTAAAAATATTTGGCTTAAAAGTTGAGAAATATTTGGTTTAAAAGTTGGTTTAAAAATTATCGATTTGAATGAATGATTCAATGACTCTAAATACTTTTCTTGTTTCACTACTGGATCAATCAGCGTTTTTTTTAACAAATCTCTTGAGCAAATGATTCAATAGCTATGACGTTTCCATCCAAAGTTGCGAATTTAACTTATGCGCAAAATTGGAATAAAGCACCGTTTCCATCCAGTGAGCAGAAGAGAACAAAATCGTCACTTCCTGATAAACTGGTAAATTATATCACTAAGAAAAAAGGAAGTTGCTGCAGTATGAGAAGCCATTGTTTAAAATAATTTTGTATACAACAAATTACTTAAGCCTTAGAGCGCGCAGACGAAACGCAATGAATTTATCTTGCTTTCAGAAGCGGATGCCTGCTGTTTGGGAACGCAGTCATGTAAGACAGTTCTGGGAGGTAATTATACTGAACCAGTTTGACGACAGACTTTGCTTAGGCATTTCAGAATGACCAAAACAGCATTTCAGATGCTGTGCAACGAGACCGGTCCGCTGGTTAGTCCAGTTATGCCCTCTCATCGCAAAGTCAGATGTCTTTTTTGGTGCGCATCGAGGAATTTATTCAGTAAATGTGTTTTCATCTGGCAAAAAAAACAAACATTTATCTGGCATTTTAAAGTATTTTATCATTCAACCTCACTGCAAATAGGCTTTCCAACTAATGCAAATCAATATTTACATAATCTAACATCATTAAATGAATGTATCTTCAATGTGTCCCACACTGTGTTTCTACTTTGGATAAGCTTACCCCATAAGAGACGGTGTTAATATCATCAACTTCGTCATTGTTTTCACCACAATAGAGTAAGTCCTCTAAAAGACTGAACTGAAATCTACTGATGACAGTGCTGGACCGGCCAAACCCTTCCTGAACGGTAAACACCACCATAAGGAAGTCAAAGCAAAGTCAGTCAGTATTAAAGGTGACATATTATGCCCCTTTTCACAAGATGTAATATAAATCTATGGTGTCCCCAGAATGTGTCTGTGAAATTTCAGCTCAAAATACCCCCCAGATTATTTATTATAGCTTGTCAAAGTTGCCCCTTTTTGGGTGTGAGCAAAAACACGCCGTTTTTGTGTGTGTCCCTTTAAAAGCAAATGAGCTGCTGCTCCCCACCTCCGTTCAGAAGACGGCCTATCCTTTACATGAGCTTCGGATACAATAACACAACGCGAATTTCAGTCAAATTTCAGAAATAAGTAGTGAAGTGCAGCCTTACAGAGAAACTCAGGAAGAGGTTGCAACTTTTAGACTGCACCTGGATGTTTCTGAATGGTTAGTGGATACATTTATGTAGTTGTTGTGGAGTTACATTGATTCATTTCATCGACTTGCATGTACTGTCATATTTAACTTTTACACAAGTTTACACAGTTCTCTGAGTTCTTTAAGACAGCTGTGACATTTTTTTGGTCAAATAGTGTTCTGTGCTCGTCTGTGCAGTCAATGACAGAACAGTTTGCATGCTTTGCTCGAACTTTTGCCATTGTGTTAGAACTGGTTACACTGTTGTCACTTGCGAAAACCAAATGGCGGCACCGTGGGTGGAAACGTGCAGATTAAGGGGCGGTAATATTATAATAAGATCTCCTTCCTACGTCAGAAGGGGAGCAAAATCTGATCGCCTTATTTTTTGACATGCTTGCAGAGAAAGGCTTACCAAAACAAAGTTACTGGGTTGTCACTTTTCATGTTTTCTGAGTTGGTTATAACATGTTTGGGGACCCGATTATAACACTCAAAAACGGAAAAAGTCAGATTTTCATAATAAGCCCCCTTTAATGACCTCTCTCTGGGCATTCCCAAGATGGCACAAACCACACACTTTATTAGGATTGTCTCTCATTCCATTTCAATATGCTGCCACAAGTAATTTAGGAGTAAAAAAATAATAATAATACATAAAAAACAAAAACTTTCTAGCTTTTTAAGAAAAGGCACAGTCACTGATCTTTAGTAAACCATTTGGATTTCTTCTTCACCATACACAGGATATATTTAGAATTTGTTACAAGCATTTTAGTATAGTTATATTTGATAGCAAAAGCAGTATATGACTCCATCATCCTCCATCTATCACTCAATGGCCAGTCCTGTTGTAACTTACAAAAATAATAGCACCATAACAAATCCAAGTCCCAAAGAGAATCAACTTTTCTGTTTTCTCCAGAGGAGAAACTTTCAGTTAACTTGCCTTAACTTTCAGTTTGTGTTTATCACACCTTATGTAATATTTGCAGCAGTCTACTTTATTAACAAACAATAAAAAAATACTTCTTACTTGTAGTTGTCCAACCTTATTATTCGATTCACCATGTCAGATGGTACCAAATTCACCCATAACAAATTTGTTAAATTTAACCAAATAATTCAATTTGTTATGGTTTAACATTTTTGCAAGCATTATATATTTTTTTTTTACCATGATGTTAGATAAAGCTCAGTTGTTGTTTTTTTTGTATTTATAAATTATGTTTATGTTACAAATGTCAAGTACTACAGTATTCTTATTTAACTCCTATTCATTTATTTAAAATGTATTTCCAGTAAAACAAAATTTTTCATTGATATCAAATACTCACCAAAATGCAATCCACCTTTGATTGTACAGTTTTGCTGCAAAAAAAGACAAGAGAAATAATCAGCATGACACAAGAGTAACTTGAGAAACATTCATAAAGCTGGCTTTATTAATAAATCAGTGGCATTCAAAACATCTTTCCATCCTCTAACCCGTCGGCCCCGTCCGGCTCAGACCAATATATCCTCAGGAACACGTGCTTATGCACAAAAAAAAAAAAAAAAAGTATCTTGCTTTAATGTTCCATCAACCTGGAGGGTCTATAAATATTCCTGCCAATCTGAATGTTTTGACCATCAGGAACCGGAATGAACCAGTATGGAATCTATTTACAGGTATGGAACAGTAGAGAGGATCAAATTTGCATTCAGAGAAATGTAAAGATACTTTCCTTGTGATGGCTATAGAATAAATTGAACATTCAAAGGATACTATATTCTGGGTACAGTCACAGGTCAATCTGCATTAAAGGTGAGAATTAAAAAAATGACCCCTTGCAAAATGCACACACACATTTCTCAACTAACCAGAAACATGTTCTCTTCCATTTCCTTCAACTTCACAAGAAATCTCACGTCAGGCCACACAGTGGCTGTACAACAAGACGGTGCAAGGACAAGAGAGAACAGCGCACTTTGAATTCAGAATCAGAATTGTAAAACAAACTCAAAATTGCAAGGAAAAAGTCAGAATTGTAAGATATAATAAAATAAACTCGAAATATACTAGGTCTGGAACGACGCGTCGAAGTAATTGATTACGTAAATGAGTCGATTCGCATGGAATGCGTCGATTCGTCACGCAGCAGCACAACTTCTATGCAGGAGCATCTGAAAAGAAAACATCCCAGGGCTCTCCTACCTCAAAACAATGAGACGGCAGCGCAAGTGTTTGGACTATTAAAGTAAATTTTACACAGCATTACAATAGGGTTGTCTGTCCCATATTTTGTGCTTAATACGGCTGAGTTCACACAGCATTCAGTTTTGTATGAGCTGCCATTGGTGGGAGACGTGCGACTCAAACTCAACCCACCGGTTGTGAAGCATTTAACACTGTTGTTTGTAATTTAAAATATCTAATGGATGAACTCGTGCCTCGATTGGACTCAAATTATTTAATTACGCGCTGTCAATCATGGTAAACCTTGACAGTTTTATGGACACCACCATGTTTGACACTGTTGCTATGGTTACTGTTTTAGTTAGTTAGAATGCGGTTGTTACTTCAGCCGTTTGATCATACAGTAGGGGTGGGCGATACTGCAAAATTCTTTTTAATTTTAATTTTAAAAGCATGCACTTGAACTTACATGCACTTTCCTGTGCTAGAGCAGTGTGCCATGATTTATGAGGTGAATGCATCATTAATATGCTAAATCTGAATACGTTTTCATGACTACTAAATATTTTGTGATTTGTGCTCAACTCGCCTGTAATTAGTAATCAAAAATACAGTAAAAACTGTAATATTATTACAATTTAACATATCTGTTTTCTATGTTATAGTAAACTGTAATTTATGATCAAAGCTGAATTTTCTGCATCATTACTCCAGTCTTCATGATGAGAATTAATTTTAATATGCTGATTTGCTGCTCAAGAAACATTTCTTATTATTATCAATGTTAAAAACAGTTTCATCTTTTTGTGGAAACCATGATACATTTTATGCAGAATTATTTGAAGAACAAAGTTGAAAGAACAGCATTTATATGAAATATATTTATTTTTAACAGTGTAAAACCCTTGACTGTCACCTTTGATCAATTTAATGCATCGATCCTTGTTGAATAAAAATAGTACTTTTAGTTTGTTCATTGCAAAATAACTCCCGATTGTTTCTCTGTCATCTAAGCAAGGCTTCGTTTCCCAAACGCACTGTGGGCCTGTGAACTCAGCGAAGCACCAGCATCGAACGCTCTGTGATTGATTAGTTTAGTCTTGTATCAAGATGACTAGGAGAAAAAGTTCTATCCTACACAATTATTCGCTAACATGCGCTTATTTTTCCACTTAGAAGCTTATTTTACACACTGAATTGCGTGATAAATTAATAAAAATTACTGGTAAAAAAAAAACAAAAAAACATTTGGATCGATATTTTTATGTGAGGATCGATCCTTTTCGATACCACGTCAGTATCGAAAGTATCGATACTTTAGAATCGATCTGCCCACCCCATCATACAGCTGAATGAACATAATCAAGCAGCTACTTTAATCTCCTGAATGAACAAAACATTTCAAGATTCACACTTGTAAGCAATTGCTGCTAAATAATCGTTAGATTATTCGATTAATCAAAAAAAATATTGATAGATAAATCAATTGAAAAAATATTTGTTATATTCAGCCCTAGAAATCACCTTTTTTATACTTTTATTCCATGGCTTCCATAGACTGCAGAACTGTTACTTTCTGCCACCAGATCGGCTCCGGCTTTTGCTGGCGGGAACGAGACAAAACGTGCAAGTTAACGGGCGGAGTCGAATGAAATCTAACATATTTTTGCCGTAACAGTAAATAATTGAATTTTTTTTGCGTGGGATTTAAAAATCCATCCCACGCAGACCCAAATTTCTCTGGCACTGGCCCTGAGCCATCAGGCCATCCTTACTGTCAAGCTCTGATTTGCTAATCACCAAAGCTACACCACACACAATGGCTTTAAATTACAGGACATCCAATCAGGCAGCGTGTTTCAACATTCTGACTTTTTAATCCCATATAAAACCTTTCAGGCTTATGCCACAGGCCAAGGCCAAATAGCATGTGTGTTCTTAGAGAGTCAGTCATATGACTGTCCCTATGAGCGAGGGAGAGGTCAGGGAACTAATGAACTGTTACTAGGCGAGTTGTCGTTTGTTCTCATGTGGCTTCAGGCCAGGTAAAACTCATTAAACTGTTTCTAGGTAGTCTTGAAGCAGGTAAAGGTTCTCACCACTGTTGTCAAGGCAGCCAGTATAAACAGTAGTTCCCGTTAATGTCATTTCCTGTGGCAACACATGTTATTATCAGACTGTTTCAAGCAGACACCTGTCTGAGACTTACTTAATGAGCTAAACATGCAATCATCAACAGCAAAGTTTAACACTATTAGCCCGGTGTTCACATGATACACAGATAATGGGCCCTAATTTAGAGAGCAGTGCGTCTTAAACGCACTGCAATGCTATATGTGAAACATGGCCCATTCATAAGAAGTTGGTAGTGTGAATGAACTGCAAAACATTAGAAGACAAAATTAATATACTATTTGTGTCCTGCTTTATGCTGCAATTCTTTTAATATTTAGGGTCCTAGTTTAAACAATGCGGGAAAACGGGGACGGAATTGCTATTCCGGCCATTATAACGTAATTTACTGTATAAAATGGATTATCACAGAATTTTGCAAATTCTGGATTAATAAATCTAGTTTAGGGCTGTACAACTCATTTAAATCTAGTGTTTAAATCTAGACTAGTGTCTGTGACTATTAAACCACAAAAGACTGAGAGTCAAAACATTAAGGCCACCTGCCTAATATTCTGTTGGTCATCCGGCGTGGACTCTATACAAGACCCCCGAAGGTGTCATGTGGATTGGATTGTTTGTCAAGCACATCCCACAGATGATCAGCTGGATTAAGATCTGGGGAATTTAGAGGCAACACCTTGAACTCTTCATCATGTTTCTCTAACCATTTCTGAACAATGTGTGCAGTGCGGCAGGGTGCATTATCCTGCTGAAAGAGGTCACTGCCATCTGGGATTACCATTGCAATGAAGGGGAATCGTTGTCCCACGTTGCATCCTGGTGTCATCACTTCTAGGGCTGGGCGATATGGACCAAAAGTCATATCCCGATATATTTAGGCTGAATATCGATATACGATATATATCCCGATATTTTTTCCGCAAAGTGAGAGCAAATGTTCAGTCAAAGTCAAAGCCAAATATGACATGTCACAAGTAGTTTTATTGAAACTGGCTATTTCAGTGAACAGTTGCAAAATCAAATGAATAAATTATAAACAGGTTTCTTCACCTTAGGGCTGCACGATTATGACAAGTACTGTCCCCCTTTACTTAACATAAATTGTAAGAATATGACTAGTAAAGACTAGTAGGCTACTAATAAATAAACAAACAGTAGGCCTATGCTAAAGCTATTAAATAGCAGTCCCAAACTAGTTTTTGTTAATACAATGTGGTATGAGCCACTACAGTCATTTAAAAATCTAAAAAACAACACAAAGAAAAATAAAGTGGCATTTTGGGGTTAAGAACGAGTTACCATGGTGAATACACAATATTAACAATAACTGTTAATGAAACATGGAAACTGCTCCTGGTGAATAGAATGAAAATCATACCTGCATTACTTTTATTTCGTGTAATTTACAACGTAACGGCGTTGCATGCTCGTAGTTTCTTTTGCACTTTATATAGCCTACAGTGAAGCGATACACAGCGCGCGCTGCCGCATTTGCGCGTGCAATTGAAGAGTGTGCGGTGCGCTCCGAGCACAGTATAACGGCTGACAGGACAAGAAAGTCCGTGTTTCTGAGGTGAAAAACTTTATTTCAGCGTACACTTATGTCACTGCCTGGTAGTTCCTATTGTGCTGGGTTTTCTGAAGTAGTCATGATTCGCCTCTCATAACATAACATGCTCTAAACACGCACGCAGAGTGGAAGGAGGGGCGGACTATTTGAAAATTTGAACTATATCGATATATGCGATATGGTCTAATTCCATATCGCATTTCAAAATATATCGATATATTTTTTATATCGATATATCGCCCAGCCTTAATCACTTCCCCAGGTAAATTGCGTACATCCACATAACATCAAGGAAAACGGGATGCATTGGACCAGACAACCTTCTTCCACTGATCCAATGTCCAGTTCTGATGCTTCAGAACTGATGCTTTGAAAACGCAACGGTGGACAGGGGTTATCATGGGCCACATAAGCAGCAGGGCGTAATATTGATATTGTTACATGTTCCTCTCAGAACTATCATTAACATTTTCTGTGACTTGTGCCACAATAGACCTTCTATTGGTTCGGACGAGACTGGATAACCTTCGTTGCCCAAAGCCGTAACCGATTTGTTAGGTATTCACCACTGCTGACCAGGAGCATACCACAAGCCTTGCCATTTCAGAGATACTCTGACCCAGTCGCGTGAGCAGAACAGTCTTGTCTACTACTCAAGCATGCATCTCACTATATGAGGACACTCAACATGAGAGTTCACTACACTACATTTAATTTGGTAAAAACGATTGCCAAATATGAACAGAAACTCAAAGATCTTCACAACAAACCATCCAAATATAAGTATGGTTAAGAAATTGACCGAAATATATTAATACTGTAAAGCAAAATGTACATCTCAACGTTATAATAATAGTAATAAATAACGATAATAATAATAGAAATAGTAATAATAATTTATTAAAACTTCTGTTGTGCATGATTTATTTGATGAAAATGCAATGTTTTGTTGTAAACCTCAGTTGGAGTGGTATCATGGCATTCCCTACTGTGCTTGATGGGCATCAGTGCCAAGGACTACCAAACCATTCTGGAGGACCATGTGCACCTAATAGTTAAAAAAGGGTGTGCCGTGTATAAGCATGATAATGCACCAAACACACAGCAAGACTTGTGACAGAATGGTTTGATGAACATGAAAGTGAAGTTGAACATTTCCCACAGCCAGCACAGTCACCAGATCTATATATTTTTTAGCCACTTTGGGGTATTTTGGAGGAGCAAGTCAGAAAATATTTTCCTCCACCAGCATCACATAGAGACCTGGCCACTGTTCTGGAAGAGGAATGGCTCAAAATCCCTCTGGACACAATGACTTGTATATGTAATTTCCAAAATAAACGTATGCTGCATTGGCTGCAAAAGGAGGCCCTACACTAGCCTGACTACGTCAGACTTCTTACTTCCGCTCAATTTCATTTCGCTTCTGTACTCAGTCTGAGACAGCTTAATAGCTTTCCGTTTTCCTCCGGCCTGAAAACAGCCGGCCAAATCAACGAACAGAGGGCGGGCTGAGAGCCGTGACGTAGACACTGATTGTACCGTGGATGCGTAGAGTTTTACTTCACATAATCTGCAAAAGTCGCGCACAGCCATGTTCACTCCGGTATTTCGCTCGATGGTTTTGTTTTCGCATCATACATGTGTTTACAGTGGAAGTTAGATGCGGCTGAGCATGCGCATAACACACGCCATAACCAAACGTTATGTGATTGGCTTACGGGTAACCAATGATTTTAAACTTCAGACAAGCGCCCCCCCGCGATAAAGAAAATGCTTTTCAATTATGCCATGCCAGACTCTGTCTACGAAGCAAAGCGAAGTAGCAGAGTTTGGTATTACCAGGCTAGCCCTACACCACTTCCCAGGTAAACAGCATAAAAGTACACAGCTGTCCACATGATATAAAGGAAAATGGGATTTATTGGACCAGACAATAAATTATTAAGATAAATTATTGTGGTCTAAAACCAGGTGTTTTGGTTTCATTGTCCAAATCTTGTATGAATGTATGTATGTATGTATGTATGTGTGTGTGTGTATATATATATATATATATATATATATATATATATATATATATATATATATATATATATATATATATATATATATATATATATATTTATTTATTTATTTATTGATATCATTACAATAGACATTCAAGGTTTGTTTTTTCCTGTAAACAGTGGCCTGATTTAAGCCACAGACTTTTATCCTGTCGGTCACTGCCCCTCCCCCTAAGATCCCCTCCTCCAGCTGGCCGCATGTGCCCTGATCATAACAGGAACGTAAACAACCGCCTGAGAGAGAGAGACAGATAGACAGAGCGAGGGAGGGAGAGAGAGAGCCGGGTGGTGGGGGGAGGGGAGAGGTGAAGGGTCACTGTGTCACTGGTTAGAACGGATGGCATGAACATCTCTATCTTTTACTCTCAAAAAGGTTGTCCTGGGAAGAGGGCAGAGGCCTGTGAGCTTCACGGCTAATTCCACATGAACAGAGTGCTGACTGAGAGCAGCCAGACATCACAACAGAGAATAACACTACTGCTAGTCAGCATGACCTACATGTGTGATATTTGTGAGTCAGTAGCCCCTTTCACACAGCGCGTTGATCCCGGGAAATTGCCGTAAAATTGTGTGCCTTCTGTGTGAACCAAGCGGCAACCTCCCCGTCTCTCTCTTGAAACCAACACGGAAGTGAGTTAAACTGCAATTCATCGACTGGCCGCTTGAGGCTGGCTGCAGAAGTGAGTCAAATCTGTATCTCCCCCATGTTAAAATGACCAACTTTACAGCAGAAAAAAACGTGTTTACAGCCTGGTTCTCTATGTGGCTTTGGTCTATACAGCTAATTTTGCCCTTCATAACAACTGTGAGGGGGGTGAATTTTTTTATAACTCATCCGTTTAGTTGATTAATCCTTAAAGTTCTGCATAATTAAGGGTGTGTCCACTTTTGAGTGACAGGTGGATTCCCGCTGATGTCAATGCTAGCCGTTTGTCTGCTGTTAGCCGCGTCACTACTCACTTCACCTCAGCAAATGTTAGCTGCTGAACTTGCCATTTCTGCAGTGTTTGTGCTTTTTTCGGGATTATTTCATACAATTTAATACACCCATTACTTCGCCCACGGCTTAGGATTCCGTCGTTGTCGTCGAGTATCGTTCGAGAGTATCGTTCGTTTTTAAATCGAATCTCAAAACTCACTATTACAGTTTGGCATTTGATGCTATGTGAGAGTATTGTTTTATTGTTTTTGTTTTTTAGTTCCTTTTATTTTAAGTCATGTTGGTTGATTGCATTATTGATAAAGGATATGTGTGTACAGCACTTTGTTAAACACTTGTTGTTTTTAAAAAGTGCTATATAAATAAACTTTGACTTGACTTGACTTGAGAGAACAACCAGCGCTGTATTTCAGTTGTTTTCCTCTGTGAACATGCACTAATGGATGTCTGACAATTTCGTTGGTTTTTGGAGTTTTCAGATTTAAAAACGTCTATAAAGGCTCGATCGTTCTGCTCTCACGGAACAGATTGATTATAATATGCTTATGTAACGTTACCGTCAGATGAAATCCTGCAGGTGTCGGCGCTTTCTCCGTCCACGCAATAGCAGCTAAATGCACATCCTTGAATGAGCGCGGATTTCTAGCGCATTTACTTGAACTTCATAGGTAATATATCTATGGTTTAACCCATTTGAGAGGCAGCCAAAATCAGAATTTAAAATGGACTGAATAAGATAAGCTCTCTACGAACTTGACGAGCGATGCCGCGCTGACGGACCATTGACTATAAAAAAAGAGTGACTGACATGTAACTGTTATGCACATAAATCACTGTCTCACACACACTCTCTCAGAGTAATAGTTACTGCATTATACATTTTCAACTAGCAGAATAGTACAGAATCACGATACACAGTCTCACTTGTAGCCATGTCTTTTAACATTATTTCGAAGGGCAAAAACAGTTGATGACGTAAAGCCAATTAAAAGTTCCTGTCACTTTAGCGCGAGGCCTTGTGCAGTCGCAGACTTGGTACTTTCCATAGGGTACTTTCAGTAGCATATAGCATTATCTCCCAAGCCTGAGCTAACTCGATCACGTCGAGCGTGAGCGTGGTTTCAGATAGCCAGGCTCCTCCAGCTCCACACACGCCCCGCCTCTTTGCCCATTTTCTGTTATCCGAGAGTGACGCAAGGTTACGCGAGGCCAAGATGGCGACGGCCGACTCCGCCCACTTTAGGCTTCAAAAATGCTCTTCAGAAACCTACGGGTGACGTCACGGACACTACGTCCATATTTTTTTACAGTCTATGGTGTGAACACAAACACGTCCCGGGATTGATGCCGGGATCGATGCTGGGATGGGGACCTAGTAACCCGGAACGTGCCCTTTGTGAACAAAAGCCATGACCAATGCCGTAAGGGGTATGTCGTAGTGATGACGCACGTGCCATCGCACGGGCCTTTCTACAACCTATGCAACAGCATATGGGGAACGAGCCACTTGGCAAACCCAGTGATGCTACTGGGGAGTATGGACTCGTCTTCGTGTAGAAATGACGAAGAGGAGTTTTCAGCAGAACTGACTTCTGACAGGAGTTATCACATCCTGACGTCACATGTGTGAACACACTCACAGATTCCGAAAAATCACTGGCAGTGTGAATGAACCAAAATCAAACGATCCCGGGACATAGTATCCATGTATTTTCCAGAATTTCTGTGTGCAAGAGAGATTAGGGATGAGAAAGCTCTCTCTCTCTCTGTCTCTCTCTCACCGACAGATAGAAAACACCACTGAACCTGATGAACTCAGCCACTACTGTGCTGCATCTCATAACCTCTTGTGTGCACTAAAGGCCTGATATACTTCACACCAGTTCGTTTATTTCGTACAAAATCAAGCCAAAACGAAGTTCGTTTAGAGTTTGTTGGTTTAGAGTGAGTTTCCAGAACTTTCTGGAAAAGTTGGTAAATGTACTGGTTGGTAAACACCTTTGAACTACTATTGGTCTGTGGTGGTTGTATAATGGACCAAGGTTTGGCTCTGGGGCTCCGACTTCTTTTGACAAGGTAATCTTCTCTGGTTCATTTCTTCATTCAGTCCGTTGAAGTCAGACACGAGAAAAAACATTGAAGTTGCACTTTTATTTGAGAGCAAAACTGCCACTTTTTTCATGTTTAATAATGTAAAGCTGCTTGCTTTAAAGCAATCTATTGCATAAAGTGCTATATGATAAATGTGACATGACTTGACTAGAGTGCCAAATTGCAGGGCTTGTGCAAACATATGCTATGATCAGATGCTTTCTTAACTGCTATATTCTCATCACTGTCATTTTTGTTGTGTGTTTATTTTGTTTTTGAGAGGAAAACCTAAAAAAATATTTAATTTTTTTTTTTTTTTTTTTTTCAAAGCATGACTTCATTTTAAACACATACAGATATCTTAAGCACAAATGAGCATCATAGCATGCTAAAGCTATTAGCACTTAGAGAGCAGCTAATAGCAAAAAAAAAAAAGTATGGCCGGCTTCAGTCCAGCCGCTCATCTAAGAGGAACTGTCGGTTTCCCAGACTGCTGTGAGCAGCGGGGCGATCTAAGGTTTGGTACACATGCCCGGTAAACCACTGATATCTTAGGGTGTGTTCACAATTGCAGTTTGGTTCTCTTCATTCCTTTGGTCCAGACCAAAAAAGAAAATGAATCATTTTGTCCTGGTTCGCTTAGCATTCACACTGTCATTTTTAACACCAAACCTAAAGATGTAAGATATTCAACGGAACTTACCCAACTTCCAAAACAATGTTGTGTGCTTGTTCTGACGCTGGCACTAAACTGTAATGGGCAACACCGCTCCTATGACGACAAAAATAGGTATTGCTTGAGCATTCTGTACTTTTTAGGGTCGCATCTTGTGACGTCATGTCCTGTTTTTTTTTGGGATTGTTCAGATGTATTTAGTCCGTGTTGATTTGGTGCCCAAGAAACATTTACTATTACTGAAAACAGTTATCTTTATTATGAAAACCGCAATACATTTTTGGTCAGGATTCTTTGAATATAATGTTCAAAAGAACAGCATTTATTTGAAATTGACATATTTTGTGACACTAGAAATGTCTTTACTGTCACTTTTGATCGATTAAGGGCATCCAAGATGAAAAAAACTATTATTGCTTTAAAAAAAAAAAACAGTAGTGTATTTGTGTATGACACTACTGTTTGTGTACACGTGTTTTGGGAGACAAGAAATATTGTCAAAGTGCATGCAATATTCATCTGTGTGCAAATATAAAATTACATGCAAACCAAAATCTCACACCTTCTAAGTAAATCGCAGAAAGACAGAGAGGAAATGCTATGATACACAACTAGACTTCTCAGACAGGAAAACTGTAACTTTCATTGGGACTGAGAGTATTTTGCAGACCTAATAGAATGTTTATGCAGCAAAACCACAGACATAGATCCTTCCATTGTTTGAGCATTGGTCTAAATGTAGGCTAAACCAAAACAGAATCATCTAACAGCACCAAAGCAGCAGTTGCGAGCCATTCTGAGAGACTGCAGCTTGGCAAAAACAGCTGGGCTTTTTGCCAGCGGTGCTATAGCTCATTTTCATTTCTCTTTGAAGGTGATTACCACCATTGTGTTTGGATCTCTTCCCCTCCTCCCAATTCCATCTTATTTCCCTTCATATGTAGATGAAGAAAGATTCACACACACTGATGTGGATGTACATACACATGAACACAGCCATGTAAAAATAAGGGACCAAATTCACCCCTTTCAAACTCAGCTTTGTGTGTAACTTAAAGCCAGCGGTTAATCTAAAATTACCTGCCAGATTTGGTGTAAACCAAGTGACAACATCCCTAAAATAAGCTCGAAGAGCTAAATCACAGAATTACACAGAAAGTAAAGCTCAATCTTAAATAACCCCCTCTGCTGGTCTGTTGGCAAAAATCAATTGTTTTTTTTTTCCTTACAAGGTGAGATTCTAGAGATTTGTCTGCTAATTATTTTCAGTTTACAGGCAGTAGGCCTATTTATGTATCAATAATCTCCATCATCAATGTATACATTACAAGATATTCCCATTAGTGACAAACTAGTTGCTATAGGCAAATCCCAATCTCTTTTCCACAAGGCTCGCCAGCACCAATGCCAAATACCCTGTTCTTTTCCACAGAGACAGTACCATGTGCCAACCAGCATGCCAAATGCAGCTCAGGGGTATCAGCTATCACATCGGCACGACAGGCCTAACCTTTGGAGCTCTGCTCAGAGTGAAGGGCAAGGAGCACAGACTGAGACGGTCCACTCATCATATGGATGTCTGCGTAAACAGTCAATCCATTTAATAGTACTTAGAGCTATAATGAACAGCAGAATTCGAGTGTGAACGACAAACAGCTTCAAGTTAAAATTAAGTTAAATTTACAACAGAAAAAAAAAAAAAAAAAAAAAATCCATCTGTGGATCATCTGTCCAGTGCTCTGTCCTGGAAACTAAACTAATATTGAGAAGTACTTTGTGTGTGTATGAATTGGTAAAATAACTGTCAGTTATGTCCAAAATAACTGCATTAATCTATTCCGAATCCACTGATAACAGCTGAGCCCACCAAGTGCAACTATATCCAAACAAAACTGCATTCAAAAAGAAAAGTACTAAACACTGATTGGATTAATAGCTATTTGTCCTCCTAAACTTGTCTCAGATTCCAAGGAAAAGACAATAAAGGTCGTAATATATCAACATGGTTTCACTCCACCATTAGTTGTATGAACTGATTAAAGGATAATACAGTAAATGACGGAGCAAACAAGGAATAGGCCTATGCTACATTGAGGGTTCCCAGCCCTTTTTACAAATTAATTTCCTTTTTTTTCATTTTTTTTATTATAGTTGCTTATGAGTACTGGATAAAAACTTTAAAGATAAAGAATTATATACACATACATAGTAGGTAACACAACATTACAGAGGTAAAAAAAAAAAGTTAAAAAGAAAAGTATATTTGCTATAGAAATGTCCATGACTCTCCAATCTCACGCCAAAATACTCTATATATATTATTGCACGTAAAGGTAAACAAATCTACGCCCCACACTGGACGTACAGTAGCCGCTGCAGCAGATGCATGTCGTTGAGAGCATGTCTCAACATGCAAAAAACAAGGGTGGTGGTGAGGGGGATGGAGACTGCAAAATAATCATGTCAGCGTTTTTTTATTTTCGCTGCCACAAGCAATGTGCACCAACAATGATCAATTCTAGGTAAAACTACTGACCTAAGACAGGACTGGGTTGAGTGACTATGCACACAGAAGAAGCTGTATATTTTCCTCACAAATATATACTGAGTAATACAAATGCATGTAGAACGCACGCGCTGCTACGCTAGTTGCTATAAACACCTTAAGCCATGGCTGCATGTTTCACGATGTCTTCATCTTTAATAACAGTAACTAAGCGCGTACCCGATGAATTAATACACATTTTGGATCACCGCGACACAACTATAATGTGAAGAGCACAATAGGTCTATAATATCGGATGCAGTGGTGACTGCAAGGAAAGCGTGTCTACGCACACTGGCCGTTTAAATGCGCGCGGCTGTACCCGGCTGCTGCTGCTGCTGCTGCACGCGAGTTGTTTACCATCACTAGCGCGCCCACTAAATCCGCTAAGAGCGCGTGGTCGCGGGGAATCTTTCGCCCATTCCAAGACACAGACATTTCAATTTCTTCACACTTTCACGAGAAGACAAAAAAGCTCTTTGCCGATAAATAACTAATACACTGCCCAGTGACAACAGCCAAGACGAGTAACCAACCTCAGATTTTAACATCGATCTGCTCAGTCCAAAACAAACAACTTTGATAAGTTATCTTATCGTTATCATCACAATAAGGAAAGCAACGGCGAGATTAGTTAAATACACACACATATTTCCTGTAGCCATGACTCACTGTCAAGTGGAAACGAGGGAGCATCTAGAATAGCGCTAATTAGGATGGAGAGCCTTCGATCCCATTAACCCCCACATATATCCAGCAGCACTCACTCACTGGCCATTATATCAGACAGACTTACCAGATTGAGTTCTTTATTTTTAGCTGCAACGCATTCGCCTCAGGCCCTTGCAATCCTTGAACCGCGGAAGGTAAAGGTCCGACCCCAGGACCAGACTGCTGCTGGTCATCAGCCATCACGATGCGACTCTGTTGAGATGGGGATCTAACAAGTAGGCCTTAACCTGAACCTGGAGAACGCAACTTTCCTCCGTAAATAGTACATCACGATCACTGCCTGTTGATTTCACGGACAAATCGGACTCGGCTCTAATACATCACGTTGGTAAGTCATGGTTTGTGGTTGCAGCTGAGGTCACTATCCCTGCGCGTGCATCAGGAGCAAGGAAACACTTCGAGCTGCAGCAGGTTCAAAGTCAGACACTACCTACCTAGTAGCTCACTGGCGACCACTGGGGAAGCTGCTGCTGCTGGGACCGCGCATGCGCACTGCGCCACCAGCGGAAACCCACACGAGGGTGCTGCAGCGAGTTCATCTAGTTCAGTAGTGTCTAATCACTCATGTTCGGAAGCATAACTGGCTGTCAGTAAGGATTGATAATATCCCTCTCATTGTTTTACAAGATTCCCGTCAAAATCGATTGTTTGTCTTTTTATCAGTCACATAAAGAATTCACCCTGGCCTGGAGGTTGTGTTGAAATGTCCTGTCATGTATTGCCATAAATAAATGAATAAATACAATATCAAATGATTTGAAATACACATTATACTTATTGTATCTTTTATTTATTGCCACGCAATTACGTAGGCATTGAACGATGACGATGAGAAATAGGGGTTGAAAGAAGCATGTATACATAAAAAATGAAATGAAAAGGATAGTTCACCCAAAAATTCGGTCAGCATTTACTCACCCTACTGTTGTTCCAAACCTGTATTAAATTATTTTTTTCTGTTGAACACAAAAGAAGATAGTTTGAAGATTGTCGGTAATTAAACAGTTGATAGACTTCCATTGTCCTACAATGTTAATCAACTGTTAAATTACTAACATTCTTCACTCCATCTTCTTTTGTGTTCAACAGAGGAAAGAAACTCAAACAGGTTTGGAACAACATGAGGGTGAGTAATGACAGATTTTTTTTTTTTTTTTTTTTTTTTTTTTGTGAACTATCCCTTTAAATGCCTCGGATGAAAAGCTAAGGTAGGCACTGTTGCTTAGCAACGGCGTCTCGCCACTAACAAAAATGGCAGACCGCACACCCAGACTCGCGCTACCTCCTGTAAGTCTAACGAAATACAACTCTTTAATTCTCTTTTCGAGTTATGCCATATTAATTACAGTTTTGCCTAAAATACGCTGTTGTGTATTAAATAATACGTTTTCCATTTTAAATTAAGAAAAGCCGTAGTAAGAAATAAAGTGGTATTTTGAGGGCGGAGAAAGATTAATAATCGCAAATCTCAATAATACTGATACTTTCTGTCTACTCAGTTAAAAAAGCCTCAAACGTCTTACTCAGAAAGGCCTTCCAGACCCAGACCTCAGAGCAGGTCTTCATCTGCTCCTTCAAAGAAACTACCACAAATGGACCTCTTAGCCAAAGAGGAGGAATACAAGTATTTATGGGTTTATTACTTAAACGCACATTAGTTTACATAATACGCTGTTTTGTATGTAGTTTATACCCAGTGACTGCATAACCCGTGCCATAAAGAATTTAAATGAGAAAATAGTATCGTTAATATCTAACTGCTTGCAACTCATACTCTTCAGGCGTCTCAATGCAGAGCTAGAGGCAAAAACAGCAGAACTTGTTCGGGAAGCAGAGAAAGTTATGGTAAGAGTAGACAAAAGTGTGAATGTGAAAAATAGCAAATGATTTTGAAAGATCTGAGAGAATATGGTCTGTGCTTTTAATGTGTAGGTTATAGCTTATAGTAGCCTAGCCTATGTTATATGTATGATGTTGCAACAAACTCAGACATTGACACTGTATGTTTGTGATTGTGGTTTACAGAGGGATCAAAATGAAGTACTCTCTAAACCAATCTCCTCCCACCTCTCCATTGATACTGACTGTCATTTTGAGGTTTCTGGGTAATGGCTCTCACAATTTGACATGATCATAAGCAACATCATTAGCTGTTTGCGAGCATAACATTTTGTTTGCTTATTAGGACTATAACAAAAGAAACAACGTCTAAGCAGCCCACTACGGTACTACACAAATATCATATGAATCAGTGCAAATGTGGATTACATACAAGACCCCATTACTGACAGGAACCCATTTCTGTTGTGTTATGTAGATCATGAAAAACAAGAACTTCTCTGTAAAATCTTCAAAGCCAAACAAGCCAGGTTCAGGAAATAGAAAGAATCCTCAGTAAGTGTATTCTCAAAGTTTTGATTATTATAAAATAATAATTTACTGTATATCATGAAATGCTATGAATCCGAATGATTTGGGGTCTTTGTGGTGGTGTCAACAGAAAAGCACCACACACTGTAGTTGATGATGTTGCTATTCCTGAAGACTTTGGGGATTTCTCACTTGCTAAGACAATCAGCGTTATCGAGAACAGGGTTAGTGATGATCTCACTGAGGAACACTTGCAGGATGACATCATGCCCAGTGCTGGAGATGAGATGGGCGCAGGTTGGTTAAAAAGACCAAATATGTTCAAATATTGAATTTGTTGTGCTGTTATACTATTTGCATTTTCATTTCATTTTTACAGAAGCTCAGATCAGATTTTTGAAGGCTAAACTTCGAGTAATGCAGGAAGAATTAAACAGGCTCTCGTATGAATGCAACAAGAAGGTAAGCAG
Source organism: Squalius cephalus (assembly GCF_949319135.1). Classification (NCBI taxonomy): domain Eukaryota; kingdom Metazoa; phylum Chordata; class Actinopteri; order Cypriniformes; family Leuciscidae; genus Squalius; species Squalius cephalus. Next base: position 23,647,705 of record NC_137124.1, on the reverse strand, counting down.
GTTTGAGATGTGTTGTTCAAGGTTGGTTAATCTATTCAGTCAGGTCAACTTACTCTTGCTCAAAATCCCTTTTGCGAAGGATGATGAAAACAGCACTTTATGCAGCAAACTGAAGGACGTGGAGGAGGAAAGGGCAAGATTGCAGAGGACTACAAATGTCCAACAGACTCAGGTTGAGAAGCAAAGAGCTTTAGCTGAAGAATCCAGTCGGAAGTGTGAAGGTCTGCAACAGCAAGTGGCAGCACTGAAAAAGGTACTTGAATTGGTGGCAAAATATTATTCACAATTCTACTGAAACCTATTGAAGTTACTTTCTGACAGAACAAGTGTTTCTGACAAAAATGAAAAAATGTTTAACCTCACTGCAACTCAATTCCTAAAGGAAAGTACAACATATTTGTCATAATTCCTGTAAATCAAAGATGTGCCAGGATCCAGAGCCGTGGAATCCTTGGCACGGACCCTTTAACCTGATTAGTCCTCTGTGTGTAAAGTGAGACTGTGCCACAGCTGCTCAGAGTGCAGAGCACACGGCACTTGGGCTTCTGGGACAGATATCTTTGGAACTCACCCTTTCCCTTATGATAGGGTCATGGAAACTTAATGGTGATAGAGAATAACTGTATAACCAGATAGAAATTCCTATCAGAATGGGCCATATTGCTTAAAAAAACATCCATTCACTGTCATCTTACTGCATACTTATCGCATGTGCATGATGTTTGGGTAGGTTGGGGTTAAAAGCTTTCCTTAGCCCTTACAAAGATCCAAAACCCAAAAATGAAAATTCCGTCATTTACTCGCCTTCATGTCATTCCAAATCCGTAAGACTTTCGTTCATCGAAACCCAAATGAAGATATTTTTAATGAAATCTGAGAGCTTTCTGTCCCTGTGTTGACAGCTACGCAACTACCACTTCATAAACCAAGTTCATAATACCAAGTTCATAAAGAGATTGTAAAACTTAAGGTCCTTGCACACTGAATCCGAAATTTTCGCATGCGTTTTTTCGTATCCGTCATTCTGTGGCTCTAAACTGTCAAAACACCATTCAAACCCTTGTTACGGATGCAAAAAACGCAGAAAATCGAACCCGATTCGATTTTTTTTTTGACGGACGAAAGTTTCGGAGGCAGTGTACAAGTGTGATTGACATAGCGTGAGGTCGTATTTATTTTTTAACGTGCGAAAATTTCGGACGTGAATTTCGGACTCAGTGTGCAAGGGCCTTAATCCATACGAAATTAGCGGTGTGGTCCAAATTTTCTGAAGAGAGACAGAATTTTTGGGTGAACTAACCCTTTAATATGCATATCATTGGGACATCTGCATCTGCAAACACAATCTGCACAGTATGCTTTCTTCAGTTATATGTAAATGCCTGTGTCTGTACAATCTAGGAGTTGGAAAGCATGAAGAGAACCCATAAGCAGGCAGCCAGTACACACAGTGCAACAGAGGTGCGGTTGAATAGAGCTCTAGAGGAGGTTGAGAAGACCAAAACTCAGCTCAACAAACTCAAACAGAGCAGTAAGGTAATATGAACTCAGATAAACCAGCATGAAACAAGTATTTCAAATTTAGATGGCATTTTTGTTAATTTCACTTCTTCTCTTATGTTTTTTTTTTTTTTTTACCCTACCAAAGGATTCAACCAGTCAGGAGCACCAGAAGATTGAAACCTTACAAGCTGAGAACAGAAAGCTGGAGAGACAAAATGCTGAGCTGATCATGGGTTTTAAAAAGCAACTTAAGCTAATAGACATTTTAAAAAGACAGAAGGTAAGAAATCAGTATCTTTGCAATTACTTGAAGCTGTCATTTCCAAAATACATTCATATCATATCACACTAACTAACCTCACTAGAAAACATAAAACGCATTTTATATTTATGCTGTATTTTTGAAAGATGCATTTTGAAGCGGCCAAGCTGTTGTCCTTCACTGAAGAGGAGTTCATGAAAGCTTTGGATTGGGGAAAGGATGGAGTCTCATAGGTTTCTATTTTGTACTTTGTAAATAGATAAAAAATAGATGACTGCAAACAATTTGCATTTCAAGAGCTCATTCACTGTTTAACAATCTTCAAACTTCAATAAATAATAATATGCTGAATATCATGATAGTCAGTGTTTATCAACCCTGCCACAATAATTTAATTAATCACATCATTGCCATCTAGTGGTAAATACTGAAATCACAACATCTATCCAAATTTGGCTTTTCATTTGAACTTTTAATCATTTGTTGTTGTTAATATTATATACAATGTATACACAGAATAAAAATATTGTATTCCTGCTAGTAAATAACTGCTTTATTCAGGGTATCAGCCAAACACACTCTTCTTCATTAGTAGTCCACTGAAGGAAGTGTGACCATTCTGGTGAACTCCTCATAATGAACAAGTCCATCACGTCCAACATTAGCCTCTTTAAAAAGCTCATCCACTGAAAAACAATGCACAGTTAACAGTTAAACAACACATTCATTCTGTCTAATAGTGCTAATATACTGGGATCTGACTGGGTCAATTCTTTTAGAAAATTTAAAAAAAATATATATTTTTCTAAATTCCTCTCTAAAAATGGGGTTTCATACTATAATATAATTGAATGGGGTTAATATTTAAATCAGTCCAGACCCTGACATTTAAAAACAAAACAAAACCCTGTTTTGATTAGCTCTGATCTTTGAATAAATCAACATAAAACCAGAAGGATCTGAGATGATTTATACCTTCTTTTTCAGTGAGCTTTTCTCCTAAGCCAGTGAGTTTAGCCCTTAACTCAGATGCCAGAATGTAGCCCTTCTTGTGTTTGTCTGTCATGCGCATAGCCTCCAGAATTTCATTCTTAGGATCCTCCTGTTGCATCTGTCTGTGCATCATGGTTAGAAATGTAGAAAAGTCCAGCTCCCCTGTCTTATCTGTGGTGGGGATACAGCAGAACTAACATTAAACAAAGCAAAGAATTCATTCAAACACAATTAAATATTGGATATTTTACTTAAGCTTTTGTTTGATTCCAGTGCCTCAACATGCTTACACTGGCTATAAAATCAAATATGGCATAACTAAATATCTGATTGTTAATTAAAGTTGTGTGTTTGTGTGCGTGTTGTCATTAGCACTACATTTGACTTTAGCCACAGGTAGCATAAGGAAGCTGAAAGAGTCGACAAGGAAGACATTCACAATTCAATGGAATGTTAATCATGAGGTCTAGCAAATGTTACCTATTTTGTGGACTTGCAGATGTCTATCCACTTCATTAAATGTGGGACTTGTACCCAAACAGCGCATGACAGTAATAAGGTCTTTGGCTTCGATCTTCCCCTTTCGCTTCTTGTCATAAAGCGAGAAACATTCTTTGAACTCTACATGAGAACATGCAAAACCACAGTGAAAAACAATTCCACTAAAAAAATTCTCATTGCTCATAAATGTACTGTACTTGTTTTTTAAAAATAACAATTTCGTTTATTTTACTATATTCATGAATTTACATTGCACTTTCTTTCTGTGTAACACAGCTTACCATCAATCTGAGTTTGTGTTAAGAATTTTGCCTGTAGAGGTTTAAAAAAGATGTTGAAAAATCAACAGTAATTGAATGAAAATAACATTAAAGAGAAAAACAGCATCAAACTCACCATGTTTCGTCTGTTCAGGGAAAGAGTCACTCCCTCTGGATTACCTGTAGGAACTAAAGTCCACTGCAGTTTTGACGTAACTGATAGCCTCGTTGTCATAGGAACATTGATATAGGATCCAACTATCATGTTATACTGTCTGTTACAGTAGGTGCAGCTCATGATCTCACTCACTGACTCATAAAAAGGTATATTTAGGGAGAACAACCTTTATTTTTATAAAACAAGGACATAAAGTAAAAAATTTTTTACAGTAAGCCACAATGATGAAATGTCTTTATTATTCAATATACCAAAATGACAAACATAGCATTGTATAGTTTGGCTTGAGCAGACACAAGGAAAAACACTGGAACTTAAAGGGATCATGAACTGCATTTTTTTTTTTTTTTTTTACATTGTATGATGTTCTCTGAGGTCCACTTATAATGTTATATTAAAAATAATGATTTTTACATCAAAAGACATCCTAATTTAGAAGTAACAGGCAATATTTTCTTCTGTTTTTGACCCTCTCTTTCGATCACTCAGTTTTGATAGGCGTGGCGCATTCAAGACTTGGTAGCAAAGGCCCACTGCTATGATTGGGTAACAGTTTTACATATTAAAATAATTTTCAATGTCCCCGCCATTACACGTGTGGAATTGTTCTGAAAACTTCTGATGTTGAAAAATATCTCGTTACATAGTTGAAACATTTGCCAACAATGTTGAACATTTATGCGTATTACATAAGACTTCCTTTTGTATTGTGTAAACAGAATTATGAGTGAATGTACCATCTATGTTGCACTGTTGTTCTTATAGGCTATTCATCATTCATCCTTTTCATTAAAGTGAAAAATGTATACTAAAATGAAACGTGCTGAAATGTCTTTCTGATGACAAAACATATAATGTCACTCACTGAAGCTTTTATTCAGGATTACAGTGAATGGCTTAGATCAAAACAACAACAAAATCAGCGTTCTCTACATTCTCTCTTCCATTTCCAGGAATCTCCCACATTAATCCTTAGAGGCATCGCTATCGTTTTGTTGCTGGAGTAATGCTTTCATCGCATTATGACCCAATACTGTACCAGAAGTCATTTTGGCAACTTGGTTTCAATAAAAACTGTTAAGAGGAAGTTTTGAGTTCTGAAACTTACAGGATATTTTTATAGTACAATGACCTCTTGTATGTCAAAATATTGATTTCTCAATTCATGACCCCTTTAAATACATCCCTAACCAGTATTCAAGAGCAACTATTTTCAGTTTCACTCAAAGTTTCATTAAACTTGGTTAAACTCGTATTTAAAGTCTTTTTATTGAAGAAATATCAGTGAAATGTAGTTCGGATTTGCTGTTAATATTTAACTGCCTTTGATGTGTAAGGTATAAAAGGACCAAGGCTCGGGGACATAGATGATACCGGGATACTTTTTGCGCAAAACTTTGTCATTCCACAGATATGCGACCCAAACCAGAACTAATCCCAGAGTAATGATGAAGTTATAGAAGAGGAAACGGCCATTGCTGTCAAGCATGAAGCCCATCCGCCTCTGGCGCATAACAGTGGCAACCATGGCAAAAAAGGTGAAGACATAGAGAACAAAGATCTGGCCCTCAGTAATCAGATACCTGAAGAAATAGACCACATTAACGTTTGAACAACATTAACATGCTGATGTATTGTTAAATCATTTTTTTCTCGTTGAATGTTCTCTTTCACTTGGAAATGTGTTACATTACAGAAATAAAGTGTTGCTTCAACTTGATTCTACATCTCAATAAATGCTTGAAAATGGACTTGAATCATTTACTTACCAATAGTACACTGCACTAGGGCCAAGTAGCAGCCAACCTGAGTAAGGCATCTTCTCATCTTTAACTTGTGTAAAGCAGCCAGTGAAATACAAGAAGAGGATGAGGAAGAACGGGACATACCTATGATGATAACGGCGGAGGAGGGGATGTTTTAAACTCTATATGTAAACTTGCAGATTACAAATTACAGATTAAATGTGAGAATGGAAAATATACTTACCACATGCAATGCCCTAAGTGCTCATCATAGTAATACAAAAGCTCAAAGGAATCAATCTGAAAACCACATAAAGCATTAATTACCATTACCATCTAAAACAAACCCGACTTATTCCGAAAAAGTTTCTTCAGAGCACATCATTTGTTTGATCTGTAAATCGAACTACTGTACCAGTGAGGTAGGCTTCAGATCCTTGATAATGGGGTTTTCTCTGACAGAAAGATGAAGCTGGTATCCACTGAGGATGAGACGATGGTTGATGGAGTCTCCCACTAGGTGTATGCTGGCTCCCATGACAAAGGTGATGATGCTGAGATAAACAGCTGAGCGAGGAAGGGCCGTGGGACTCCGCTCAATCAGCTAAAAAAGGTTACAGACAGACCAAACCAACACTTTACTTTTACTGATGCATGTTCAAAACATGGGGAACACCCTATAAAAACACATCCTTTTGCTTTTTGTAGAAGAAATCGTGTACCTTCAGTAATAAGAATGGTGTAATGACATTATATGCCATGTGAAAATAATCTCCAACACTTGGCTTATTTAGAGGAAACCATTCTAGAGGCATTACGATCTAGAAGAAGAACATACAAAATTGTTATTGATATTGAAGAAGAGAAAAGGACATCTTAATGCACAGATCACACCTTGTTTTAACTTGTACCATAGCAATTGGCCTCCCAAAGTCTAGTATCCAGTTCTGCACAGTGAAACAGAGCCAGAGATCTGTGTGAAACTGGGACTGTGCTGCTGCAGAAACAGTTTTCTCAGTCCTAGCCCTGCGTTTAAACAAAGTACAGCATTTTCATTATAAATGCTAATCGAATATGCTTGTTGAATATACGGTCTGTACATTAGGGAAAAAAGGTCATTTTAATCGCATGGCATGCTTTTGAGCTGCCAGACAAAATACAAATTTGAAAATTAAACGGTTAAACAGTTAAAAATGTGCACAATTAAATGGTGATATTAGATAACATTTTAGCATTAAAATCTGACCTCAAATATGCCGGAGCCAAAGCTGCAGACTGTGGTCTTCTCCGCATGGTTAATCGATTTGTTGTTTTGTTACGTTATAGCAATGTCAAGGTTACTTTGTATTCTTTGCAACTCTACTAACCTATGGTTTTGTAGCCAGGTGTAAATTCATTCATCAATCACATTCCAGGTCATACATCGAAACTGTAAAAGTCTGAATCCATCATTACTTACGTAATATACTCCTTATTTCGACAACTTATATCTAACTCAGTTTCAGTTCACTGATACTGTCAAATATATACTTATTTTTTAAAATGTTGATATTTGTGTTTGTTTGAATCACGTGAGGTTTAGACAGGTTCTTCTTCAATTACGGCTTCAAAACAACATACGGTATACCACACTTACTGCCATCTGCCGGACTTTATTAATATAGTCTATCCAGCCTACAAGGTCCTCCGGCTTTTTATATCTTAATATGGCAGAAGTAGTATAATATTGCGAATTCGGCCCTCAGCATTGACAATAATCATTTAATTAAAGTAACGAGTATTGAAAGAAAGTAAGTAAGGCGCCGTTCAAGGCTGTCTTCTCAGTACATTCATGTTTACAATGTTTTTGACTGGTTATTTTTTATTCTTTTTAATGATCAATTTTCAACAATTATTTATTTAAAAACGGGACAAATAGAAATGTTTATAACACCACTTCCTCAACTATTGGAGAGATGCCGTTGTCACTAAGGCACTTTTATTTTGAAGGCACAATACAAAAACAGTCCTGTGATTGTATGTAGCCATCTTAGAGCTCTCTCTCTCTCTCCACGGCCTACCTAGGCGTCTCTCTCTTCACATCGCCAGTGTAAAGTTCACCGTGTAGGATTAAAGATCTCGTCATCAGCAGCAAAGCGAGGTATTACTAGAAAATGAGCGTTATTCTCATATGACCACGCCATCTCTTGAGGGAGTTACATGAGTGTTGAGGTATAAATGTGGTATAAATGTTAGCTCCTGTAGCTGTCATGATGGGAGACATGTCTGTCAGTGCTTCATATAACGCTTGTAAACACCCTGGATCAAACGATAGTTGTCTAACTCACTTACCGTAAGGTTGTCAGTTTTAATCTGTCAGTGTTTAGATGGTAGGTTAGTTGCTGGGATTGTTGAATTTATTACACCGTGGTTGTTTTAAGGTGCAAAGGCTAACAGGGTGTTTTGGCTAGCTGATGAGTGCTGCTACCACTAACACTGCTGTTCAATATAGTTTTATAATCCGTGATCTGCCCTGTTGATCATGTCCTGAGTTAATTAGAGGCTAATCCTCAGAGTCACAGTATTTGGGGTGAAGTACAGACTAAAGCCGTTAAATTACTCCGAATTGAATCCTTCACAGAAATGTGTGTGAAAGAGCAGCTATGAAGTTATCTTGAGCTGTTTATACCATTCCTATTTGACAGGTCGAGTGAGCTAACAGTTGTGCTGATAATTATTATTAGTATGACAGCCATGTGACTGTTTTTATTATTGTTTTAATTTTTTATTTTTTATGTATTTGTTCTCACTCGCGAATCGCTGCAGCGATGAGAGGTTATGAAATTCAGAAGAAGGTCTGTGTGTGTTTCCACGATCGCTCTCACCGGGTTTCTCTCTTTAGTTGAGGAGTAGGGAGCGAGAAATGGAAAACACGGAGTGGCGTCTCGGAATGGGATTGCAGAAGCTTTGAGGCGAGGAGTGGCTTCAGCTCCAGACAGGCTTTTGGTTTTTGTTAGTTATTCCAATTAGCTCGATGATTGAGTCTTTTAGAACAGTTTTCCTTGTTGCAACAACTGTTATAAAATCAATAATCACGTTTGCAATTGTGTTGGTATTCTTAAAATCGGCATGAAATGAAAATCCATTCCATCTATTTTCTAAGTGCATGTTATAGAGATCTTATTGTGAACGATTCATCCATGTCGATGTCTCATTTCTTTTTTTCACCTCGTAATTTTTAATTATTCAAAATGTCGTAACTGGACCTTCTGGTGGAAATGACAGACTTCTCTCTGGTGATGTATGCCGGATTTCTCCAATCATTTAGTCCGCTTAAACCCCGCCGCCCTTGCAAGCTTGTTCAGTTTTTTTCCCCACTTTCGAAAGCAACATTCACATCTCAAAATCTAATTAACAATTAATGCATAGAAGCAAGTCCCCACCTTACATTTTTTTTCTTTTCGAAAAACCATTACACTCAAATGTACATCACAATACAGAGGAAAATATCTGTTACTTCTGTTGTGTTATTAAAATCAGCATGTGTATGATTACATGCAACCTTCAACATGTCACTCACTGTAAATAAGCACACTTAGCAGCGACGAGTGCTGTATATTTAGTCAATTCAGTGAAATTTTAGCAGTCGTTCTTTTTTATTTAAGCCATTTTTCAAATATGTTGAGACATTAAAAGTTGGTGTACAGTCAATGCCATCTGTATGCTTGTAAAAGAGCAGTTTTTAACTGTCGTAGTATGATACACAGTTCATGCTTAATTTACCTCGCTCCCACCATTGAGTACTCTGCATGAAAAGGTGGGTGAAGTGGTAGGCTACATAGTTTTGTGGGCATTTTCTATGAAAGACCACTTTTTAATTGGGCAATAGGCGTAGTCTGTTTCAGGGTGGAAACCAGTTTCAGGGTGGAAACCAGCCTACGCATCTTCTCCGTTTTAGTATCTGTTTTTTTCAGCAATTTGGTTAATTTTAGAATTTAAGAAGTGGTTCTGTGTTGAGAGTCTAACCCAACAGTACTTTTAAGACTAAATCGAATGCTACCATTTCACATTATGAATCTGCATCCTATGAATAGTAGGGGTTTCTTCCTCTTAATTCTCATGACAAATTTAGAGGAAGCTTGTACAGAATTGGAAAACACCACTTCCTGAAATAAGCTGAATCCAAACCTCAACATATTTTCGGGCTTGAAACTTTTAGGCAGAATTTTGCGAAAAACACAACTTGTACAGGCAAGAGCAAATTAAATATTTCTACTGAAATGAAGTGGCCTGAATGATGGCCTGTTATTCTTGTTTCAGTTGTTCATTGTCACTATTATCCAGCTATCATATCTGCCAGCAGATGATCTGACTCTTGATCTGGCAGATGTAGAGCACACTGGTTTACAGGACAAAGGTTACAGCACACTGATAAGTACAGAACATTGGACATTGAAAGAAGCCTTCCATTGGTTTACATCAGGTCATGACTCATGTTCAATGTGATTTTTAATGTTTAATTCAAATTAGAGCTACACAATTCATCGAACCCTTGAACAAAGGGGATTTAAGACAATGACAGGATTCTTTCTCCATTTTACAACGGATCCATTGTCTTTTCTTACAGCTGATATAATGTGTGCTGATTATCATGCAGTTTATGAACAAAATGTGTTTCTTTAGAAGTACATCTTAATTTCCAGCTTGTATATTAGAAAGGGTTGTGCAGAAAGTGTATTATTGTTCATTATTTTGGGCTGCTAAGAGTTTCTAACCTGTTATGGTTTTACAGTTGCAGTTGCCATTTTATTTGTTTTAAATTCTAAGTTTTGTACGACTGGTGACATAACCTGGACTTTGGTCTGTTCCTGGTTTAAGTGTAACAGTGGAATGACACGACATCAGGGCCGTATCCCGGTTGACATTATTCTGACTGTTAAAGCACAAACATTTTATGACGTCTAGTGGCTGGACTCCTATTACTGCTTATTTTTAATTCAGTAAACCCATAACTCATATCCAGGAGATGTTCTGAGATGTTCTTTGTGCATCTGTTCAGTGACTCCAGATCTTTCTGCATTAAATTCCAAGATGTGCTTTGGGAGACACTTACAAAAGGTGGAGGTTTGAGCTCAGGCCTCTGTGGGGATTTCACAGCCATGTGAATGACCGCTAGTAACCTCTCATGTGCTCTCTTTTTCTCCCTCCTTTTTCCTTCTCTCACTCTCTTTTACTCACTCATTCACCTTCTCTTCTGTCATTCTATCCATTGGCTTGTTTTCTCTCTTGCTTTCTTGTTTTTATATAATCCTTCCGAACAGCTCCGCTTTGGAGCTATACAACCTCCAAAACAGAAGTCACTCTAGTTTTTCCTCTCTTTGTTTTTCTGTCAGTCAGAAAGCTGTGACACTGAAGTGAAGAGTCTATTATAGGAGAGAAGTTTCCTCTGATGGCATCCAGACTATTGGAGAGAAAAAATGTGATGTGCTGTTAGTGACGCAGAGAACAACATGGATGGACAATAACAAATCATCATTCTAGGGGTAAGTGGGGCTCTCACTCACATTAACATGCTTCAGCGGCCATATACACACACTCTACATATATCAATACATTTGGAGTGTTTTTATTGGATGCTGAAAAGATTTTACCTTTTTTTTTTTTGTTCACTTCACCTTAATGTTCAAATCTACTTCTTGTATTCATAGTTCGATGTGTTTTAACCCCTTTCTCAACACTCCCAATTTTGGCAAGTGCTGCATACTTGACATACCCAAAATAAAAAGGTTGCTGCTCATAAGTCATTCTGAATAGACACATAACCAACATATATTTAGAAAGCCAACCCTTGAGAGTTTACAGTTCAAGACTCAAAATTAACCAGACTGTTATTAATATTGAGATATATAAGCTCAAACATAAAAACAAAAACAACAAATATTAAGAATATATTTATTAAATGTATAAAAAATATTATGTGAATTTAGGATAGCAACTTATTACCACAATTAAAGTGTAGCCACAACTGTGGTCATGCTTCATTTCAAATCTGAGAATGATATCTCTAAAATTATGCATTTTATGAAGCCTATTGTGTGACTTTGTCAGGGGAGACTTTGGGGAAGGCTAACAAGATTATCATCAAATATTTTATTGCCCTGTAAACACCCATTTACTGTCTCTGACTAATGTCTGGCGAGGAGAACTGGCCCATTCATGTTCTTTTAATTTAAATCGACCAACCTTTCACACCTCTGCCGGTGTTGTGCCGAATTTCGACCCCCTGCCAAATTATTACCCCCCTCATTGAAGTCAGTACCTGATTGCCTAATCCTAACCCCACCCCTAATCCTAGCCCCTCCCCCACAACTAATCCTAAACCTACCAATACTAGGGGGGTAATAATTCGGCGGGGGTCAAAATTCGGCACGACACCGGTATGAGACTTAATCTTCATTATTCTTTTATCCTTATTCTTTTGTTTGAAATCAGCCATTATAGCCTTTCTTCTGGCATAATGCTTGGCCATTGACACATAATGTAACCCCCATACACGAAAAATCCACGCATTAACTTAAGTCTTGTTAGAAAACAAACAACAAAAAACTGTTATTGGAACTTTAAATGCGAATTATTTTAAAAATATATATATTATGGAATAGAAAGCTCCTGCAGCAGGTGCATTAGCACAACAGTTAGCCTCAAGCTACATGACACAATTTAATTTATTAATATTACACTTTTATTTAAAGCTCAATTTAAAACACCATCGAGTATTTGTATCATATTCCGGTCGCGGTGCTTTCAAGTCAAAAAAAGATTTTGAAATATGTTATTTTTAGCATTTTATATGAAGCTATGGGCTATGCTTACCCTTACCTTTATTTTTTATTTATATAAAAATACCCCAAATCGCACGAAAAGGTCAGAGGTCAGATCTGACGCAAATCTCTGTTCGCTGTTTGAGCACTTCAGATCGCATAATTCAGCGGAAAATTAATACAAATTTTATTCTGTATGACTAAATATTTTACTAGCATGTAATAATTATTCATTATTTCTCCAAATATGCGCACTATTGGACTAATAGCCCTGTCGTATGCTGTATATTATATGTATTTGAGCACAAATAAGCCGGAGAAGACGAGAATGAATGTTGTGTGAGTGATAATTTCTATTCAAAATAACGAACGTTACAGATTCATTATTTTGCACTCCTGGCATAAATTAAGAAATTAAAGTCCCCGTGAATCGGAAGTTGCAAACGACTTTTCTCCAGTGTTGTGACGTATTTCCAAGTGAAACAGAATATTGAACAGAGGGCAGGGTTTTACTTAGCGCTCCTCCTCTCAATCTCTCGCTCATAGCAGACTAACGGTTTGAGGGGAGTGGTTAAGCGTTTTCAACCCAAGCCGTCAAACCTACATCATCAGAGAAGGAACGCCATTCCAGACCAGAAGAAACTTTTCAGATTTTGATTAAAGATTACCATGGTAAAACATTTTTTTTTAATATATATATATTTACTTGCACAGATGAATTGTTCACCACAAGACTAGTAATATGCGCTAACAAAGTAAATAGGGTCAATTTTGATTTCATGGGGACTTTAATGTCACTGCAAACCAGTTTAATCATAAACAGTGGTCAAATATCGAAGCTGGAGTCTTAAACCTTCCTTATGATGCTGATTTTGTCCAGATCAAGTAAGAGTGTGATGTTTTAAAGAGTAATGCATTTTGAACAACAATAATCCGGGATCACCAGTGATCCCTGCCGAGCAAGGGGTTGTGTCATGCTAATGTTCCAGATGTTTGCATGTGTAAACTTTTTGTGTTACAGCCTAATTCATGAATTATTTAACTAATCCTATTGGTATATCAGCGTAAAAATTCACCAGAATAAACTTGGTGATTTTCATGTTATGGCCAGTATTATAAATCCATTAAAATTTAAGATCAATTAAAACATACTAAAAACTAAAATAAATAGTTTGTATGCTACAACTGAATTTAGAAAAAAAACTGTTTGATTTAGAAAAAAAGTGATCATAATGATAGAGTATGGGTGTAATGAGACCCTCATGGCATGATTCGATACAAATCGCAATACGACACAATACGATACTTTCTTGATACTTTAAGCCAAAATAAAGAAGAGAGGTTTTTATTATTAATATTCTTTTATTATTATCAAAATAATAATAATATTATTATCAGAACCCACAAATATCCCCACATTGCATTTATTATACATTATATTCAACATTATATGTAGTAATGTCACTGAAACTCCCTAAACTTTCATTTTTCTCATGCAGCACTCGTGCTTTCAATGCAGGAATTCGTTGGATCTCCTACACAGACAAGCTGCACGCACACACACACACACACAGACTCTTTTGGCACTCGCTATGTCCCGCCTCTCCCTCTATTAATGCACTCTATAAGAATAATCCATCTAAAATGCATTGAATAATCGTACTACTAAAACTAAATGTGATATTGTGACCTATATGCGCTCCGGCGCATCCACTTTAGATGATAAATGCAATAAATCACAGTTCTAATCACAAGAAAGCGTGTCAAAATGATACCCTAGACTCTAGTCAGACAGTTATAACTAATGGATTTTAATGAATAGTTGGGTATTTTATGAAAAGTTGTTTGTGTCTGGTCCGAAACGCTGTTTACTGCATATCTTTTTCAATATAATTTTAGGAGGGCCTGGAATACATTTGGCCTGTCAGTTAACAACATTGTCATTTAAAGAAGTTCCCCTTAGAATGGCTTCTTTTTTTCCCCTCCTTTTTTTTCTAGTAGTATTTTATTTTTGTGAGTCATGGTTCTTTTCTTTTTTAGCCGATAAGGTCATTTTGTAGAACTGAATCAGCATTTTTTTTCTGCATTCTTAAGGCATGGTCACATTTACTCTTGCACAACAAAGTTTCACTGGCAAAGTAGGCATGACCCGCGTGTGGTTGTGAACTGCCCATACAGAGGTCACTGCCAGAACAAGTAACTTGCTATTTGGTTAGTGCTGTGGTTTTTGCATCACCACACTTTAACTGATGCGAAATTCGCTTTGTGAAATGTATCCACCTTTGGAAGTCCATCAGGAAAATTCCTTTAGGTAAATTGTATGTCATGTCAGGGTTAATGTGATCGAGCCTTTACCCAAAGCATTCGTCCCCAAATCAGATGTCCATCTCATTTCCTAAAACTCTCAAAACAACACCCATGATTTTTTTGCACTTTCAATTCCTATTCACAAGTAGGCTGTTCAAACAGCATGCTTAGTTGGCAAAAACATGCTCTCAATTCTATGAATATTTCTCAATTTTTCTTCTTTTTTGCTTTGCATAGTTTAGCTTAAGAAAAAATTCCCATGATGTGAAAGGGTGACTGTGTAGTTTTTGTGAGCTTTCCATACAGAAGTGTGACTACTTAAGGAACTGTACTGAGAGTCATTAATATAGATCAGCATTGCGTGCGTTTATTGTCAGTGAGAGTGGCAGACCTCTGCTGCCCATACTATGTGACTGGCTTGTGTGTGTGTGTGTGTGTGTGTGTGTGTGTCATTGTTGCTTTGATTCTCCTTTTGATTTGAACACACTCTGCTGCTTGCTGTTCTACTCTGTAGGTGGTTTTGATTTAGTATCGAACTGTATATTCAAAGTTAGTGTTAGTTTGAGGCAGTTCTTGTGACTGAATATTAAAAACAGAATCGTTGACACAAACAGGCAGTTTTTCATGACTTCAACTTTGCCTTTCATTGTGCTCTGCAGGTGCAGTGCTGGTCCGTTATGACAAGTGGCTGTGTGGAAGATGTCCACCCTTTCTACGACTGATATCACTGATGTTGGTCATGGTAAGACTCTTTGTTTTTCTTTCACTAGAATGTGAAAATGTTTACGTACAAAGGGTAGATACAAATCAGAAGCTGCCAGAACATAGTTGAACACTTTAGTCACACCTATAAATGTATGAATGTCATTGCGTTTGATAATAAAATATCAAACCAAGTGCCGTTTATTTCTAAGAAAAATAACACAAGTTTATTTTAAGCAAAACATTTTACCAAAGGTTTTGTGAACTTAAAAAGTGACTCCATATATCCACTAAAATCACCTTGACACCAGTTATTTAAAAGTAATTGCATGTTTTTTTTATTGTGTTAATAACAAAATATCAAACCAAGTGATGCTAGACATTGTGTTAGTGCCATCGTTTACTCACTTATCTTATTCCAAAACTTTATGACTTTATTCTGTAGAAACTAAAAGAAGATATTTTAGTAAATATCTGGGTAAATTAATAGTAATTAATTAATAATTAATAGTAAATAATTTTTCGTCAGTACAGCGGAAGTCAGTGGTAACCAAAACTGTTTGCCCAAACTGGCAGTTTACAGTTGAATTTATGTAGTTACATTTCAAGTGTTTTTTTTTTTTTTTTCATGATTAATATGCTAACATGTGTGATTTATTTGTGTTAATATATGTTTTTATATCAAATAGAGGTGTGGGTAACTAATATAAAACTTTTATTTATTTATTTATTTTATTTTTTTACTCATGGGCATTTTTAGCTTTTTAATTATTTGCAAAACTTAAATTTCAACAAAAAATACAACATTAGAAAAAGAATAAGTGGGGAAATGCAGAGGGAAAAATACAATTTATTTGATCATTTTTCTATAATGCGAAATGTTTTTTTTTAATTGGTGTAACTTTTTTAGGTGATGATAATAGTAAACGTAAATCTGAAACAAATACTTTTTGGATTTAAATTTAAGGTATCTTGCCTTGTGAATGTGGTATTTACCCATCATGCAAATGAAGTTTAAGACATTATCTAGCTTCTCATTGCCATAAACATCACAGTAAACAATAACCTTAATGACAGAAATATTACACATGTAAAAACACAAGAAATAAGAATGCTAAAATTTGCAGCCAAAAATGTTTGGTGTAAGAACAGAAAAAAAGAGAGATATTCTTCCTCCTTTTGGCAGAAGGAGCCCAGTGGTAAACCGCTTAAGATAAATTTACCTAAATCTTTAATGCATGGCTAAGAATGATGAATGATTTTTAAATTGTTTTCTATTTTTATTATTTAAAAATGTTGAGCACTGTCCATACTTTCCAAAAATTAACATATGGGTAGAGTGCTAACCATCTGCCATAAGCTTTAATGTGATGGAATTTCCCATAAATTGATGCATTCTTGACCTAGGTGTGTTAATGTTTGTAATACATAAAAATAGGTTATATCAATGTGTTATATTAAAGGGATAGTTTACACGAAAAATTAATTTCTCAAGTTGTTCCAAACCTGTATGAGTTTCTTTCTTCTGTTGAACACAAAAGAAGATATTTTGCGGAATATGGATAACCAAACAGTTGTGGGGCGCCATTGACTTCCATAGTAATGAAAAAAAAAAATACTATGGAAGTCAATGGCTACCGTCAACTGTTTGCTTACCAACATTTTTCAAAATATCTTCCTTTGTGTTCAGCAGAACAAAGACATTTATACAGGTTTGGAACAAATTAACGGTGAGTAAATGATGACAGAATTAAACATTTTGGGTGAACTAACCCCTTAATGCATGTTTTTGGTTGTGTGGTGTGTTATAGTCACAGTGATTTGTCATCCATTAGAACTAGAGAAGTATAAAACAATACATTTTCAAATCTAGTTGGATTCTTGCTTCAATGACTAGTCTTAAGAACTCCCTGTAAAATAAAATCAGTGTGAAAAACACAGCATGTTACATGACCAAAAGTCATCCGTATGCATGTGTATGCAGCTCCATATTAAAAAAAAATCTAAAGAAAGAAAATCAAGTTGTTCTCACTAATTGGACACCTGGTTGATCATCAGACCCAGCCCTAAAAGAAAGGAATGTGTTGTCGGTATGTATACAGGGGACTCACTGTGCTGTGCCAGTGAAGAGGGCCCTTCAGCACTGACAGCAGAAGTGAAACAGGAGAGACTCAGTCAAACGGCCCCATACAGCACCTCGCACAATGAGCTCATGGAGCCCAGCGACATCAAGATGTACCCCTCAGACGACACCCCTGCACCAGGTGAGCTTGAACAACTGGAGGATACAGCTGGACTCATGTCATAGATCATATACTTCACATTGGTTATAGTGCTTAAAATGATTCAGATAATGCAGAGTTGAACTTTACCTGTTACATAATGTGGGACATGCATGTCAGTATGTGTATACAGTATGTGTGGATGAACTGGCTTAATTTAAGAACATAATAATGCATTAGTTAGTTAATTTATTTGTGTATGTTGCTTTGGATTTGCAAATCTCATACGTTAGTGTCTCTGTCCTGTGTGTGTTTGTGCAGGGGGTCAGCCAGCGAAGAGAAAGAAGGGCCCTGCTCCCAAGATGATGGGGAATGAGGTGTGTAGCGTATGTGGAGACAAAGCATCTGGCTTTCATTATAATGTGCTGAGCTGTGAGGGCTGTAAAGGTTTCTTCAGACGCAGCGTGATCAAAGGAGCTCAGTACAACTGCAAGAACTCCGGCCGCTGCGAGATGGACATGTACATGCGCCGCAAGTGTCAGCAGTGCCGTCTGCGCAAGTGCAGGGAGGCGGGCATGCTAGAGCAATGTGAGTGACGCTCTTTAACCATCAACATCTACACTGCCATTCAAAGCTTTGGGGTTGGTCTGACTGTCATACTGTAAAAACAGTAACAATTTCTATGTGAATATATTTTTAAAAGGTTTTTTATACCTGTGATGGCAAAGCTAAATTTCAGCATCATTAATCCAGTCTTCAGTGTCACATGATCCTTCAGAAATCATTATAATATACTGATTTGATGCTCAAGAAACATTTCTTATTAGTATCAATGTTAAAAACAGTTGTGCTGCTTAATATTTTTGTGGAAGCTGATTTTCAGGATTCTTTGATGAATAGAAAGTTCAAAGAACAGCATTTGTTAGAAATAGAAATGTTTTGTAACTTTACTGTCACTTTTGATCAATTTAATGCATCCTTACTGAATAAAAATATTAATTTATATTTATTAAACGATTCAATTTTTGAATGGCAGTGTATCTTTCTTTTTCACCCATGTCTGGCTTTTTTCATTAATCATGGATGTCTCAGGTAGTCCATGCAGCTGTCGTCAAATCTCTTATCTTATCTATTATGATATGTCCGTATGTCATTGTGATCGTGTGCTGCTTGTTTGCTTATCATTCTGATAGCAGCTTTATCTCTCTGTCTCTTATAGGTGTGCTGTCAGAAGAGCAGATCCGACTGAAGAAGATGAAAAAACAGGAAGAAGAGACGGCACGAACCTCTACAGTGGCAACACCCAGCCCTGCCCCTGAGATGCCACCTCTGGCTCCTGAACAGCAGGAGATGATCGAAAAGCTGGTGTCCATGCAGAAGCAGTGCAACAAACGCTCTTTTCTTGATCGGCCCAAAGTCACTGTAAGAGTTTTTCAAGCAGACTAAAACAGTAATTCATCATTTTAAAATGTAATTGTATTACTGAAATCGTACCATCTGTTTTTTGTGAAATCGGACTAACAGACCTAGATAATACGACTGTAGCTTTGCTTTGTCACATGTTTATCAAACTACAATTCATAGTTTTCACATGTCACACCCTTATAGAAACGCCCATCTGGAGGGCAAAACAAGTCTAAGCCAGTTATTTTTACCAGGTTTGTACTAAGTACTAATGTACAAAGACTGTGATATTAAAACATCAAATTCAGTATACAACTTACTGATGATGCATTCTATATACAGGTGAACACAAGTGCCCAGAATATGAACGCAACATGCTAAATTGCATGTTTAGGGCCAGATTTACTAACAGCTTGCAGCAGCACAAACCCTCTTTTGGTGTTAAAAAACTACTGTCAGGATTTAAAATCCTGAGTGAAAGTGAAAAATTAGCGCTGAAAACGTGTGGACAGGGTTATTTTGAGCCTATTGCATATGCATTTGTGGGAGTTTCCCTTTCAGAGGCAAAATTCATGGGAGGGGAGAGTATTTAAAGGCCCACTGAAGTGACTTGGAACGTGCAGCTTTGTATGATGCGTTGATGTAATTTCCACTGAAACAGGAAGCCAAGTCGGGACATATTGAATGGCTCCTCCCCCTTTTCAAATAGCCAATAGCGTTTAGTTTACCTCAAAGACTGCAAGTCGTACTTGACAGCACCATGGAAGCGAATCCGAGCGCTGATGATAAGTTGGATTCAATAGTAGAGGTGTGAATAAATTCTAGCCATTTCATTCTTAACCAACGTACATTTGGAAAATAGAATAAAACTAGAGCGTTTGAGCAACCGAACACACATCTCCAACCCATATTGCTCCGTGACGTGTCAACGGTCGCTTTGGCCAGGTGGTATAGGGGGCGGAAGTCGCGGGACGCTTTAGATTCTAGAGAGCATTTGATTGGACAGAAGATGTGATGAGAAGCTAAAGTCTGCTAAATACGTTTTGAAACACCAGCTTATTCATAACCTTAAGGCTAACATATTCATACTAAAAGCTAAAAAACTTACAGTTTGATTTCAGGGGGCCTGAAATACTAAGGTTTGCTCTCATCAATTTACTGGAATTTGCTCTATTACTTACCCTCCAAAAAAGGATGTCTTAAACCTGATGCTAATTTGCGCTGCTCTTGGTAGATTGCTTTGGTCATTATGGAAATGATTCGGCTGCGTCTGTGTTCTTTAATTTGCGTGTGATCTAGAACTTTCCACTCCCGTCGGCGCTAAATCTGACTTTAGTAAATCTGACTCCAACCACTATAAAGAAAATGCTTAATGTGGCTTAATGCATTAAGACAGTGATATGCGAGACCAAATTCACCATACCCCTTATTAATTAAATATTATCTATAGGCAAGCAGATGAAGCCAGAAAAAAAGTGAAAATTATATATTCTTTTAAAGGCTTAACGTGCAATTTAGGGTGTTGCATTCGTTTTCACATCTGCTTGCGTGTATATAGTATGCATCATCAATAAGGTGTATATTGATTTTGATCTTTTAATATCAATGTCTTGATACATTAGAGTACTCCCTGTGCTTCAGTTCTATCAGTGTTTTGCCTTCCAGGTATCCGTACCAGTCATGTGACTGAAAACTATGAATTGGCGTCTCCATTGTGCCCTTGCTTCGAAAGACATATGTTTAATCCTTCAAATATCCAGTTACGCATTGTGCCATCTTTCTGAATCTCTGATGCATTGATCCTAAATGTTTACATCAAGATTTGTTGTTTTTCAGCCATGGCCACAGAATCAGGACCCATTAAACCGAGAGGTTCGACAACAGCGGTTTGCTCATTTCACTGAGCTGGCCATCATGTCTGTGCAGGAGATTGTAGACTTTGCTAAACAGCTGCCTGGCTTCCTGGAGCTCACCCGTGAGGACCAGATCGCCTTGCTGAAGACCTCAACTATTGAGGTCAGCCTGACTGACCCTTAACACACATTGTTTTCAGTCATGTTCTGTTACTGTTTTTGTGTGCACAGATGGAACACTCTTGTTTGGCAGACTTGTTTCTGCTGTTGTTTTGTAACGGGAAGTGCTTTAGAAAAAAATGCCACCCGGTGTCAAATTTTGTTTCTCGTGAAAAACCAAGCGCAGCCGACACTGCTTGTTTTACATACCTGCTAAACTTTCTTTTCTCCTGTAGATCATGCTGCTAGAGACTTCCAGACGTTATAACCCAGCAATAGACAGCATCACCTTCCTCAAAGACTTCAGCTACAATAAAGAGGATTTCGCCAAAGCAGGTACTGTTTGAAATGTTGTTGTATGGGTGCTCGATTTAAACTTGCCTGATGGTTAAAATAAAGAAGAATATTATTTGTTAACATTAGGCAACTACAACTAATGATGCAAACTACTCCTAAAGCATTTATTACCTTTAGTTTAATGTTAATATCACCTAAATTCAATAATAATTTAGTAATGGATGAAAGTGTAGTGAAAATTAAGTGTTTATATGTTGTCAAACCATGTGCAAATTCATTAGTCAACACCATTGCTGAGTATTTTCTCCTTAAAACTGCAGTGAACCAAAGACAGTCTCAAAAACGCGGTTTGAAATCGCCCGTTTCCTACCGTCACATACATGTAACCAATCCTGTCAAAGTATGGGGCGGGGCTTTTCTGCAGTGAGCACAAGAACACCTTTAAGAAGGGACAGGAAAAATCGGGTACATTTAGCAATATAGCGAGTGAATTGTGATGTATATTACGATGTTATGATGAACTATATGCCTTTCTCCACTGACGTTCTATGATGTTCAAAGCGTTTGTAAGGATACTGATTGTTAGAAGGCAGCTGTTTGTCTCTGAGATGGCGAACAGGAACATGGTTTGTATAACATTGGCAACACATTATTAGCTGTTTGATAACGTAGTCAAGCCAATGGCTAATCATATCAATTACCATTATGTGTCAGACGTTGTAGAGAGCAATACATAAAACTCATTACCATTATGATGCATCGATTTCTAGACAATCTTATATAATTTGTGCTTCCTTTTCTTCTTCTGAATCAGTTTCTGGTTCAAACATATATGTAAGGGATAATATACATCCAGCCGGTTGTTATCTGGGATTATTACATGGCTTGGTTGCATTCTAATGTAGAATGCGGTCTGTTATTTCTTGATAACAGACCGCTGCGAAGTAACACACCGTTGCCATGAAAAACAGAGCGTTGCTATGGACGCAGGATTCTAACCGTAGAGAAGGAACGGACTATTTTCTTTAGTGGAAGCAATACAATCATTTTTAAATCCATAAACTCCTTTTTGAATTAATATTTTGTGTCAAATTATTGATTTATTTGGTAGGTAGCCATGTAATAAGCGGGATAATGTAGAGGGAGGCTGTTGTTATAGCGAATACAACCCCTTCAGTCTGATTTAAGATCACCCTGTCGGGGTTGTATTCGCTATAACAACCGTTATCCCTTACATAACTCCCGACAGGGTGAACAGGTCTTGATCAGCCTGAAGGGGCTTATATTTTGAGAGAACAACCGCCTGGATGTACATTATCCCTTATTACACGGCTACTTACCACATAAGTAAATAATTAGACACGAAATATTGATCGGAGTTGAAATATTTTATTAGGTGTTTAAACGCAAAGCTTCCGCTGAGATAGCAGTTACTAGCGCGGCAAGTTCAAACTAGACGGACATTTAAGAGATACGGTTTATGGTCATACCACTTATTACACAGCATTTCACCTCATAAATAATTATGGAGATAAGAGATATTGATTTCCGATTAAACTGTTTTAAAATCGTACCTGTTTGTATTTTATAATCCAACAGTGGGCAAAACAATCGTCAGAAAATGGCAGAAACTGCGTTTGTATGAAACAAGAGAGAGTGAGTCCACGATACTGATTAAATGGTTAAAATGATACAGTTAAATAACTGTACACAAAATATTGATTCGACTGAGTTTTAATACTTTGTTAGCTCACCAAATGCAAAACCGTTCCTAGCGCTTCTGACTTGTGACCCGGATTGAGCCTGCGTTAACTGTTTTGAGCGGTTGTTATCTGGGATTATTACATGGCTTGGTTGAATTCCAATGTAGAATGCGGTCTGTTATTTCTTGATAACAGACCGGTGTGAAGTAACACACCGTTGCCATGAAAAACAGAGCATTGCTATGGACGCGGAATGGACTGTTTTCTTAAGCGGAAACAATACAATCGTTTTTAAATCAATAAACTCCTTTTAAATCAATATTTTGTGTCAAATTATTGATTTATTTGGTGGGTAGCCATGTAATAAGTGGGATAATGTAGAGCGAGGCGGTTGTTATAGCGAATACAACCCCTTCAGGCTGATTCAAGACCCCGACGCCGATCAGCCTGTTGGGGTTGTATTCGCTATAACAACCACCTCGCTCTACATTATCCCTTACATAACATACCGCTGGATGGCGCTATTGACCAATCAGAATCAAGTATTCCACAGAGCCGTGTAATAAGGCTGAATTAAACCACATTGTGTAGTGTTTCCAGCCTGTTACATTGTTGTTGACTCATAAAAGGAGGATCAGACGTTATTCACAAGAGAACCCGGATTGCTACGTGCTGTGAGACTGAAGCATGGATCCGCTGTTTGGATACTTGATAGCTCTGTTTAATTTGTTTGTTTTAATCTTCCTGTGAATCTGACCTTGTAAGACTACACTGCTCAATTAAAGGATAATTTTAACGATTCTTAGCTTGAGACATCACTGTTCTAACCGGACAAAGCTGCAAGCTGTTTAACCCACCCGAACCTAAACTTCACAAGTTTTTTTCTAGTGTGGTTTAATTTGAGACCTATTTTTGTTGTTCATGCCCTGAAATGATCTCTGTCCTCTCTGACTCATCTGTAGGGCTGCAGGTTGAGTTCATCAACCCCATCTTTGAGTTCTCAAAAGGCATGAACGACCTCAACCTGGACGAGGCAGAGTACGCTTTGCTCATCGCGATCAACATTTTCTCAGCAGGTCAGTTTGACTCACAAAACCAACATTATATTGTTTGTCTTCTGGTGAGTCTTATCAGGCAATTTCTCACAAAACTAATGAAATGCAGCATTATTCATTTGCGTCAATCACACTGTGTTTGTGTGTGTGTGGGGTCAGACCGACCGAACGTGCAGGATCATGAGTTAGTGGAAAGACTACAGCAGCCATATGTGGACGCCCTGCACTCCTACATCAGAATAAAACGACCCAACGTGAGTATGATTTACCTCTTTTAAAATACCTGTTATTTTAAAATGTAATTTATTCCTGTAATGCAAAGCTGAATTTTTAGCAGTCATTACTCCAGTCTTCAGTGTCACATGATCCTTCAGAAATCATTGTAAAATGCTGATTTGCTGCTATTTTTTTATTATTATCAATAATACAAACAAACACAGTGCTGCGTATTATTTTTGTGGAAACCCGTAATACCTTTTTTTCAAGATTATTTAACGAATAAAATGTTCAAAAGAACATATATAGTTTTTCTGTTGTGTCCTTTTACGTCCAGTGGGTGGCACTGGTGATTCCACACTTGCATCAATAACATACAATAACAATTGACTATAACCAGTTATTTTAGTATTATTTTAATACTATTACAGTATTTGTTAATGTTTTTAATTAGCTTTATTTTATGTTTTCAGTTTTTAATTTATTTTGCATTGTTCTTGTAATTTTTATTCCTTTTTAAATATTTCTATTTAGCTTTAATTTATTTTTATTTCAGTTTTAGTCATTTTAATGCTTCATGCTTTTATTTAGTTTTTCATCTAATATGAGTTATATTTTATTTTAGCTTTATTTGAATTAACGGAAATATATTTTACCAATAAAAACACTGTATAACTGATGAGGTTTTGCTATTACTATGTATTGCTAATCATCCACTACTCTTTAATTTCCACCAAAGGATCATCTGATGTTTCCCCGAATGCTGATGAAGCTGGTCAGCCTCCGCACACTGAGCAGCGTCCACTCAGAGCAAGTCTTTGCTCTGCGCCTCCAAGACAAGAAACTCCCACCTCTACTTTCTGAAATTTGGGACGTGCATGAGTGAGCCAGACCTCCGCCTTCAGGACAGAATGAGCCATTGTCAGGGAAACCTGGGTGGGCAAAAGTCGTCTACAGACCGAACACATGGTCCTTAAGGGCTGAAATGTCTCCCGGAGTAACAAGGAGCCTGGTTTTATCATTCTCTTCCTTGACTTCTATATTTTGGACCCAGTGGTCAGTGAGCTGCTTCCTTTGAATGTGCTTTTGATAGACTGTATGGCCAGAAGTAGCTCAGGGACTGATCAAAACAGGTAGTGGTTTTTTGTCCATCTTTTGAGCTTAGGGTTCCGGATGAGTTTGGATTCAGAGACTTGCTTGCTAGAGTGAGCGACCACAAACAATGTGGTCATGTTTTTGTTTTTTTATTTTCATGTTGTACTAAATGTTTCCAGTACCAAAAGCTTTGAGCAGGTTTTTGGCAATGGTTTCACAGAAGAGGTTGTCTCTAAGGTTGTTCATTAGAGAAATGTTTATTTACAGTGTTTTGTGGTTCCACTCTGGCTGATTGTTTGGCTGACAGCATTCTGCTATTTTGAATTTGCTTAGATCACGCACAGAATTGAGGAAGTCTTCTGTTAGTAGTAGTACAGGCTAATTCGCTCATTTTTATTATGATGTTTGACATGCTTTTAGTCTTGTGATTCATGTTAAAATGCAATCTTTTGTTAACACCCAAAGGTTTTTATAACAAAAATCAATCAGTGCTTTACCAGTGCCGGCCACATTGATTCAGACCCCATGTTACACTGATCCAGCATATCACAACGTTAACAAGGAATTCTGTTTTCTGCTGGTTGGAATATTCAGAAGAAAAAAAAAGAAGAAAAAAAGCCAAATGGCCTGATTTTATGAGGTCGAATGTACTGCCCAATGTTTCGGAGTTGTTGAAAGTGCTTATCAGTGTAGAATATGGTTGACAGGGATCGCTAAGAGTCACTGGATCCGAATCAGTGTGCTGCTCAACTCACAGCGACTACTGAGATACATATACCTCTGATGTCGTTTTTTTTTTTTTTTTTTACTCATCAGTTCTTCTTGGTGGAGGGCTGATATTGTTTGACAGTTCATTCTTAAAACATAAACATAAATGCACAAAATATATCTCAGTTTGTTGCCTAAGATGTCTTGATTACTGTGTTTTTGTTTTTGTTTTTGCCCCCAGAATTTAACTGAAGTAACAAATGAACAGTACAGTAATATATATCCTCCAAAATCAGTGGTTGAAATTGTCATACAACATTATCGGCCCAAGTTATTTTCTATTTCATCACCTCACTGTTTTTTTTCTTTTCTTTTCTTTTCATAATAACATTGTTATATTTAGCTCTATATACACCCATTCATCTATGAAGATAGTTTTGTCAACTTTTATTTCCACATACTAAATTATTTCAATCTTTAATATTCATTTTGATGTGATTTGCAATTATCTAGCATAGTCTGTTTTAACACACTATTGTTGTACCTCACTTATACATTAGGATGATATTCAGATAGTCTGAATGCACTTGGAGTAAAACCTGTCCCGTCCTCATCAAGAGAGATTGGCAATGTCACAGCAATAGCTCTGAAATAAGGGACTTGGCAAGTGAGAGCACTTTGTAATGTCTACTATGCTCCGTGACAATACAAAAATCCAGTGTGACCGAATGTACGATTCAGGTTTTACTGATCTTAAAAACCACTTTTATGATAGATGGGTTGTGAATCAATTTAACATGGAAACTAACATGCAAAAAAAAATTAACAGAAAGCTAAATTTCTACGATTGACTAAAACAGTTGGTTTGCTGTGGCATTATTTGCCCTGACTGTGCATATTGAGATTTGTTTGCTGACTTAATTCATATTCCATATGTATGTTTCTTTTTTTCTTTTTCTGTCAGCTAGATAAATTGCTAATGCACATCGTTTTCCTCAAGCTCTTTTTGCTTTCTGATTTTATTTCCAAGCTCATTTTTATCATAACAATAGATTCTAATCTTTCACAATGGCTTGATAACACAAGTGAATTGATGCAGGTGTTTTACCTTCTATCCGTTCAGATTTCAGGAACATCGCAGTTGGCTGAGCAGCCAAACTCAGCCAGTTCACTGACTGAAACTTGGTATAAAATCTACTGAAAGACATGTATTGTTGATCCTCTATGATCTTCCTGTTTATCTGTCATTGCTTATCATCTGTTTGTTCACATAGGAATTGTGAAGGCTTAGATGAATTCTAGTCATTACTGTAATGAGCGTAATTAGCTTTTTCTCCAAACTGAAATGATAAAATGATCTAACAGAATGTTACTACATGAGGCAGAGTGTAATGCAAAGTTGATTTTAGTTCTAATTTATTTGTAGCCTCTCAGCTCAGTGGACCTCATTATTGGAATTAACTAGACTTCAATAGAGAGTCATGGAAGAATGAAATAGAAATGCAACCTTACGTTTTAACGCCTTAAGTCCTTGGTATACTGCTTTATATGTATAAATTAAAAGTAGACTAAATTTATTGTTTTGTGAGAGTATATATTTATCTGATGAAAATGCTGAAAAAAATAGATGACTCAGCCTATTCTTTATACAGAAATACATTTACCTAAAACAGGGAACCTCCGTATTGTTTCTGTCTTATTATTATGCTGTTTTTTAATAGATCAGGGGTTGAACCTGTAAATAAATACTGAATCTGAGCTTACAACATTGGTGTCAGTGATCTGTCTATTAGCACTTGTGTTATGTAAGCATCTCTCTGCATCCTAATGTAAGTAACATGAGCTTCCGACAGAAGCAGGATTGTGTTTGTGTACTCTTTATCAAGCCCACCCACTCTGAGCGATATGCAAATAACGAGACGCCTACGTCATTAGACATCAGCGCCTCAGAAAATAGACAAGTATCACTGGAAGATATCCACTCTGTAGCACACAAGGAATGTTTTCATTTTTAACCTCGTTCCAACTTGTCAACGCCACAAAACCCGCTAGCTCACGTGTAAGCATAAGCGTAAACGTGCATGCCATGTCCCCTCTAGATGCATGAATGGTACGGCCCAGCCTCCGGCTGTATGCGGAACTCACGCTCGGTTTGTAGTACAGTAGTGATGGGAGTGATTCTTTTCAGAGAATCGGTACTTTTGAACACATCCTTTTAATGAACCGGTTCTTTTTAATTTTCTTCTTTATTTATTATGTTTTTCTCCGACAGTGCAATCTATCAGTGCAGTGATTTTATTGCAACAAATAATATAACATTTACTAGCAAAAAGCGAAATAAAAAAGGGAAATTCTGAAATGAACAAAATCATGCACCATAGAAGAGTCTTACAAGCAAATTAATTATTAAAGTTCTTAAATCAATTCAAATACACATCAATATCTTTCTTTAAGAAAGAATAGGCTCAGAAATCCACTTGAGTGGTTCTATGTCAGCATGTGGTAGGCCTACACAACAAACCGAAAAAATAAAAATAAAGAATTACACCAAGGACACTTACCAATAAATTGTTTTATATATTTTTTTATAAACTGGTTTGTTGTGTACCACGTGATGAACCACTCAATTTCTCATTTAATTTATAATTCAGTGTAAAGTCATAAGGAATCTAGTGATCATTTACGTTTATTATTATTATTGTTATTTATGACGGCTATATAGTCTATATATAATAATAATAATAATAATAATAATATATGTCTAACTTCTTTTTCGCCCTATCAGTTGCCTCCAAATTCTCTTCCTATCAATTCAAAAATCGATTCCCAAATCATTACTAATCGGACTTGTCCGAAAGAGGCAGTTCTCTGTTCTGTGAGTTGGTGACTCAAGAACCGCTCGACCGATTCAGACTGATCTTTTTTTTTTTCTTTTTTTTTTTTTACATAAATAACAAGACAACACATTAAAACAGATGCACGCATGTGAAATTTAGCTAGAAGGAAACATAAATTAATTATGTAATATTTGTGATGTATTCTTTTTTTAGTATTCAAACAATCCAAACAAAACCGATTCAGACTGATCTGTGAACAAATCGTTGAGAACCGAATAAAACTGATTCATTGAAAAGAACCGACTCAAACGAACGATTCAATCACGAATCGGACGTCGCTATCATCATACAGTCAGTC
This sequence comes from Squalius cephalus, assembly GCF_949319135.1. NCBI lineage: Eukaryota > Metazoa > Chordata > Actinopteri > Cypriniformes > Leuciscidae > Squalius > Squalius cephalus. Next base: position 23,618,547 of record NC_137124.1, on the reverse strand, counting down.
AGTTTGCAAGCAGAGAGAGAGAGCGAGAGAGAGAGAGAGAGAGAGAGAGAGAGAGGGGAGGAGGACGACGACGACGACGAGGAGCAGCAGCGCTTATCTACAGGCACAATCATCAGCGCATCACTGACTGACCCGCTACCGCAAGACACGGATGTGCAATCGTCGCGCCGCGCCGCTGTCACATCATGCGTTCGTCAGCGTATGTATCGATGAATGTGTTTTGAGACGCTGTTTCGCCGCAGCAGGGCCAGAGATACACCGCTGAAGCGAGTGGCAGTGGCGTTAACGTTAGCTCCTGGAGGTCAGTATCTCTTTCATTCCCATTCTCACTTATTGTAACTGATATATGATGGTTTGCTCTGGGTCAGTGGTGCAGTGTTTGTATAGAAGGTGGCTTCGTTATAACGGTGTAGAAATGTACGCAGCTGCTTGTGTAAGCAGCTTTGACAGCTAGCTATTTGATCCTGTTAGCTACTGCTAGCAGCTGATCGTTGTTTTTCACTGTATAAACGTGTGTTACGCTGTATCTCTGCTCATAATATATGACCAAAGACTCTTAAATGTTAGGAGAGCCTAATAACAAGGCTGTCGATAGGCAGAACTCTCATCATTAATCGATGCCCTCTTACTCAGTGCATTTGATGAGGCTGAATGTTATACACAGTAGTTTAACATCACACCCGTTTCCAGATCTGCACCCATTCTTTTGATTCTTGCAAAATCCTCTACAGATCTCCGCCTTTTTGTCCTCCGGAGCAGAGGTCATAAGGACACAGGTTTTCTCTCCAGAGGGGGTTAGGATGTAGTGCTGTAGTCATGTCATCATGTTGTCATGATGATGATGATGATGATGATGATGAAGTGACACAGGAAAAGCTTGTCTGTATCACGCAGTGTCACCTCTCTGACTTTGTAAACCTTTTTTGTTTTGGAATATCTGCGACACCAGGCTGTGTATAAGATGACTTGGGTGGTGTTGTTACTCTCTTGGGTGAAATGTGAGACAGCTTTTTGCCTTTGTCAGTTCAGCCTGTTTCCTGTCACCGTTTGCAAAGTATTCCTTTTATTCAGTGGAAGAATCCATTCGAGTGAGCTTATAAAATCACAATATATTATGAGCACTAATTTGGGTGTAGAAGTACAATTCAGTTTACTACTTGATGCTGCCTTTGATATAGCCTAGTTCATCACTGTGTGTCAAAAGGCGAAGTGTCTGTTAAAAGTCAAATAATATGTTAAAATCCCTGTACAGGATTAACTCTGGACGAAAGGCATAATTATATTCACAGCAATAGACTTTCATCTCTCGTATATTAATGGGTCAGGTGAGGGTAAGTAGTAGAAGTGTCAGTATACATTAATTCTGGAATTTATCTCCCACTCTGTGTCTCTCCCTTTGAAAAGTTTCATTTTTATAATGATATGAAATCTGTGTGAATGAGTGATTCTCAGTCCATGCTGTAAGTGAATAGTTCATACTGTATTTTGAATGAGGAATATGGGATAAATGTCAGAAATGAACGGAATGTATTAAAATCGTTTAATGCACTGCTAGCCGTGGATTATCCCGCTTATACCATGGTCATTTGCCAGCATTGACATGTTAAGCTATCATTTATGTTTGCAGTGCTAAATTAAACTGGAAGGGTTAAAATGTTAGTTTTGTCAGCTACACCCCAGAGACAGAGATTAAGTAGGTGGCGGTGCGGGAAGGTTATGGCTGTGCAATTAATCGTATTTCGATTTTTGCTTCCAACGATTATGAAAACAAGATAATCAAGGTAAAACAATTATTGTGCCGCTGCCTCATAATGTCCAGCTCACCTTCCTTTTCTTCACAGCGGTGCACTTTCGTTCCTCACTAAGCTAAACTTAACATCCAAATCAGCCGAATAACTGAGTGATGTAAAATGCAATCTACTGTTGATAAAGCGGGACGTGCTTTATATGAAAGGGGTGGTATAATGCCCCTTTTTACAATGTGTAGAATAAGTCTCTGTTGTCCCCAGAGTGTGTATGTGAAGTTTTAGCTCAAAAAAACCCACAGATAATTTTTTACAGCATGTTAAAATTGTCCCTTTTTGAGGGTCAGTAAAACGCGTGTGTATCCCTTTAAATGCAAATGAGCTGCTGCTCCCGGCACAGAGGGCGGAGCTTCAAGAGCTTGTGTGTGTTAGCAGCTCTGATTACCTCACGCAGACAAGCACTAAAATGTCAGAAACTGTTCTGCCTTTTATGTTTAAACTGGAGTCGGACAATGATGGAGAGACTCAAGAAGAAGTGACAATGTAGAATGCAACAGAATGTTTCTGAATGGTTAGTTGATGAATTTATGTAGCTTATGTGGAGGTAACTATCTTCAATTAGCATATTCTGTCATAATAATCTATAAAATCGCTTGTGTGGGAAGTTGGGAACTGTTGTAAGATGCTTACAGAGTGACATGCTATTGCATTTGTGTTACGTACTGTATTGCATGTGAAAAGACAGAAGCGACAGCGTGAGCACACTCAGACAAATGTGCTCTACTACAACAACTCTTCCTCTTCACAACATGGACTGCATGTTCCCCGGGGGGGTTTATGTAAATTTTAGGGTTAGCGATGTCACTATCCCGGGAGGAATGTTGTGTAGTCCCCACCAGCCATATGTTGTTGTCCTTAAAAATTATTTCTTTAAAAGCAAACATCTTCCTTTGCTTTGAACTTTGAGCGTTGTAACTTTGCAGACGTTGTTTATGCTCAAACAGCAACATTACACACTAAATAAAGTTAGAAAAGTGAAATTTGATTGGATCCGTGCAGCTCTTAAAGTGACAGCAGCCAACATTAATGACTGCTGCAGTCATGAATGTTAATCAAACAAGAAAAGACTCTTGAATGAATAACTTCTGTAGTTTTAAATAAGGATTAGCCTATATAAATGTATACAGCAGTGTTATTATTTTACATTTGATTGCTTTATTCCGTTTCTGTTGTAGGCTATTACTTTTCTGAATACCACTGTTAGTACATCTTCCTGAAAAACCTAAAGCACTGTTTATTTAATTTGTATTTTTGTTCTATTGTGTTTTTTTTGTCGGTTTTGTTTGTAATTGCTTTCTTTGTCCTTATTTTATTGCTGACTGTTTACTTGTCTTCTGACTGTAAATGTTTTGAGGACTTTTAGTTACATTAATTAACATATTCGTTTTTGCTGAATTGATAATTGGGAAGTTTCACTGACATTTAAAAGTACTCGTATCATGAAGTAAGATTTTGATCATATCTCCCATCAATAATCGTGTTAAATAATCGTGATTTCAATATTTAAACAAATAAATAAATATATAGTGAAGAATTAGTTAAGAAAATGCAAAACTGTGAAAAAATCTAATAAAATTCTGGCCCTGATGAATGACTGATGTTTTGATGTTTATGTCCTATCTTAAACATTTCATCTGTCACTGTTAGTTTTCCCTCCCTGACAGAGTTAAGCTAATTTTAGAGGTTTGAATGCAATTGCACAGTCATTTCTCCTTCTTGGGTGTGGTTGCTGTCTATCCTCAAACATAAAAGATGGAGATCTTTATCAGGTCTCCCTAAGCAAGTTGTCGGATATGACTCAACATTATAGGGATATTTCACTAGTCTCATAAATATTCAGTAGCAACTGCCTGAGAGAAATTCAACTCCAAGACTTGGAGGTTGTTTTAGTTATAGATTTATGAGAAAACCAATGAGATTACCATATAATTTGTTTCTCTGTTATTGATTGGCCAGTCAAAATGCTTATTTTATCTTGAGCACAGCAGTAGCTTAAGGGGTGTGCTGTGAGCATGTGTGCTGCCAACGGGTGGGATGGCTTTTGGCGATCAGCCTCTCTTCTTCCACATCAACAAGTCTGAGTAATGCATCGCTACTGGCTTTAACAGTTTACACTGTATTTCTCCAAAACTGTTTTTTTGGGGGGAAATTACAGGCAAATATTACATCTCATGGCAAACTGTGCAAACTCATTAATAGGAATGACCATGGGTTTGTGTAGCACCTTGTCAGAATAAATGCATAAGAATATTAGGGATACAAAACTATACTTTTAGGCTGCTTGTGTTTCATGAAACAGCTGGACTGAGTGAGCTCTGCATTTTTTTTTCTTCCAGAGGAGCTGTATTTTGACGCAAACAGAAATTAAAGCTTTTTTAACAGTTGAGGGGGTTTCTTTAATTTTAGTGTAACACTAAAGCCGTCAAAAAGTAGACTAATTTCAGAAAATAACTGAAAGTGATTTATGTAGCGAGTATTTCTTCTAGTAACAGCAATAAATTCTACAGTGGTTTGAGAATTGTTGTGACCATCGCATGTTATTATTTATATACCATTATATACGTGCTACATTTAGTTTTTTTTTTTTTTTTTTTTCATATTTATTAGTTTTTTTATATTTATATTTCAATTTTAAACATTTTTGAATTAGAGTTTTCATCTGATATGGATATTGTATTTAATTTCAGATGTATTTAATTTAACAAAAACTATTTTTAAATAGTTTGTTTTTATTCAGGTTTGTTTTCTATCATACTGTAGCATGTTTAAATTGAATCAAGCCCAACGGGTATATTTTGTAACAATTTTGAACAATGTAGTAGGTCACTCTTTTATTCTGCTTCATTGCCTGTATTGCAAAAGCTTTATAAGTTTATAAGTAGGTTTATTGTGCATTCTCAATGTGGTGTGTGGGGGTGCTAGTGAGAAATAGGCTTAAAAGTTAATCTCAGTGATGATGCTCATCTAGGTAGAATGAATATGGGCTGCAAAATAAATACATGCCTCTTATGCGTCACAGATGGATGTGTGAAGACTTGTTTTATATTGTTTGTTGTGTTGCTGCATGACTGGATAAATAGAGAATCACGATTTTTTTTGTTTCAAACAGAGATCACGATTCTCCCACGATCCTGAACAGACAACAAAACAAAAATAACGTGGTTTACCAGAGGTTCTGACAAAATGTTTAATTGCTGCAGTCTATTTAAAATGTTGTTCATAGTTTGAATGTACTGGTGTGATTTTGTCAATAGTTCAAAAGACACATGTGAATTGTGGTCATTTAGGAATGAGATTGCGTGGGTTTTTGAATCAAGATTGGGATTTATTTTTTACGTGCAGCTCTAGTGTGTGTGGACTGTGGACTGGACCATATTCGCCTTTGTGCATCTTTTGTTGCCTTGTAGCCAGTAAGTTGACTATTGACCACATCACATCAAATGTTTTGTCAGTGCTAATCCATTTTAAGTGGCTCCTTAAGGATTAAGATCATAGTTCTTTGCTACTTCGAAAAAAGGCCTTTTGCAAACCAGCTGTGAAAAGTGGAGGTAAAAAACCTTAGTCTTAGGATTTTTTGAAAAAGCCTCAGGGTGATGTTAACCCTACTGAGCCATGTGATATAATCTGCAGTCTTTATGTGAATTGTTGAGACGTGGAAGCATTTGATGCTAAGAAAAAGAACATGCTCATAGGTCAAAGTAAAATGTCATGTTTAGATTTAGACTTTCCAGAGTTTCATAGTATTCATTGTTTAATGAATACACATTAAAGGGAAAATCACTTCCTTAAAAAAATGAGTTCACATAATTTAAATTGCCACAATATTGACATAAAAGTAAAATTAATTACACATTTACTGATAAAACAAAATAAAATTCTTCCATATCTAGACTATAATGAAGAAAGAGAGTAAAAAGAGTTTCAATTTACAGACTGCTTATCTTTACAAGAGCTAAATATTCCCAAGCATGTGCTTCAAGACTATAAAGCCAATAAGAGAGTAGGCTATTCCCCCGCCTAGAAGACAAATACTTTTCCAGTTACACATACCAGCATAATGAAAGGTATACCATAACCAAGCATGAAGAGCGATAGACGTCTCAGGATGAAGCTGGTTACACTGTTTGTTATCTGTGAAGAGAATTCACAGCAGCAGGTATTATTATATTGCTGGCACTTTAAGACCTAATGCACAGATCCAATGTATTGACACATTTTCTCCCAACTGTTTACATTCACTTACTCACTGACATGAATACTCACAAAGATGGCCATTTTGACAGAAGCAGCATACAGCCTCAGGCTTCAGAGAAAGCTTTTAAGAGGCACGTCCCTTTAAAAATAGTGTCTTCACTTACTCATCCAAGAGGAAAAACATGCTCAGTGTTTGACGTCCTCTTGAGGTGCACATTGATTCTCCTCGTAGTGACCAAGTGTGATTCTTTTCAGCTACGGTTCACTCTAATGTACAGCAGAATCTTAACATATTTCTCTTTGTTCTTTCTTTGCAGTCATACTAACAGACCAGTTGAGTTCTGATCATTTAAGACATTTTTTCGACTTTCGGAAACACATGAAAAGCCCTAAACTTCAGTCAGATCCATTACAGACGATGAAAGGCTTTACTGTGGAGAACTGAATGCAATAGCTGATTTATGATTTGCTAAGGCATTTGTTTGTTAATTTCTCTGAATGGAAAGAAGCAATTAGCCTTGCTCATTTTCGTTTTGCTCACGCTCGTTTTATTGGCCAAAGGCTGTTCATTGTCTTTATGTGTATGATTGGGACAGTGTATTGTCTGTTTAAAATAGCTGTCACAGCTGTGCTCATGAAAAGAGACCATATTGGTTTCCACGGCGACCGTGTGGAATCTCATTACCCGAGGCTGATTGTAGAGCCATGAGGCAGCCACACTATGATTGACAGAGGACGAGATCATGTCACGTTTCCAATAGACTCATGCACATATATATGTTTCCTGGAGGTGATGAGGTCTGGGATTTGTTTTACGCTACCTAATTAACCGGGTAGTTTAGTAAAATAGAGGGCACATTGAGTGCGTCATTACTTTACAGCTGCCCTTTATTGGCTTTGGATTAAATCTGTTCTATGAGATGCTTCAGGGAAGTTATAACAAAAGCTAAAGTAAAAGTGTTTCTGTTGTGTGTGCAGCTTTGGGAGATTATGAAATGAAACACAAAGGTCTATATTATAATGTTGCTAATTAAAATATTTTATTTTTTTTACATTTTTATGAGCTTGCTTGCAGATGGTACACGACGAGCATTTGTGGTTAAAAAGTATATATATATATATATTTTTTTTTTTAGAACATGACTGATCGTTTCGCTAGATAAGACCCTTATTTCTCGACTGGGATCGTGTAGAGACTTTGAAACTGCATTGAGACGGACATTTGAACCTTCTTTGAACATTGGAATAGTTGAATAGCCATTGAAGTCCATTCTGTGTAGAAAAATCCTGGAATGTTTTCCTCAAAAAAAATTATTTATTTTCAACTGAAGAAAGAAAGACATGGATATCTTGGATGACATCGGGGTGAGTAAATTATCAGCAATTTTTTTTTTAAAGTGAACTAATCCTTTAAGTCAAGATCGTGCGTCTTCAGAAACGTCTCTTAACGAGAAAAAAACCCTGCAGTTGTGGCCCAAAACAGTTTACAATGAAGTCTATGTCATTGGCTTTTAAAATTCAGCCAGGATTGTAATTTGATTGTCTTGTAAGATTAGTAAGAAGATTTAAGTTACGATTTTCTGCAAAAATATTACGTAAATTTACGAGTAAAATGCATAATCTTTACCTTTGGAAATGTAACTTAGTAAGAGTATAAGTATTCCATTTAAGTATTCCTCTGGTAAAGTACAAATGACCCTAAATAAATTAAGTATAATTACTCATATACTTTACACCCCTGCCCTACTTTAAATGTCTGTTTTTAGGCATCCCAAAGCTCCTAGAAGCCTCCGCTGCAAGTGCAAGTGATTCATGTCGAGTCAGTTGTGAGAGCTGTGATTTAAGAAAAGAACAACACATAGGTCCTGGTGTCAGATGAGCCGGGTGATGCTTAGAGGAAGAAATAGAGGCGTTATTGATCTGTTAGTCACAAACCATCTATCTTCTCTCCTCCCTTCCACCACCTCTTCCCATCTGAGCTGTTGAGAGTGACGGAGGAAGAGCAGAAAGTGCCACTCCAGCAGAAAGAAGAGGCTACTAATCACAGTGTGAACCCTTTGGCTCCTCTCACATTAATACATCCTATTGGACAATGCCAAACTTGCTAACTGGGCTAGTCATTCAAAAGCAGTTTGATTCAAGTTTCAAGATAGATTTATTTCAGTTCTATCTAAAATAAAATATTTCCAGTCTTCCAGTGGACGTGACTAAGTGTAATATGTTTTGAGGGAGTCTTGCAGAGGATAGTATTTTCCTTCATGTTTTGAGAAAAAGATATTTAAATAATTCTTAGGTTTGACATGATTATGTATACTGCAATCAGAAACTATTAAGTAACAGTCAAGTAAAAAGAAAAGACCGCTCATTTTCATTTTTTAAAAGTTATTATATGCTTCTAAATATTATGCCTTCAATTGTTCACCCTTGAACAAGATACATAACCTGCATTAACTGTGACTAGCCACAACAGAGAATAGTTAGTTAGTTAAGTAATGTTAGTTTCTTTGCACACTCTCTCTGTTTCTTCGCCGCCATGAAATCAAAATTGACACTATTTACTTTAACACATATTACAATTGAACAATTAACCCGTGCAAGTTAATACACAGAAAAAAATCTGAAAATTTGCTTACACACTGGAAAGGCGTTTCCTCTCTGATGACGTCAGTTTGACAGCTTGGGTTGAATATCCTTAACCACTCCTCCAACCGTCAGTCTGCTATGATCGAGGGATGGAGAGGAGGAGTGCTAAAATAAAACCCCGCCCACTATTCAATATTCTGTTTCACTATAAATCACAACACTGAACTGAAGTCGTTTGCAACTTCTAGTTCACGAGGACTTTAATAAACACAAAATATATTTAGCTGTGGTGCACAAATCTTGACAAATGAACTTGAATGTCTACTATAGAGTGAGTACCTGCTCAGTGTTGACCCTGAGGAGATGCTGCTGAATGCAGAAGTCCTTGTTTCGTGAGCCATATGTAGTTACATAATATTGCATAATACCATCATTGCTATGAAGGGTTCTGCTTTTGGGGCCACATGAGTTCTATTTAAAGCTGCAGTCTGTAACTTTTTTGGGTTCAAAATTATCCAAAATAATTTTTTGAGCAAGTACATAACCAGCCAGTGTTCAAAACTATCTGCTTGCCTTAGCTTGATTTTAAACGGTAAGCTTGTAATAATATTTTTAATTCCAGTGGTACTGGTGGATATCCACAGGAAATTCGAGCATGTCTTTGCGTCATTACGTCACATGTGTACACATATAAAGAAGGTGTCTCGGCTAGTAGGCTATATTGCACGTGAGGATGTTGGTGGTGGAGATTTATAGCCTTTTCATGAGTCTATTGGAAACGTGACATGATCTCGTCCTCTGTCAATCATAGTGTGGCTGCCTCATGGCTCTACAATTGATATGATTAAATTTATCAATTAGATGACGGATCCAGAAAGTTTCAAACGACAATCACCAGTGACAACTGGAGATTCACCCGTTGTAAAATGCATAAGACTTCGGAGTGGCTACAGGAAAAAAAAAGAGACTGCAACCGGGCCCATGTGAAAACAAGGATAAATATCGAAGGGCATTAAATGTAGTCATGCAATGCTGATGTTGTTAACATTAACAATTTGAGAACAAAGTATAATTTGCACGGATTAGATTTAATCAGTGCAATTTCCTGCAATGCTTTTTTCCCCTTCCACAAAACAAAAGTGGATGTTACTCACTTGTTCAGACGACATTTTCCGGTGAAAATTCTTATGTTGGTCATACTTCCAAAAAGTAGAATCTGTGATTCCGAATGACAGTATCCACACCGGCGCGGTGATTGACAGACGCACATTTTCCTAAAAAAATTCATTAATCCGTGCTGTGCCGTGCCGAGGCACAACCCACGTAAAGTTGATAATTCTGCGAATAACTGCAATTGCAGATTTCGAACAGAGATGGCGACAAAGAGGAAAAACTACGGACTGCAGCTTTAACGAGCACCTATTATGCTTTTTTATTTTACCCTTCCTTTAGTGTGTAATATAGCTGTTTGTGCATGTAAACGATCTGCAAAGCTACAAAGCATAAAATTCACGCTTTGTAGTCCTGCTATCCTGCCGTGACTTAGCTACGTCATCATGTTTCACACTTCGGCCCAGCCTGGAAGAACAGCTGACTAAGTGGTTTTGCTATGCTGAGGTGATGCTGTTTTTTTTCCTTTCTCACTTGTATGGACTTCCAATACCGACGCCATAGTTACAATAGATATAAGACTGTTGCGGCTGCTCATGAAGCCTCGGAAGCTGAAACATGGTTATGATAATAGGCGTTACATGTCAAAAATGTGTTCAAAGCAGTTGACCAGTCACAACAGACTGGGCCAGCTTACCAATCAGTAGAGACTGGGCATTTTGGAAAGCCGGGCTGACATGAACAAAAACAGAGTGTTTCAGGCAGAGGGTGAAAAGAGGTGCTGCATCATTGTACAGTATGTGAAAAATAATGTGTTTATTAAACTTTGAATCATGCAAATATATTCTAGCACACCCCAAAAATAAAATGATGAACTTGTAAATAAGCGTAATATAGGCTCTTTAATTCTGAGCTGTGATGTCAAGAAATTACTTCCAACCATTATAGGTGTCTTTCTGTGTGTGAGAGCGTGATGGAGAACTCTCTGCAGAGCAGAGTACCCAGAACTTCAGATAAGCACTGGCCCACTTCTGGGTCAATACTGAAAAAACTGAGACTGCAGTAAGGCAGAAGAATCTGCTTCTGAAACGGCATCTGGCTCTCATTTCATAATTATTGTTCTGTTTACAACCTTTCACATGATGAGTGTCTTAATGTTTGCTTTAGTTAACAAAGTACATTGAACCAGAAGCATGTCCTGCTTGAGTAAATTGCATGTTGACATAGACAATACAGCTATTTTATTGACTTTTAACAGGTTGAAATGTGGAAATTATATCATTCAAACCGGATATTGAGCAAAGTGTGTTTCTCTTGGATGAAATCTGACATGATCTTGCTTTCGTTAGTATTTACATTGAGGCAGGTGCTAATGCATGGGCATTAACACATGAGGAACACAAATGGCAAATCCATGTGGTGAGGACACAGCTGGGCTCCAATCCCTTTAGTTTATCATTGTGTGTGTGTGTTTACATTTGCTGCTGAGCCTTCTGTCAAGATGTGTTAGAGAAGACTGCAGGCTTGGCTTGTACAGTGTGCTTTGTTTTGACTGTATAGTTTGCTGTTAGAAATATATGAATGGTACTGCCAGACACAAAACAGTTTTGGAATAAAAATGATATTTTAAGGGAATTATGCACTGATCTATATAATGACATTCTATATAGATCAATGGAATTATGCACCAAAATTATGGCAAATATTTGTCTGAAAAAGTTTTGAGCAAAATAGTTTTGTTGGGCTGCAGTCATTGACTGAAACAGTGATGTTTAATTAGCACTTATCTGACAAAACAGTGAATATTTTGTGCACACAACATGGATGCCGAGAGAGCTCAACGCGCTGCAACTGAAGAAAACGCATGCAAATAGAGAAACACCGGCAAATTAAGAAAACATCTTCATCAGTTTTACAACACATGTGTGCTCCAAATACTCACAACACAACCAAATACAGAAAATTACTGCTCGTGAGCATCCTTATGCCCTACTCCCTTCGAAGGGCAGACGGCAGAGCCCTTGAAGTGGGGACTTTGGAGTGAGCAGGGCACTTTTTGTGTCATTACGTAGCCGTTTGGAACGCACTGGTGAAGGGAGCAACGAAAGACGACGTAATTTCCTCATTATTTTCACCTGGGATGTTCCCATGACAATGCAGCACAGCGTCCATTAGCTGAATAGCTGTTCTTACGACAGAAATGTCGTATTATTGCTGTTAACATAACTGTTGCAAATAAATATACATTTTATACAAAAAAGTTTTTTAAAATATGCGTTATATTTGTGTGTGAGTGTCTCAACTTTAAAACTTGCCGTCTCATCTTTGGACCCTGCATTACCTAACATTTCTTATGAAACTTATTTAAACATAACATGACACAATTTGTACAATGTAACTGATGTATAGATTAACGTTCTTTTTCTCTATCGTTTTTTGTTTTTAGTTTTCAACTCATTGTTAACTCTTCTTTTCTCATTTGTATTCTGATGACATTGAACATATTGTAGGCTATACAAAGTTATATGTCATAAACATGTCATCTCTGTATGTTTTGCAGAAAAGAAATAAAGTAGACTTTGAGCTATAAGCACGTCCCAGCAGGGTTCGTCACTTATTGGGGTCTCCTGGAAACATTTCCATTGTTGTCTGTTCTATTTGCCATGCGTTTCTGTATCTGGTTGTGTTATTAGTATTTGGAGCACACATTTGTTGTAAAACTGATGAAGATGTTTTCTTAATTTGCAGGTGTTTTTCTATTTGCATGTGTTTTATTCAGCTGCAGCGCGTTGAGCTCTCTCGGCCACCGTAATAAGCTACAACAGATAAATAGGTCAGCAGTGTGGACACACTTCAACCGTTGCCCAAAATTATGCTTGAGTAGCAATTTGTAACATTATGTTCGGCTAAAATATCGTGAGGAAGCTTGTTTCCGAAGAATTTTACTATGACTTTCTGTTGGTGCATGTGTTTTTGTCTTAACTATTGTATTAGACTCTCTCTCTCTCCTCCTTATACTCCACCCTTATACCATTATAAAAGGATACCATTATAACATCAAGCAAGAAAAATGAATAAAACAACTGAAAACTGCACTTGAAGCTGAAAATGCTGCTTGAAACAAATGATCCACTATTAACTTCATTCTTTCCATAAATGGGCTGCCCTGTAACATGTAAAATGATTGATTGACAGCCAGAAATCAGCTCAGAGTCTACAAAGAATGTGACTGCATCTCGTCATCAATATTTTTTATTTTATAAAAAAAATTGTGCAGTTTATAAAGCCTAGGGCTGGTACAGAGACAGTCTGTGATATTTCAGTACACTTATTTCAGTGATACTGTCAGAAAATGGGGATCTTTTCTGAATGCTGATTCATTAAAAAATGTTAATGTTCGCTCTTACTCTTCTCCAGACCCCATTCGTGCACACCACAGACCGCAATGATTGGCCACTGCCTTCCTCGATCGTCCAACTCCTAGTTCTGCTGCACCTGGTTGAACGACTGCCTGCCTGAGAGCTGATCGTTGCTACAGTTGCCATGACTTAGAAACATTCCTGATTCAGAGATGGAGAAAAAGAAACCGTGTCCCCGCCTCCTGGACTACCTGGTGGTAGTTGGAGCCAGGTAAGGAAGATTGTTCAGTGGTGTGTGGGTGTGTTTGTGTGTGCTTCTATAGGTGCTCAAGTAAATTGCAAAAGAATTGAATCACAGGTGAACTGATTGTGTGTTTTGTTAGTACATGGCCTGTGCAGGTGTGTTCCAGGTGACAGGTTAAGGTTAAGGTACACTTTATTGTCCCAGAGGGAAATTTGTTCAGCCACTGCATCACATTAAACAAATAGTAAAATGACAAAATAACACAATACAAAAACACTATTACTTAGTGCTATTTAATAGCTTAATGTTAAAGGTAGGCTAGGCAATTTTCAGAGAGGCAACTAGATTTGAAAGCATAAGATCCCAACCTCCCTTCAGAGCGTCTCCAAAGCCACGCCTCACCCAAAACACATGAACAGTAGGAAGCAAACAAAAGCGTCACGAGAGATGGTGTTAAAACTACCTCATGTCTCAAAGCACATATCATTACAATAATAATGAACATAAACCGCTTAAAGAGCACTGACCTGTACTACCTGACTGCTGCAGATTCATTTCGGCATTGATATTGTTGCCATTGAAAGCATAAATTCAAGTCACGAACTGCTCCGAGCATAACGTCACGGGTTTCCATCTCCTACAGATTACAGTAGTTATGGCATGAATGCAGCATAAGCTTGTTGTTTTGGTTCAGGAAAACGTAAAAAACTGTAAAATGTGGCTGCCGTTTTAGTTTGCATGCTTGGTGACCGTCTGTCTAACTCTGCATACTGTCATGCTCAAATGTTAACATACACCTTGCAGAATCTGCTAAATGTTAATTGTTTTAACAACATAAGAGAGATCATACAAAATGCATGTTATTTTTTATCTAGTACTGTCCTGAAAAATATATTTTACATAAAAGATGTCTACATATAATTCACAAGACAAAAAATAGCTGAATTTATAAAAAATGACCCCGTTTGCATACCCTTGATTCTTAATACTGTGTTGTTATTACCTGGATGATCCATGACTGTTTTTTGTGTGTGTGTGATGGTTGTTCTTGAGTCCCTTGTTTGTCCTGAGCAGTCAAACTGCCTAATGTTCTTCAGAAAAATCCTTCAGGTCCTGCAAGTTCTTCAGTTTTCCAGCTTCTTTTGCATAGTTGAACCCTTTCCAGCAGTGACTGTATGATTCAGAACAATTCTGCAGATTCTGCAAGGTGTATGTAAACTTTTGAGCACGACTGTAGCATGAAACGTGCTGATGACTTGTGATCTGGTTGAGCAGTGCTGGTAGGACATAATTGTTATGGTCCTACGCCTTTCACAGACGATATATATATACATGTATATATACATTTAGACCACTTAACTTAGTGATTGCTATCAGGATGTGAAGAGACTTTCAACCAGCATAACAACAAATAAATTCTGGAACAAATCACTTAAAATTAAAACCTTTAAATGTGGTTGTGAGTTATTGTGATCAGCTGTAGTTTTGACAGCTGGTCACAATATGATGGATCAGGAGCCTTGAGGTTTGTGGAGCAGCTCCTGTGCTTCTCAAACTTCCAGCCTTTATTCCAGCCTGTTGTAAAAGTATTTTTAATGCATATACTGTATAGATGTACCACTGCCGTTTAAATGTTTGGGGTCTATAAGTTTAAAAAAATTTTTTTTTTCGAAATTATTTTAAAATGTAATTAATTCCTGTGATGTCACAGCTGAATTTTCAGCATCATTACTTCAGTCTTCAGTGCCACATGATCCTTCAGAAATCATTCTGCGGATTTGATGTTTAAGAAACATTTCTTATTATCAATATTGAAAGCGTTTGTAGACTTTGTACTGCTTAATATGTTTGTGGAAACCATGATACATTTGTTTTTTCAGGGTTCTTTTTAATAATTAGTTCAAAAGAACACAGTTTTTAAATGGAAATCTTTTGTAATAATTTAAGTCTTTACTGTCACTTTTGATCAATTTAAAGGCACACTATGCAGTTTCCGTTTTTCTCAAACAGCAACCCCTAGAGTTGCTGTGGAGTACTTGTATTTAACGTTACTGTCTTAAAATACCACTCATGCAGAGCCGTTTCTGCACTTTTACGACCGCGCTTTCTTCGTTTTCTTTGTCAACTCTGCCATGATTCACGTCTGAAATGTGTGCTAGTGTCTTCCAAAGAGGCTGCTTCATGTTGTTGATGTATGTGATGTCGTGCCGTAAAGCAAGTCGTGATTCTCACGAGATTTGTCAAACAAAACAAATCTTACTCACCCCAAACATTTAGATGGCAGTGTATAGCAATTGTACAAAGTGCATAAAAGAACAAGCACTGGGGCTGAGAAAAGAGAAAAGAGATCTGTCTTCCTGTCTCTCACTTCAGTTTTTTTACCTTTTCCTAATCAGGCAACCCAGCAGCGATAGTGTGGCACAAACACCTCAGCTGCTGAGGCGCTATCCGCTGGAGGACCACAATGACTTTCCTCTGCCCCCTGACGTCGTCTTCTTCTGCCAGCCTGAGGGCTGCCTGAGCATCCGTCAGCGCCGGGTCAGCCTCCGCGACGACACTTCTTTTGTCTTCGCTCTCACCGACAAAGACTCGGGCATCACCCGCTATGGAATCTGCCTCAACTTTTACCGCTCTTTCCAGAAGGGCCACCACCGCCCACGAGCTGAAGGAAAAGGTCAGAGGTTATAGCAGTTCTATGAGGCGTAACCATTTTATCATCCTAATTCTACTGATTAGTGTCCTGGTTTTGGAAACTAACCATTTGTAACCCATCTTGAACATCACATATGGCTGTAAGGGTGCAGTCACTACATAATTTGTCCTTAATATTTTACTTTGTACAGGAGAAAGGGTCCCTCATACAGACTTTGCAGTGGAGGCCACAGAGAAATCTGACCCCTCTTCATTGACACTTCCAGGGGAATCTACAGTGCCCCCTGCAGGAGATGGGGCTTTGCCGCCAGGCGAGCCGGGCAGCGCCGGAAAGTCTCCACGAGCCAAACGCAGTGGCCGACTGGCACCACAGAACCGGAACAGCACGTTAATGTCTCTGTGTATTATTAGCCACTACCCTTTCTTTTCTACGTTCAGAGAGTGTCTGTACATCCTCAAACGCATGGTGGACTGCTGTAGCCAGCGGCTCAACCAGAGACCCGGTGCTGCCAAGTCCACACAGCGGTGAGAACAGCCTTCTTTGTTCTTTTCTGTGGATTATGCAGTTATGTAACTTTACCCTGAGATTCAGCAAGATAATACTTAAGCACAGAAACGACGCCTAATAACCGCAATGTTTTGCAATATCTTACAGTAGATGTGTGAGTGGCAAATACTGTGGTTCTGCCAGAAGATGCTATCTCTGCCTCACAACATAACAACTGGCAACATTCTGCCTCTCTGTCTACAAATCCTGTTACTATCTGCATGCATTCCATTTTGATTTACTCTTTTTGAGTTCACACAAAAAATCACTTTAATTCTAGTGATGAAATGAAATCGAAATCTGAAATCTAGGTTGAAATCTGAAACACTTTATCAGTTTTGTTACTGTTTTAATATTAGTAAATTACATGATTACACTAACTTACCTCATTTGATTTTACAGTATTATATATGCTTAAAAAAATTATAATGGAAAATAAAACATTTTCTCTCAAAACTCACTCATCTTTGGCACTTTTTCAAATCTGCCTAATCGTGATACATGAGAGAACCCATTAAGGTTTCTTCTTGTCCTTATATCTTGGTATTGCACTTTAACCAGCAAAGAACTTGTCTCATGTCTCATAATTGAGCAACATGAATATGAGTAGACAATGAAAGAATAACATTTTTTGGGGTAAAAATAAAAATGTATTACCTCTTTAAATACGTTATGCTGGGAATGCCATAAGGGCTCTACGTTGTTAGATCCCGTATAGTGTTGTGACTGATTAGAATGATTAGTAACAAGGTGCGGATGATTTTATAAAAGGAAATCACAAGCGGAAGGATGTATGACAGCCCTTATGACTCAGAGAGAGGGACGAGTGAGAGGAAACGAGTATGAAGATGTGTGTTGGTGTGACAGGGGCTGGGATCATGTGAGGGAGAGAGGGGCTGCTTTTTTCCTCCTGAAGGGTTGTGCAATGTGCAAGCAGCTTTGCAGCGTTATTCTCCACACAGGAGTGGTTTTAACAAGATCTCATTCACATATCACAGTGGTAACGGTAACTAAATCCTTGAGCGTCTATTGGTAAACAATCTGCACGATAGCACTCTGCTGCAGATCAATAAGCATTGAGTGGAAGGATTTTTATCTCTGTGATTTCCTCAGCAAAGTCTATTCTTGCGTAACCTAGCAACCACATCCACCATGAGCCACAGTCGCGCTCGCAGGCCTCAATTTGTTTGCAGTTGAATTGTCCTGCCAAACCCCTTTTATTAGCTTGCAAGTGTGGAGAATAATTTAACCAGTACAGCAGCCTGTGTGAGTGTTCAGCTGTAGTGAAGTGGTTCATATATTTCATTTTTATCATTTTCTTGCTCATTCAGTTGAATTTTGATCATCTGCACTTGGATGTTTATTAAGCATTCTGGGTTTTATGTTTTTTTGTTGTTGTTTTTTTGGCAAATAAAGGTATGAATGGAAAAACATCTGAGATGAGATGAAGACTCCAGTCATATGAGAAGTTGTTTTATTATACAGTGGGTAGAGTCACGTAATCTTGAATATGTCAAGATCACGTGACTCACTTTTTCAGAAACCCTCAGTTATAGGACACTTTTGCTTGCGGGATGAATTATTCATGGATGACTGGAAATGGAGTATTTCTACAATGGCATCTGTGACTTTAGCTTTTGCCTGATGCTACATTTACATTGCTAAATGTTTGTCCATAGTTAGTGGTAGTTTGTGTTTGTCAGTAATCATACTATAAAGACTCATTCACACACAGGACAATAACTATAAAGTTTTAATAATCATTCTAATTATATCAGAATCGGGAAGTCCACACCACAGCTGTAACAATATTGACACCCAACATTATTGGACATTATTATTATAGTTGTGGCCTAGTGTGAATGGGCCATAAAATGAATAGGTGCACCAATAACCATCTTCACTGTTGTTTTTTTTTTGTGGTTTTCCTTTGATGGAGGCTTAAAAGTAATGATACAGAATCAGATTCCTCCTGTGTTTAAGGTTGTGACACACCAAGCTGACGGTCGGCCAATGTAGGGCCGTCGATGAGCGTCTGTCTGGGCTAGTTTTTGCAGTGTGTTCCACACATCGGCTGTAGTCAGGCCGCTGTCGATGACAGTTCGACCGATTCAGCATAGCGAAAGAGTCAGTGCATGAGAATAAAAGTGAAAGTAATGAAAGCAAGCAAAGAAGTCATCTTACGTTATCTTACCTGAGCATTCCAGTATGCGAATACTTTCATATCAACATTAGCTGCCTGGAATGAAGAAAGTGTTCAACATGATGTATGTTCAAAATGCTAAGCAAGCGCTGCGTTGTTTACGGTTTGTATAGGCCTAGCTGCAGTCCTAGTTTAAGTTTCCGTTTTTAAATGACAAATATAGAGAGCTGCTGATAATACAGTTATTACTTACAGGCAGAACGTACGTGCTGGTTGGCAGGAGTCTTTGCAGTGTGCTCAAGTAGCCTACAGCTTTTTGTCCCAGACACAGCAGACGCGAGCCGACAACACAGGCTTTCGTCGCCGCTAGTTCTTTGCTATCGGCTTTGTGTGTCACAGCCTTTAGACTCATCTCAGTCATGAAAACAGACATAAAGCATGAATCTGGTTGTTTATGAAAATGAATCAAACTTAAAGCTGTTGGAAATATCAGCGCATAATCGTGCTCTTGACAATCGTAAAGAGCCGACAGTTTGGCTAATGGACTATATTACTTGGTGAAAGCTTAGTTTATTCTTGCGTTGTGCCTAAGTAGGCCTACACCCTCATTTATTGTTTTAATCAGAGTGCCTACCTACTTGGCAGTCTCAAACATGGCCTTATATCACATTGCAGTGAAAATTTCAAATAGAAATGACTCAGACACCATCAAGAGTTTACTGTGTGTATATGTGCCACTATAGTGACTTTGCAGTGAGTGTGTTATCATGTTCTTTCAGTACTGCAGTGACCTTGGCTTTACCCACATTTGTAGCCTTTCAGTATGCACGACTCAACCTTGTAATGACAAAACACACCATGCGTCATACTCTTCTCAACTGGGCTACTCTGTGTGAGAATAGCCATATGCCAGTCCAATTGCCTAATCAACAAACCAGAAATCAGTTTTCACTTTATCAGCAGACTTAAACCACTAAAACAACTCACTTTCACTATTGTTGTTCTCTATTAATGAAACACAGGAAATCTGCGGTTATGGAAATACAGGAAGTATAAGAGGAATTTTAAAATTGTAATGTCCAGGCCTGGAAAAGTCCAGATTTCATATACGAATAATCTGAAAATACACAACTGTTCAAAATTTGAGTCAGTAAGAATTTTTTTACATTATATTTTAAAACTTTTATTTAGCAAGGACACATTAGATTGATCAAAAGAGCCAGTAAATACTAAATGCTTATCTTTTGAACTATTCATCAAAGAATCCTGAAAAAATGCATCTCAGTTTCTACAAAAATATTAAGCAGCACAATGGTTTTCAGCATTAAGAATAATACGAAAATAAGAAAATTCACAATTTGCCATCACAGGAATAAATTACACAATATTCAATTCATATTTATTTGTATAGGCCTAGTACTTTTCACAATACACATCGTTTCAAGGCAGCTTTACAGAAAATAGCAGCTTTACAGAATATATGTTGTCCACATTAAAATTTAGAGTGATCTGTTTTCAGAGGTAACTGTCTAATATTACTGTTTTACTGTACATATTTTTAATCATATTTTAATTTTTAATGCAGCCTTTTTAAGCATAAGAGACTTCTTTCAAAAACATTTAAAAACTTGTACTTGTTCCCCCAAACTTGTAAATGGTAGTGTATGTTTTTATTTATGGCCAGTTCTAAAATACTTAATTGGGTAGATTGTTGCTCTGTTTTTTGAGTGGAATCTGTATAAAAATGTTTTTTTTTTTAGTTACTTATCTAGTAATTGGAATGACACTAAAAGTATGTAACTACATTAGTCAAAAGGTGCAGGTGCAATAAGTATTTTGCATATTATATTACATAATCATCATATTTCAGTGCAGAACTGTGGTTGGCTAGAGAGTCAATATTTATTAGCATTCAGTCCCTAAACAGGCCTGTCTTAATATGCAACAGTTTAACTATATGCAGCTACACCACAGATTAATAAAGTCGTCTCAGTGGTTTTGACACCGCAAATTGACAGTGGAAGGGAAAAAGATAACGACGGGTAGAGTGAGAGAACAGAACATGTTAAGAGCTAGAGAGTGTGTGGAGCTGGTGGAGACAGGCTGTGTGACAGATTGAGGCCACTGACTGTTCTCAGAGAGCAGCTGTGAGAAGTGGGAGTTCTCAGATGAACCAATTATGACTTACTGCAGTACCTCCACTCAGCCCACACAACCATAGTATGGCCTGTCTGGATCTTTAAAAGAAGACACTGTGTTATGTAGGGATAAATGATGGACCAGAAAAGCCTTGGCAAACTAAAACCAGTATTACAGGCAAAAAGAAAATCATATGTGCTGGTCTCCAATGATAATTGCAAGTTACTCTTAATGCAGTTGTTCTCAACCTTTTTGACTTGAAGGCTCCCCGTTTTCCAGCACAATATTCAAGATGTAAAATATGACTTGTTTAGATCTTGCTTTTATGTTTGTTTTAGCATTTAGATTAGAGTTAGATTATTTTAATGTAGTAATAATTATACATTTAAATACTTTTAAGTCATCATGTGGCCCCCTTGGAAGTTTGATGAGGCCCTCTAGTGGGCCCCGGCTCTGCAAGAAAACATAAGGATACATGCTGACATTATTCAAACCCCTCTTTGCCTGGGGGCGTTTCTTAACTTTTGGAGGGCACTTTACGCATTTTAATAAATCTGGATTGGACATGGTCAGCAATAATTCTTGGGTGCCATTGCAATGATGCTCAGTTGGTATTAAAGAAATAGTTCACCCACAAATAAAGATTAAGTCATTCTTTTCAGACATGCAGAAACATGCATAGGGTTTGGAATTTTATTAGTTATTTGTGGAAAAATTTGACCTTGGTTGTTGGTTTGCTAGACACGAGACTATATTTGTGCTGCAGTTTACTTTGACTTACCCAGGAAAAGCCATAAGTGCACCATTTTGAATAATCAATCTTGACACAAAACAAAAAACCTATAAAAACCCAAGTAATTATCCATGTACTTTCTTCTCTGTGGTGAATGTATCTCTTGTGTTCCGTTTGTAACAACAGCAAGCGAGTTTGCGCATTCACGTCATCAACTTATTCATCTGAATGTCATCTTAAAACCCAAGTTCCAGTCTGTAGATATTCACCTCAGAGAAGAAAGCATACCTTTTTTTGTTTTTCTGGGCATCATGGTTTGTGTAGTTAACATACACTTTGTATGTTATGGTGTTCTCTAGTGCTTGTAGAGCTTTTGAACTTTGTGCCTGATCACTGTGGTATCATTATTTTACTTAAAGTGATTAGGCTAGTAGTTTAATCCTGAACCGTAGATGCCAGCTGCCACTGTTTTTGTGCTATTTCTGTCCTCTCTAGAATAGACCACTGAATCAAGACAATGCCTTAATGTGCTGACAGTTTGAAAACCAATTAATGAACAACAATTAAAAGTTTAAAAATTCAAGGAATGAAATAGAAATGTGCAGCAATATGAACAAAGATAACTGAAAGGGGAAGAGAGCTTGTCATACTTATTCTTGGTTGTACTTTTGAACCTGAGCCCTGATCCTTATATAGGAAAATGTAAATATGTGTGTATTTCTTTCCCCCAGGGACACAATGTGGCGTGTGTTCACAGGCGCTCTGTCCGTTGAGGAAAAGGAGAAGGGCAGTCAGGTGCTACAGGACCTGAGGGAGATCGAGTCATGGGTATATCGGCTCCTGCATTCCCCAGTGCCTGTCGCCGGTCAGCGACGTGTTGACGTGGAAGTGCTTCCCCACGAGCTGCAGCCTGGACTGACCTTTGCCCTTCCAGACCCGTCCCGCTTCAGCATTGTAGACTTCCCTCTCCACCTGCCCCTGGAGCTGCTGGGAGTCGATGCTTGTCTGCTGGTCCTGGCCTGCATTCTGCTGGAACACAAGGTATGGATGGCCAGAGGAACACAGCTTAACTCTATCAGATGGCATAGGCCCATAGATTACCATATTATTTGTATACTATTTTCATGGTGCTATAAGATACATCAAAGAACATGGTACCTCCATGGTAAATGTCCAGAAATACCATGGTACTTAACGCATGCACCATATCAGTTATTGGCCGATGTTAGTTAATTTTATTTAATATTTCAGCATCAGTCAATGTTGGATATTTAATTGTTTATGCTCATTCCCCTATTTTTACATTTAGATTACCTTTGCACTAGTAATTGAATAACACTTAAATATAAGAAATTTATATTCATATTATTATGTAATATTATTATACTACTCAAAATGAATTTTCAGTTTATCTAGATTTTATATAAAATTCTAATATTGACCATTTATATTATATCTTATCATAGCATGAAAATGATTATCAGCCAGATCCTAATATATTCCAGTGGTTCCCAAACTGGGGTATGTGTATCCCTAGCGGTATGTGAGGTACGCGAACAAAATGCTGAGTTTTGCCATTCATTTAATTCTACCCCCACCTTAAAATAACATTAAAACCGAGCATCTATTTCTAACAGGCAAAATGCCGTAAAAGGTCAAATACATGACATCCAATCAAATTACCTCATCTTTTGCTGTCAAAACTGACTGCATCCACACAAGCAGTGCGCATATGATGAAGAGTATGCTGCCTTAGAAAGCCGCACTACATTACTGCCATTCTCGACAATGCACCTTTGTATAAGTGGGGTTTTAGCACTTACTAGCATAAGAAACAAATATAGACACAGGCTGTGCATAGAGATAAATTTAAGACTCAAACTCTCTTCAATGCAAAAACATACCTTGTGTGAGTTCTTGTTTTTAATGTTGATAGTATATTATATGAGCAGAATGCAATTTTTTTTTCTGAATATCCACACGATTGCAAATGTGACATTGATTTTATACAGCAGTTCAACAAACAGAAGGGTAGTATTAAGTTATGTACATTTTAAACAGTCAGTATTGTTTGCTCTATTTTGCCACAAAATAATAGTTCCAACAAAAGCCACAGCTGAACTGAAGGCGAACAGCGGAGTTTCATGAAAGAATCAGTGGTTTTGAACGAATCGTGAGAGTCAATGGTTCAGTGACCCATTTATAAATACAGCCACTTGCTTCGTTACTGAATGAATGAACGACTTGATGATGACTAACTCATCAAGACAGTGACTTACGCCACCTACTGGTGGTTTAAGTTTAATATTTAAATGTATCGCTTTGTGTTACCATCATTGCATATCTCTCTATTAAACATTTTTTTATTTAAAACATTCTTTATTTTATAAGGGTATTTGTAAAGGTAACAATGCACTGGAAAATTAATTTAAAGGTGCAGTATTCGTATTTTGAAAAACACTGTTGAAAGTGGATTGGACCGAGCACCTCAACACACTTGGATGGGGGTACGCAGAAGGATGTTAAATGCCTCAGGGGGTACATGCAAGTTTGGGAACCACTGATCTATACAATACTGGCATATATACAATTAATATAAATTCATTTGTAGCAGTTGAAATGTTTTTTCATTAATTTTATTTTAATACAAAATTAGTATGATTACCAACTTTGATCACGGTATTGAACTGAATTTTCACAGTGCATTGCTATTTTAAACTGGAGTAGTGTAATTCTAAATTTTCTTCTGAGCTTGTTGTATTTTTGGCACTTATTGTCTCACAAATATCCTTTAAGTTTTGAGTTTAATATGATAGTCGAGCATGCATAGTGAGAGGTACTGATGTAAATTTTTTTAAATCTTTTATGCTGTATTTACCAAGAGTATTGGACAGGCTGACACTTGAGAGCAACAACATTTATAAAATACAGCTTTTGAAATATACACTATTGCTGTGTCATTGATTAGGTTAATGGTTGTCTGTAGATCTGCTGTTTCATGCGGATCTAGTCTTCATTTTGTCTATGTGGGTCACCTGATAGTGACAAGGGGACTTCCTCTCACCCTCTGCTGTCTGTAGGTGGTACTGCAGTCCCGAGATTATAACGCCCTCTCAATGAGTGTCATGGCGTTTGTTGCAATGATTTACCCCCTTGAGTACATGTTTCCTGTCATTCCACTGTTACCCACCTGCATGGCCTCCGCAGAACAGGTAACATGACATCTTTTTTGTGCAGTTGGTGTATAAACAATGAAGCTCTCTTTATATCTGTCAAAAACATCTCTTTTTTTCTAGCTCCTGCTAGCACCCACTCCATATGTCATTGGTGTGCCCGCCAGTTTCTTCCTGTACAAGACTGATTTTAAGATGCCTGATGACGTTTGGTTAGTGGATCTGGACTGCAACAAGGTATATTGACTATTTACACGATCTGAAACTACCCAGACAGGGGTTTGTGGATTCTAACATGTTGTAAATTGTGTATATAACGGGCTTATGTGGGTTGTATATCTTTATCCCTGCAGGTCATTGCTCCAAGCAATGCTGAATTGCTCCCTCCCCTTCCTGAACCCGAGGCCTCTGAGCTGAAGAAACACTTGAAGCAGGTAAATGAACCAGATGTTCTCATCTCTCTAAGGAGCCCTACCATTAACTGTGAATCTGAAGTGAACACTAACTAGATTCTAGAAGCAATGCATAGTAATTATACTGTCATCTAGCAGCTGCTGTAAACATGACTAATTACAATAGTGCAATTAAACCAAGGAGAAAGCTGACAATGCACAGATATTTTTAAACTATCATTTGAAGCCAAATGCAGACAAAATTAGACATTTTCTGATGTTCCTAAAGTTTGTTTACCAATTCATCTTTTAGTTGATCACTTATGTATTTTAATGACTGTATATTCTCCCCCTTTTTTGTTCCAGCTCTTGGAGGTAATAAGTTTTGAGTTTCCCCATCTATAGACTCGATAATGGTTCTAGTTCTCTCGCTTAACCCTTTACAATCCCACATAGACCCTTATCTAGAGCTTCTGACCTGATTCTGGGCACCTCTGAGCTTAATCAAACCCCATTAACATTTCACTGTTTTGTCATCGATCATTGTGATACACTGACAAACTCTGTCCTTCCTCATGTCTCTTTAATAGAGACGCATTTAATTTGACCACAATCTGTTGTCTTTGTGTTTGTTAGTCTGCAGCAGAATTTCTCAGACAAATTGATTTACCATTTTGTTTCATCTTGCATCAATCATGCTGTCATTGTAATATCTCAAGCCAAAATAGTCAATACACTGAATCATCAGTTGCGTCTCACAGATCGTGAGTCATGACTCTTCATTCGCCATTATGAATCACCATTAATCAGATCCTCATTTTCAGATCATGATGGTTTTAAAACCTTTTTTTTTTTTCAGTGGTTTAGAGACGTACAGTAGTGCCCTGTCATGGAGGGAAAAAAATGGAGACACACAGTGGTTCAAGAACTCTATGAGCCAATATGGAAATTTATATTTTTCTTGTCACTGTCTTTCGGTTCTATTTCTCACTCAATCGAGCTTCAGATTTTAGGGACATTTTTATGTAACATCCTTAACATCAACATAAAATCAAAATTCACTCTGTTCGCTTGGGGTTGGGGTGACATCACCAAAAAGAGTATCCTGTTTTGCTTTTTGTTCATTGAAAATCCTGTTTCACTCCTAAAACAAAAACCTTCATCACATTAATGAAGTAAAAGTAAAATAGGTTGAGAATACCATTTTATCTTGACTAGCACCTACCAAATATGATTTAAGTTTTGTACACATTCTCCATTGACAAGTTTGTTTGAGATCTGCTTCCCTTTCCACTTCATAACCCACTGGTTTTCTGTGTACACTCATACTGTCCAGTTAATGGTGTGTTTTGTCTTCAATTTTTCTCTATTTGTCTCTGTGTTTTATCTCCTTCCTTGAATTGTCTCCGCTCACCTTTGGTCACATGATTTCCTAAACGTTCTCAGTGACAGGTAGTCATGTGACATTGCCTCCATGTTTTCTTGTGTCCTTCAGTGTCTGGTAAGGTTGACTGTGATCACCCAAAAGCAGATCTTCGCCTCCGATTCCAAGGTTCACAAATCTTTGCATTTTGAATGTGCACGGAAAAATAACTCCTGTGTCTCCCCCTGTCATCAACAGTCGTAGACCTATACGCACACACTCTCAGTAACCTTAACAAATATTGAAGCCATACAGATACTTCTTTATTCCACACCCTTTGAATAAACACACTCAGAAACTCACACACTTGTGACTGTGTTTGCCTCCATAGCCTCTAACTCTCTGCACTCTTCCTCCACTTCTCTCTGTGTGATGAAGGTCTGATACAGAAGCCCCCGTTTCTCATAGCACTATGTTTGGCTTGAGCATGTTCCAATGCAACTTCTCACTTACATTATGCTCATTAACCCAAAGCAAAAAATCTTTGTAAGTAGCAGGAGCAGATGATGCGATTGGTTTGGTCAAATGGCGTGGCAAACGCAGGGTCTGATGGAATGCCAGCTGAGAGGCATTGAGTGAGCAATGGCAGAATTCCCAGAGTGCTTTGTTAATGGCTCTATGTTATGACCGCACCCTTCCCTCTAACATTTTGACTATTTGATTACATTTTTTATGCAGCACAGTCGTTTCAGGCAATTGCTTTCTCTCTCATCCCTCTGTAACATTTTCAGAACTTTAAAGGATAAGTTCACCCAAAAATGAAAGTTCTGTCATCAGTTACTCACTCTCATGCCATTGCAAACATAAAAGACTCATCCATATTCAAAACACAAATAAAGAAATTTTCATTGAAATATGAGAGAATTCTGCCCCTGCATTAATTCCACCAAAACATTGATGCTTCAGTTTCATAAAGACGTTGGAAAAGTAATCCGTATGAATATTCAGGAGACACGATCACTTTATATAATGAAAAGATTTCATTTAGGCTTTTACTCACATATAAACATTGATCTATGCACATACATAGAGCACACCAAATATGGTAAACCAAAGCTAAAATGTGCTTGTTTGACGTGTGAGAACCAATGAGGTTTTTTTCTTGTGTGTCATGCAAGCACATTTGAGCTTCTGTAAGAACCAGTGAGGTTTGTTTTTATGTTTCAAGCACCATATTTGATGTGCTCTATGTATGTGCGTTTATCAGTGTATATATGTAAATGACAGCCTAAATTAAATAGATATTAAAAGATTCTGGGGTTGGAAGTGTGTAAATGATGACAGAATGTTCATTTTTGGGTGAACTATCCCTTTAATCTAATTTTGTATAATCTTATTTAAATAAAAACATTGACTTTGGTTTCACCTTTGCCATTCAGAAGATAATAAATGTAGGCCTACAATGTGAGGCATGATTGCCTGAGGCGATAGTGCTCTTACTTCAATCTTCCCTGTCAGGATTCATTGTTAAATTGATCTCTCCTGTATCCATATTCCTCCTCCACCTCTCTCTCTTGCTCTGTCATCAATTCCTCCATACAGGCTCTGGCTAGCATGAGTCTGAACACACAGCCTATACTGAATCTGGAGAAGTTTCAGGATGGACAGGAGATGTCTTTGTTGCCCCCTGGTCGTGACAAAGCCTCCCCCTCCTCCACTGAGTTCAACCCGCTCATCTACGGCAATGATGTAGACTCAGTTGATGTTGCCACAAGGTATGAATTATTGTATAGCCTACTCTATCTAACGGGATGGGATTGACCGGCGTTTCTATGTTAATACTGTCATTTTAGTGCCATTTGAGGTACCAAATGGATCTAGAAAATGATTTTTTTCCTAACATATAAAGGTCCAAAAGCCATAACATGTATTTAGAATTTCAAATATTCGTATACAGTCAGTCTCATTCACTAACTGTGAATGCTTGAATTTAAATTATGATTTATCAATAGCTTTCGTGCTAACATGTATCCTGAATTTATGTAAAATGTTCAAACAACTGAAAGCACACATGCGCAAAATCATATACCCTTGGTGGCCTCATAAACATGTTAAGATGGAATTCTTTGAGGACTGCACACTTGGCATTGCTTGAGGATCTTGCTGCGTGTCCTGTCAGGCGAGAGCGTGTTTGTGCGGAAACTCCTTAAATGGAAGTGATTTAGCCGCATTTTATGTAAATGACTAAACGTAGGCATGCTGTCCCTCATTTAGAGTACTCCAAATTCATTAACATTGCAATGATGCTTTGAACAAATTTATGTGCACTTGCATGCGTTGTGAATCAGATTTTTTTGGAGAGAACTTCTTCTGTGTGTATTATACAGATAATCAATGCAGTTATTAGTGAATAAAACCCATTGTTTTTGTTGCATGAAATACATTTAAAACAAGCCAAAAAAAATTTCTCATAAAATATTTGTTCTGTTCTGCCCCATAATGTACATGATTTTGATCTTGTCGTTAGGGTGGCGATGGTGAGATTCTTCAACTCTCCAAATGTTCTACAAGGGTTTCAGATGCACACACGCACTCTGCGCCTTTTCCCCCGTCCTGTGGTCGCGTTCCAGGCCACGTCTTTCCTAGCCTCTCGCCCGCGGCGGAGTGGATTCACCGAAAAGCTCTCCCACACCCAAGCGGTGGAGTACTATGGAGAGTGGGCTCTCAACCCCACCAACCTGGCTTTCCAAAGGATTCATAACAGTAAGAGACATAGATATACCTGAAAGCTGCCTTTTCTTTGACCTCCAGATTTGACTGTCACACTTTGCCCCCTTGTGGCAAATGTTAAACATTGTAAATGTTAAATAATTTAAATAATTAATTATGACTTTATTCATATCTGCCCATTCTAGATGTAACGGGTCTTTATCATAAAGTTAGAAATGATTGATGATTCTCATCTTTGCAAAAAATCAAATCCAATCTTACATCTGCAGAGGGTGACAACTCCACGCAGCCCCATCTTCAGTTGTAACTTCTCCTAAGCAGTGTAAAGGCAGCTTTAAACTTAACTGCATGTACAGTTTCACTGTAAAGACTGTCCATTATGTGTTTCCCACTATGTGTGTAGTCAGTATTACTGTGTGTATTTCAGATGTGTACGACCCTTCTCTAATAGGCGATAAGCCTAAGTGGTACGCCCATCAGTTACAGCCAGTATTCTACCGTGTGTACGATGGAAACTCTCGTCTGGCAGAGGCATTGAGTGGACCCCTGCAGGATGAGACCAATGATTCAGACCCAACAGATGACAGGTTGAAAAGACCAAACTTTACATACATTTTTTACATAAATAGATTTTTGTGTTCAAAATGTTTTTGACTTTATTAAATTTGATTTATTTGTTATTGTTTACTATTTATTTCAGTGGTAGTGACAGTGAAGCATATGATGACTCCAGCTCTTCCTACTCATCTCTTGGAGATTTTGTGAACGAGATGATCAAAGGGGACATACAGGGGGACACACCAAGTTAGCTTCTCCATTATTAGTCTCTTTCCTAACCATAGACTCTTTATCTTACCTTATTTATCACTTTATAGAGCTAAATCTTGATTAAACTCAGAACTGTTGAGAAGTTCAGCCTCATAATTGTTCCATTTGCTCTTTAGATGTTGACCCCCTGACCCATGCTGCACTGGGAGATGCAAATGAGGTAGAGATCCATGACGTCCAGGAGTTTAAGGGGGAGAGCGGTGACCCAGAGCCAGAGGGTCCCCTAGAGGCAGCGGACAGCCAGCCGCTGCGGTCCAGCTCCAGCACCACGGCCAGTTCCAGCCCCAGTACAGTCATACAGGGAGTCAACCATGTCAGTGCTTAAACTACATGTGTTATCTGAATCTAGCGCAAAGCCTCATATGGTGTGATACCTAAAGTGTGTGTGTTTCTTTGTGCAGGAGCAGAAGGAACCTGTTGATGTAGAGGTGACAACAAGTGTGCCCATCCAGAACTCTGTCCCAGGATTGGGTGCTCCACCTTTTACAAGACCCACCCTTGATCCGGTGCCTGTTGACCCAGGCAATAAGAAGCGCGAGTATGATAATCCCTATTTTGAACCCCAGTACGGCTTCCCTACAGAAGAAGATGCAGAAGCAGATGAGCAGGAGGAGAGTTACACACCACGATTCAATCAGAATCTTAATGGCAACAAGTATGTATTTGTTAATAGTCCTACACAAACACACAGAATTGTTATCTCAGTTGCACAGACCAGCACTCAAAATCCTAAATTGTGTGTGTGTGTGTGTGTGTGTGTGTGTGTGTGTGTGTGTGTGTGTGTGTGTGTGTGTGTTTAGGCCATCACGTCCATTGAGACCCAGCAGTCTGAAGCTTCCGGGTGAATCTGACGGGGAGGGAGACTCCAGAAATAGCTCTCCGAACTCCACCATCTCCAACAATAGTAATGATGGCTTCGGGGGACTCATGTCCTTCGCCAGTGAGTGGCCAGCTTAGCATCACCTCTATTCATTCCTTAGTAGCTCATGCTCCCGTTGCAAAATTGGACATAAAAATACTTCAAACGCAAATGAACATAAATGTTTTTTGAAGATATTTGCTTGAATTTCTGACTTGACTTTTGTCTTGAAAGAAGAACTTAAACAACAAACGTAAAAATTATTGAGATGTATGTGAAGGTTACATGGCATCCTACTGTTCAAAAGTGTGGTATCTGTACGATTTATTTCATATAAAAGAAATGTATACTTTTATTCAGTATTTTATGACGTGATTACTGAAGGATCATGTGACACTGAAAACTGGAGTAATGGTTGCTGAAAATTCAGCTTTGTCATCATAGGACTAAATTACATTTAAAAATATTCAAATAGAAAACAGGTATTTTACGTTGTATTAATACAATACTGTATACAAATAAATGCAGATTTGATTAGTTTATGAGCCTTCTTTCATAAACATGAAAACATCTTACCGATCCCAAACCTTTGAACAGTAATAAAAATGTATATTTATAATAAATAGTATCTTCAGTAGCATATTGGCTTTAACTGAAGACTAACTAGGACACTGGACTAAATTTCTGCTATTTTTACAACTCGATTACACACAAACGTGTGATTCCCTGTTGTACATTTCTCCTGAATCGCGTATGTGCAGGTAACCTGTACAAAAACCACGGCACCAGTTTCAGTCTCTCCAGTCTGGCTCTGCCTAATAAAGCTCGAGAGAAGAACACACCGTTCCCCAGCCTCAAAGGTACACACATCCCCTCGGATCTCTCCATGTGACCTTCCTGTTCATCCACCCATATGCTCGCCCTGTCTCATTCCTCCAGTCTAGTCCAGTTATCTTCTTCCTCTTCTTCTCTCCAAACCCTTTTGTCTTTTCTAAGGCAGTGTAACTAATGCTTGAATCACTCCAATTAGTCTGAACTTGTATATTAACTCCACTGAAGTTATTTATGAGTCAAATAAGGGTCAAATAAGTACATGTCAAAGTAGTTATAGAATTAGACAATAATAATTCATTTTAAAAATCTGTACTTTAAAGAGTTTTTTTGTGAATGAGATAAGTCTGTTTAGTACAGGCATTAGGTATAGAAAGACTCCAACCTCATCTGTTAAAAAGTAAGGAAATACTTATTTACTTAAGTTGACTAGTTTTCATTTTTCCACTTTTGTTCTCTTCTTCCTTTATAATTTGTTTTATGTATTTCATTTAAAGAATATTTTAATTTAGATTTAACAGAGGACACAGATGAAGGTTTGTGGGAATGTTACCTGATTTCTTTTCCCCAACCCAAGTGTTATCCTGTGTTGCTGCCCTGAAAGTGACGAGTATCATGGCTCCTCTTTTCGGAGGAATGTGCGGCGACAAAAGATCAACATATAATCAGTGATGTTGTCGACGCGACACAACAGTAAACTGATCGTTCTATTTATGACGTTCTTCAAGCACTTGTGATACTTCTTCTCATAGGAAGGACAAATGGATTTGCAATGGCTGCTTTGTCGCATCCAGAGTACCGTAGCGGTAACCATAGCACCAGTATCAAGCATGGCGGTGTCCATAAAACCGTCAAGTTTTACAACGATTGACAGCACGTTAATAAATTAAACGAGTCCAATCGAGGCGTGAGTTCATCAATTACATATTTTAAATAAACAACAATAGCGTTAAATGCTTTGTAACCGGTTGCAGAGAGTAGGCTACGTTTGAGCCGCACGTCTCACACTATTTGTATAAAACTGAATGCTGTGTAAACGCAGCCGTATAAAGCACAAAAAAATGGGACTGGCAGCCCTATTCTAGTGCTGTGTAAAATTTATTATAATAGTCCAAACACTTAAGCTGCCGTCTCGTTGTTTTGAGGTAGGAGAGCCCCGGGATGTTTTCTTTTCAGATGCTCTTGCATAAAAGTTGTGCTGCTGTGGTTGGCCATTTCAATTTTACAGAATTGATTTGGTCTCTGTTTAAAAAATTCCTTCACTTTCGATATTTTAGTAATAACGGCTGATTTTCAGCATGTCCCGAGTAGCAGCTGCTATCATTGAGGAACATTAACAGTGCAACAAATCGTCGCTCCACGCAAATCGACTAATTTACGTAATCAGCGTAAATTAATCAACGTTAATTACGTTGACGCGTTGTTCCAGCCCTAGCTAGCGTAGGCATAAAGTCACTTTCTAAGCTAGCAACCAAGATTCTTTTTTTATTGATCTTGTTGTTATTGTTGACTTTATTTTCTGTTTGTTTATTATTTTGGATGATGTTTGTGTTGCTCAGACGATGGTGATGACAGTCCTGAAAGTCCTGGTATGTTTCATATCTGTAGTTTGCCCTAATGAGAAAACAAATTGCTGTTTATAGTAATATAGACCCTATGAGTCCTGAGAAACTCTGAGAACGAGAAACTCTGCCCACTTTTCTCACTCTGAACCTGACTGACAGACTTGCATTGGTTTCTAACTCCTGTCCTTGATGCTTCCTTTTACACCCTTGAATCTGAACTAAACACCAAACAGCACTTGTCATGAACTGATAATGTCTGCTATTTCAGGGTTGGAAAATAAAATCACATGGGACAGCAGTTTGGAACCTCTAAGATGGGGGATATATATGTGGTCACATATATCCGCTATTCCTTTCCTCCTTTCCTCCGTTCCTACTCTGTGATTGTTGGTAATGAACATTTTAATGGTGGCACACTTTTTAGTAGACAACAGCCAGCTCATAGTTGCATTTCAAAACATTTTTCTTTCTATACAGAAAAGATTTTTCTGTAGCATCGGAATGATACGATTTTTGATTGCTCCTTGTGTTGTGTGCGGTGTGTTTTTGAAGTGATCTTTCCTTTTATGTGTGTCACCACAATTGGAAACAGAGTTGAGGTCTGTTCCATTTCAATTCCACCTGAGCTCCCTGGGTGAATTGAAGATAACAAAACCACAATGGGAGAAGTGCAGTCGCTCAGTACATTTCAAGCTCTGGTCAGGTACAGAACTGAAATGTAGTTTCCACTAAACTTGGATGGTGAATTTCCACCAAAGTCTCGGTAAAGGAGACTTTGAAGTCTGGTGGTTGTGGTGTTTTAAAATAAATCGATGGTATGTCAAGGATTGTAGCTTGTATGCACAGAAAGTGTGCAGCTTACAGCAGAGAATAGCAATGCTGCTTTTAGAGCCGGGTACAGGAGAAAACCAATAAAGCCCTGCAGGAGACTAAACCACACTGCATTCCAGCTAGTATGTCGACTGGTAATGATTTATTTTTTCTTTTAATGTTCAGTGAACACACACATACCCCTTTTCACTGTCAAAACAGAGGAACAACAAATGGCCATCTCTAGTGTCTCTATTGAACAAACAATCCCTCTAACAGTTACATCGTGCCAATTTGAAGAATGTGCTCTTAGCCTTTTTTTCCTGTAACTTTTTTGGAGGTATGGACATTGCACTTGATGAATGCAAGCTTGCGGTTTATTGTGGACTAAATTATTAGAGAGATGTTGTTTTCACAGAAAGATCAGGTTATGACAGGTTATGACAAAAAAAAAGAAACATAGGCATAAATTATTTATTCACTGTAATATGTAGAACATGCATTTACAAATTAGATTTTCATTGCATGCTGACTTTCAAATTTGTTTTAATTATTTATTAAATTAATCTCACGTTACATGTTTTTAAAAGCACTAAGCAGTTATTTATGGCTGAAACATTATATTATTAAATTCTAATATTAATATCTAATATGAATAATTCTGTTTATTATATCCAATAGTTTTTGCTCGTTTTATGAATGGAGTTTTGTAGAACTGCTTCATTCTTTCATTAATCACATGTAATCATAGTTAATCAAGACCTTCCAAATCACAAGATATTCTGACTAAATGTAAGTCTGGAATGCTCAACTAAAATACTTATCTTTTTCTGAATTCTGCCTTTCTCTTATTTCTCTCTCTCTCTCTCCTTCATATTCCATGCTCTCTGCTGGTTTTCTCTGTTGTTATATGTACATGTGTTCGACGCTTGTGGTTGTGGGTTGATGTTTGGACTGGTTCTGTCTGGGCCGGTTTTGTTCTCTGTCCCCTCTTTGACCCCCTGCACTAATTCTGGCTTCTGTGTCCAGTATTTGGGCTAAATTCTCTTATGGAGATTGTAACAGAGATCGGCCCGGGGAGCGGAGAAGGTGGGTTCCGCCCTTTGCTGCGTGAGCTGCATGCTTCTCCAAAGCCAGTCAGCTACATCTCCCAGCATCCTGTTCCACCATTGCTTCCTCATTCCTCACCTTCGACTGTCACCTTTTGTTGGATGTCAGTCACTGTGATTGTTACCGTTTGACTCTTTTGTTCACATGCATCATGTCTTCTGTTGATGGACTGGGCCTGTAGAATAGGACTGCTGTTATGTCATATAGAGAGACTGATGATGTCTGTGAGACTTAGGATCAGACTATAGGATCATATATACAGTATATGACCAGATAGTGAAGGAAAAGCCTTAAAGTATTCACGATATTGCTGTGATACTGCTTAAAAAGTATCTTGTGATGTTTTTTGAGGGAATGTCCAGAATGTGCAGATCTGTAATCTATGCAGAATAAGCAGAAAATGGCTACTTTGACCGTATTTTATTTTTTTTGAAAATGAATGTGCTAATTTTATGAAAAAATTTGCAATTAACTGGTCTTTATCGCACGATAATAACCTATTGACGGTACATTATAGTTTGGGGTTTGTAAGTCTCTTATGCTCACCAAGGCTGTATTTATTTAATCAAAAATGCAATAAATACAGTATATTTAAATACAGTAAATATAGTAATATTGTGAAATATTACAATCTAGAGTAACTTATTGCAAGTTAGTAATAATTACAATAAGATTATAATTTAATATTACAGTTTATTACAGAAATGTTTAGTTTATCTCAAGGTGTCCTTGTTACAGTGTAATTATACATTTAAATACCGTGTAATATTAATTAACTACATGTGATTACTAGGGTTTGGATAAGGTTTGGTTTAGGGTTAGTTGCATGTAATTATGCATAATGTATAGTAATTACTATAGAAACTACATGTAAAATGTATCAAGGACACTAAAATAAAGTGTTACCCAAAAATTATTACAATTTACAGTTACTATTTTTTTTTTTTTTTTATGAATTCCTGTGATGGCAAAGATGAATTTTCAGAAATCTTCATTTTAGATCTTCCAGAAATCATTCAGGAAACTCAAATAT
The DNA here is from genome assembly GCF_949319135.1 of Squalius cephalus. NCBI lineage: Eukaryota > Metazoa > Chordata > Actinopteri > Cypriniformes > Leuciscidae > Squalius > Squalius cephalus. The sequence goes on along the minus strand of NC_137124.1, from coordinate 23,582,344 downwards.
TTTTTATTGTCATTGTTGAAAACACTTTGAAAACGCAGATTAATATTTTTGTGGAAACTGTTTGACATTTTCAGGATATTTTGATGATAAGAAAGAAAGAAAGACATTTATTTTGTAACATTATAAATGTTAACCATACGGTTACATTTGATTAATTTAATGCATCCTTACTGGCCTCAAACTTTTGAACCGTAGAATATATATAAAGGACATATACTAGTTATATGATATATTATGAGGTGTAATGCAGCTTGTCACAGTAGAGCCGCAGTGCACTGAGCCACGTGAATGATTAGCTGTCCACTGGATATTCAGCATAGATAGTTTATCTCATTAAATAACAATAAATGACTGATCCTCCTAGCAGGCTTCAACACATAATTCATGCATTTGGTTTTACTCCTATAAATTGTTTCGAAATGCATCTTTGGCAAGTTTGTAATAGCATATAGTTATTCATACTTCATTGTGTGGCTTGTTAGTCTTGTCTAAAAATATTTCCTGGCCCAATCTAACATGTAATCTGCCACGCAGTGTGAAATGTGTGTGAACATGGCCGTCTTTTAATGCCCTTATATGTAGCACAAGCCATCAATGCACTGGCTGTGCTTTATGCATGTGAATCTTCAGATCTATGCACAGAGGCTGGATAGACACACACTCTGAATTGATTTGTGTGTGTTAGTGTATGTGCTGTTGTCGTACACTCACAGCTATAGGAAGTGTGTGTTGTATGATCATCTAAACTGAGAGGGCTTATTTCATTCTTTTTATTGTGTTGTTTCTTGTTGCCATCCAGTCTGTTTCTCACTCACACATTCTTCCACTCATTTTTCTCAATCTGTTCTTTGCTTGTATGTGTGTGTTTGCACCAACCAGCGTCATTGCTCCTGTACTGTAGCTCTCCTTACTGCTCCAGTCCTTGAGTCGCCCGCTGTCAACGTTAGCGTCATTAGTCATGTAATACCCCCATACTGCAGTGTCCAAAATACTGAGGTGCAAAAGAATATCTGCAAGTTTCAAGTTAAAAGCTGTGTGTGTGTGTTGTCCTTTACTTATATTGATTCTATACTATTACCAGACACAAGATTAAAACATCTGTGTGGGGGCCTTAGACTGCATTGTGTGTCTTAATGCTGTAGTCATTGTGTTTCTGCTGTGGTGATTTTAGATGTGTGTTTTCAAGTGAAATGTGAATTTTTAACTAAAGATTTAAAATGAATTCACTCTTTTGTGTGTGTGTGCGCGTGTGCGTGTGTGCGTGTGTGTGTGTGTGTGGGGGGGTAGGTTGGTGGATGGGTGGGTATTGACACATGGAAGCAGGTTCCATGTGACAGGCATACATACATACATGTAAGGTCTATGTCCAGTCTCACAAAGTGAATGTTCTGTTATAGGGGCACGAGCTCCCAGAGCGCTGGTAGATCAGAAATCCTCTGTTATTAAGCACAGCCCCACCGTCAAGAGAGAGTCTCCATCTCCTCAGGGTAGAGCCAACAACACCAGGTACTGCATATTTCTTCATTTATGCACTATTATCCAAAACATCTTGCAAATTAGACAAATACAAGCAGATGTGATTAATCCAAATGAAAAAAGTTATAAGAGTAGTGCTACCATACTTATGGTAGGGGGTAATTATGATAAATGTTTTTTCAGGATTCTTTGATGAATAGAAAGTTCGGTAACACTTTAGTTTAGGCTTCAATTCAACACTATTAACTTGTTGCTTATTAGCATTCATATAACTAGGATATTGGCTGTATATTAGTGCATAAAGCACATATTAATGCCTTATTCTGCATGGCCTTATTCTGCATGACCTTATTCTACATCCCTTAATCCTACCCAATACATAAAAACTTGACAACTACCTTACTAAGTATTAATAAGCAGTAATTAGGAGTATATTGAAGGGAAGGTCATAGTTAATTGTGAGAACTGGACCCTAATCTAAAGTGTGACCGTAAGTTCAAAAGAACATCATTTATTTGAAATAGAAATATTTTTAACATCATAAACATCATTGACACTTTTGATCAGTTAAATGCGTAACTGAATGAATAAATGAATGGTAGTGTATGTACACTCACGTGCCACTTTACTAGGTATACCTTAAGAACTTTCTTAAATCTTCGTGGCATAGATTCAACCAGGTGCTGGAAACATTACTCAGAGATTTTGGTCCATATTGACATGATAGCATCACGCAGTTGCTGCAGATTTATCGGCTGCACGTCCATGATGCGAATCTCCCAATCCACCCCATCCCAAAGTTGCTCTATTGGATTGAGATCAACCATACTTACCACTCACTGGATATTTTCTCTATTTTTGGACCAACCCTAGAAATGGTTGTGCGTGAAAATCCCAGGATATGAGCAGTTTCTTTTGAGTGCCTATGAAGTGAATATGTGGCTCTTGCTCCATTAAACCTGGTCTTTTATGCTGTGCAGTGAGAACCAGCAGTTTCTTAAGGAGGTGGTCCAGAGCGTGCTCGATGGGCAGGGTGTGGGCTGGCTCAACATGAAGAAGGTACGCCGCCTGCTAGAGAACGAACAGCTGCGTGTCTTTGTGCTGAGTAAACTCAACCGTGCTGTCCAATCAGAGGAAGACGCTCAGCAGGAAGTTATAAGAGATGTGGTGAGTTAGAAATGACGAGTCAAACAAGTTGATGCTGAGCTAAAGCAAAACTCAATTTTTTTACTCATGTTTTGCTTATTATATCTTTTTGTGTACCTATACGTATAGGAGATAAGCAGGAAAGTGTACAAAGGCATGTTGGACCTATTAAAGTGCACAGTGTCCAGTTTGGAGCACTCTTACACTAATGCTGGCCTAGGAGGCATGGCCAGCGTCTTCAGTCTGCTAGAGATAGCGCGCACCCACTACCAAACCAAAGGTAACCTTCATTTGAATGTCAAAATTAAGCAAAAATCTTAATGTTTAGCATTAAACGTGGTTTCTGCCTGCAGTCAGACCAATAGATATATAACAACACAAAGAGTTTCCACTTTCTAGAAGGTTCTTGTTCCTCTTCTTCACAGCCATTTGCAGCTTGGTGTCAGTCACTCTACAAGCTATTTACATAATCTTGGGTTTCAGCCTTTTTTCCATATTTGTTTAGAGAAATCACCTGTAACCTACCTTTAAATTTTACTTCTATCCCTTTGTCTCCATGTGTCTTTGCTATTTCCTCTTCTTTCTATTTCCCTGCTCTATTTCCTCTGTGCCCGCTTGTGGCTCACAGACCTAGACAAGCGGAAACGGAGCCCCACAGAGGGGATTAACAGCCCAGGCAGTAAGGAGAGCCCATCAGGCCGAATGGAGAGCGCCAGGGCGGCAGGCGTGCTCCTGGTACCCCGTATACAATTGCCACCACCCTCCTCTGGGAAATCGCCACGGCAGTTTGATACACGGAGTCTGAACGAAGAGAATTTTATTGCCTCTATTGGTGTGTAAACAGCAGTCCTCATTGCATGCCCCCCCCTTCTCGCTGCTTGTTATGTTCCCTGAGCTCTCTGGGGGCCACGTGTCCCTTAGGGCCGCTTCCTCTATTTCATTAACTGTCTACACTGACTTTGTGCCAAAACTTAAGAACTACAATGGCTCAAGTGTTCCCTCACCTGAAAATGTTAATTCTGTCATCAGTTACTCATCCTCATGCCATTCCAAACCTGTATGACTGACTTTCTTCTGCAGAACAAAAAAAGAAAAGATATTTTAAAAGTCAGTGGTGTTCAAAACATTGACCCAACTGACCTTTTAATGTATAGACAAAAAAAAAATCTACTTTTCTGTTCCACAGAAGAAATAAAGTCACACAGATTTGCAACGACTTGAGGATAAGTAAATAATGACAGAATTTCATTTTTGAATGAACTCATACATTATAGTATGAGTGATCCTTCCAGAATCATTGACAACTTCTGCAGTTCTGTAGCTTTTGGAGCCAACAAATATTTTAAGGGGGCATTGGTTGGTGTAGACACATTACTGGAATATTGTGATGCATACGAACCTAATTTACGTAGACAACTTCCGGAATGTTCAGCGTGTGTTTTTTCAAATCCTGTTTGCCAGTCCTGACTCACCTTAAATCCATTAGATGCATGTTAGTGAAAGACTCTATGTAGCCGAGAGTGAAATAGTGGGACGGTGAAGGTCTTGGACTGTACCACTACTCTCTATAAAAGGGTCCTGAGCTGTTGTTTCCCCTGTTAACAGTCCTATGATGATCCCTAAAGCTAACCGCAGACACCTGCTTCCATTTGAAACACCTGGAGTGGCTTGTGGATTTTTAGGCCCAGGCCTCTGATTGGCGGTCATATCTGGGTCTGTGTACAGGGGATCGTCCACCACCCCCTCTCCAAACCCCAACCCTCATTACCTTGCCTTGTTTGTCCTTCGGTAATAATGCACCTGCAATTCTACGGAATGTCTTTGAGACTGCACGCCCTGCTTTTGCTACACCTCATTTCACTCACCAGCTGTGAGGCTGATTTGTCGTTCTCATCTCATGCCTTTTGCACCTCCCAGACCATCCACCCTCACCTTGGAGAGCCATTGCCCATTATGGATGACAAGAATGGGGAAAGAAAACCAAGACATGAGGCAGATTTTTTGTGAAATCCATCATTTTGGCTCTTCAGGAACAGGGTTGCATAGCTTAGGATGTTTTGTAATGGGACCCGTAATGGGACCCCACTAGATTTAAATGATTGGATGGTTTTACAAGACATCAGATCCTTCATTTAGATTGCATATTGCTATGCGGACATTGCAAAACATCCTTACATTTTGAAAATGAGACTTTACACTTGATCAGTTTTATTTATTGTTTTTTTATTATTATTATTTTTCTCTTAAAAACAGCTCATCCTCCATATCTGACAATTCAACCGGCTCTCTGATTCTCTCTCTGTCTTTCTCTCCTTGCTTGCAATGCATCTTGGGTAGAATTGTGGAGCAAGCACCAGGATAACAGAAAGCAAAAAGCTTTGGAAAAAGAACAGAGTAAGATCACTTCCCTAAGCACCCAATTAGACTTTCCTTTGCAGAACTGCAAAACAGGGAATCTGTCCTTCTACCTGCACCAGTCCTCTTCCCTTAAACCACTTTCTATTGTGGGTAGAAACAGAATCTGCCCCCAAATACTCAACTACTTCTCAAAAAGGCCATTTAAACATGTGGCCCAAACATTTTGTCAAGGAAGGTATATATACGGTACATGGGTATATAGATGCAAAGTTAAAATGGCGATCCATCCAAAGTCAATTTTGAGGTATAAAATAAGCCCTGTACATATTGAAATGGAATCAATATTTGGGCCAATATTTCTTAGTGTGCAAATCTGACTCTTGACTAGGGATGTGCATTTTGGTTTATTTGACTTCTTGAGTACTTGACAGATATTGAGTACTTGTGTCAGAAAGTCTTTTTTGCAATTATATCGCGTCTTAGTGTTTTTTTTTAACGTCTCACTCAGTGTTTTTATGATTTGAGTATTTTTTTATTTATTTTTTACTCATTTAAAATAGTTCTTGACCCCTGGGCTAGAATGCGTTCCTGTGAATACACAGCGTTCTAAGCGCCGTTGCTCACGCAGACTGAAAGTCAAGACTCTGTGTATAGGTGCCTTCCAATCAAAGCAATCACACTGCAAAGTACCACCTGATATTCTGTTTTAACCAATCACAAAATAATTATTAATCAATGCTATCACTTCCCAGTACTCAGGTACTCATGCCCATTCCTACTCTTGACTGGTTTGCTCTGTGTTTTACTTGGCAACTTGTCATTTCTTTAAAGCATTCATATTTTTCAACCATGATTGAGTAGATTTATCTCACATGTACTTAGATTTTTTTGAGTTACCACATTTGGTTTATTTTTAATTCTTATCAGGTGGTATAAATAAATGGTAATCAGGTTATTTTTGAGGAGATTAGTATTGTTTATATTTTATTTACAGTTACTTCTCAATGATTGACACTGAACACAGGCATACATTGTCTTTGGTTTTCCACATCATTTTACTTATACTTACTATATTTTGATGCAAGTATGAGATGTGAGATAAACTACAATCATGTCAGATTTCAGTTACTTGTTTCAGTCGAGTATTAAAAGAGTTTCAAAGATCACATGCATTCTGTTTCGCTTGGCTAATTTTACAGTGGAAGATTTAGAGTACAGCTTAAGTATTATTTTTTTGGTCTTGATGCCTCGTACAGCGTAATCAGTTGTAACCAAGTTGGGGTTTGCAAGCACAATATAGGTTTCTTCATTTAAGAAGCAGTGAGTGCGCTAGTAGCATCTGAAGCTTCCTCCTGTTCGATTAGTTGACTGTGTTTGCCTGCATGTGTGACTGCTTTTGTCTAGCATTCCTGTGTGTGAACTGATCTGGCCCACTGTCAGCTGATGTGCTTCTGTGAGTTTCCCCAATATGACCCCAAGCATTATTTGTGTCTGTCTGTCTGCTCAGCATAGTCTAATGAGTGGCAGCTGGCTGAAATGGCATTATTCCCTACGATGAAACCGATAACTTTCATGTCGCTCTGTAGAACAGAGATGGCTTCAGCTCACTGTTAGTCATGTGATGTCCCAGAATGCAGAGCAGAGAGTTAATGGATGGAAAAGCTGATTGTATGTTTCCTACAGGGGCCGATGGAGCAAAACAGCGTCTAGAAGGTGGAGACACTGATGAAAAGAAATCACAGATCAGTGCTGACAGTGGCCTCAGTGTGACGTCTGGTTCACAGGTTGGTGTTAACCTAATATCACAATATAAATCGACTGTTTGATTTTATTTTGAAGTTGAATGCATGGAAATATACCTATGCATACTATTTCATGTATGTTCCCTTATCCCTTCTCCAGAAGAGTGATACAGAGTCCCTGGCGAGCTCCGAGCCTCCTGCTCTGACGAGAAGCAACAGTCAGGACTCAGAGGCTAGCACAGTGGTAGGGCACGGCCAATACTGAGACGGCCAAAACTCAATCTGTATATCCAAATTATATGTAGTTCCCACTGACAGTTCTCTTACAGCTTTTACAGTCTTGTTCTTTCTTTCTTTCTTTCTTTCTTTCTTTCTTTCTTTCTTTCTTTCTTTCTTTCTTTCTTTCTTTCTTTCTTTCTTTCTTTCTTTCTTTCTTCTTGCGTTGTAGACAAGTTTTTTACTTTCTCTTTGTGCTCATGGATAGTTCACTTAAAAATGTGTCATGATTTACTCTTTACTCAAATAAATGTAGCCTTGGTGAGCGTAAAAGACTTCTTTAAAAAAAAAAAATCATACCAACCCAAAACATTGGAACAGTAGTGTAAAAAAAAGAAATTTTAATTTATTTTGTTTCACCAAAAAAAAAAAATCATACAGATTTTTTATATACAGTGCTATGCATAAGTTTAGACACCCATGCTAAAGTTGACTAAAAAGAGGAATAAAAAATCATCTTTTGAAAATTGAACTTAATGCCTTAATTTAAAAAATTAGGAAAAATCCAACCTTTAAGGACACCAATTTTCTTTGTGAATGAATAATTTTTAAGTATTTTTTATTTTATTTTATTTTTAGGATACTATGCATCCTGATAAAGTTCCCTTGGCCTTTGGAATTAAAATAGCCCCACATCATCACATAGCCTTCACCATACCTAGAGATTGGCATGGAGTACTTTCCATAAGATCATCTCTCAATGCAAATCAAACTAGCTATTAGGCTAACTGAAATAAAACCATGCCAATCTCTAGGTATGGTGAAGGCTATGTGATGATGTGGGGCTATTTTAATTCCAAAGGCCAAGGGAACTTTATCAGGATGCATAGTATCCTAAAAAAAAAATTAAAAAAAATACTTAAAAATAAAAATCTGCCTGACTCTATGGGAATTTAACATAGGGGTGTCCAAACTTATGCACCCTGTATTTTAAGGAAGAACATTTATTTATTTACGATACATTATTCATTCACAAAGAAAATTGGTGTCCTTAAAGGTTGGATTTTTCCTAATTTTTTAAATTAAGGCATTAAGTTCAGTTTCCAAAAGATGATTTTTTTATTCCTCTTTTTAGTCAACTTTAGTATGGGTGTCTAAACTTATGCATAGCACATATATATATATATATATATATATATATATATACATATAGTACATTTTTTTCCCTTTAAGAAGTCATAAAATCTCTCTTGTTTGCTGTACTATTGCTGATCTCTGACTTTGGATCTGTAGGTGAGTAACAGCTCAGGTGAAACACTGGGTGCGGACAGCGACCTGAGCAGCACAGCTGGAGATGGCCAGACGGGAAGACATGCTCAACATCTCAACCTGTCCCGTGGCACACTGTCTGACAGCGAGATTGAGACCAACCCTGCGACCAGCTCTGTGTTTGTGAGCATCTCTTTCATATCCATATCCACAGGCTTAGTTGCAGTCATCCTCACTATGTCAAAACTGCATGAGTCTTGTGGAAGAACAAGAATTGCGGAACTACTTCTCTCTGTTTATGGATATGACGAGTCACACAGCTGCTGCTGGTGTAAAATATAGGCATACCGTAGTCATTTATGATGAGGCAAAAACACGGTTTGGAAGATGGATTCATCATGTACTCGCTTATTATATAAATTTTTTAAATTTTGCCCAAAATAAGTTACATTGTGTTAGCCTAGAAATCTAGACGCACCCTAGCGGCAGCCAATTTTATTCTGCAGCCAGTGTCGTCTAGCAACACTCCGTTGGCTTGCGAGCTGGAAAAACCAAACTCTAGTCAGGCCAATCACATTGTGTATAGAGTCAGTGGGCGGGCTTAACATAATGACGGCAGAGTTGTGACGGTTCCGCGTGAATTCCCTGCTACTTGAAAACAAAGAAGATGGCTGCTGCTGCTGGCGAACAGTGGTCTTTCGAATCGGCTTCGGCCGTGACTCTGGAAGACTTGAAGTTAAGCTTTTCTTTGAGAAAAGAACAAAGAACGGCACTGAAGTCATTCAAAAAAGGGAGATGTGTTCAGAGTTTTGGCGACCGGATACGGTCTATCAGCTAGCTCCGCTGGTGGGAAAACGCTCTGGTTGGTTGTAGCACTATCCTATTGCGTGCAGAGGGAATTTGAAAGACAACCGTTTATCCCGCCCATTTGAGCCCTGCCAATGGTGTGTTCCCAGACCCAACATCTAGATGTGGGTCTGGCTTGTCAGGTTAACATTGTGTAATGTCCAAAATTACAAATCCAAAAAATTTCGACCGACCATGTGGCAACAAATAAAATAATGAATATGTGAAATACATATTTGAATATTTGTTTAAATATACTGCTGTCCAATGGCTGATCAAATAAATGTGTCTTTGCTGAATAAAAACATGAATTTCTTACCAAAACATTTAAACGGTTGTTTCTCATATAGGGCAAGACCCATATGCTGAAGCCAGGAGTGAAGGGACCTGTTAGTGTCAATAAGGGAGCACCAGCACCGCCCCTTGAGGATGTTAGCATGAGGATCTACCTGTGTGAGGGGCTGCTGGGTAAGAGTTAATCTTCCTCCTTAATCCATTCAGCATTCATTTCCTTTCATTCATTTTGTTTGTTCTCGCACTTTTTTTTTTTTCTTTTCTTCTTCCATGTCCTTACTCACTGCTTTAGTAATCAGCTCTGGTGTATTTTCCAATATCCATGTTAATTCAGAATTATGAGGTATTTCCAAAAGTTGTCCTGTTTGCTTTCCATAATCTTAATGTTTAAAAATTTCTAAAAACATGTCCGCTGCACAGAACAATCCTTTATTACTGTCTAGATTCTGTTTGCAACAGTTAATTCTGTAAACCATGCTTACATACTGACCACTACAGCTTCTCTGTTAATTTGTTCCAAATAAGTCCCTGTATTAACCAGCATGTGATGTATTATTGGTTTGAATATCCCTTACAGCACACAGCTTTGCTTCTAATACTCTAACACTTTCTTTGCCTCCTGTACTGCGGCCTCCTCTTTTTCCCTCTCTCTCCTCTTTTCTTTTTTCTCCTCCATTTAATGCCACGAAGGGCGAGATAAAAGCTCAGTTTGGGACCAACTGGAGGATGCTGCCATGGAAACCTTTTCTCTGAGTATGGATAAACTGTGACCTTTGACATTTTGGATGTGTGTATTTTGGGATTGTAGTATTAGACACTACGTGCCTTCCCTCACATCCATACTATGACTGTGTGTTTAAGCCTTGTATGGAGCATGTAGGGTGTTTGTTTGTTTGTTTGTTTGTTTGTTTTATTATAAATATTTGAATGTATTGGTGTGTGCATGGTATTATTTGCAATTTTGCATGAATGTATGGTACATTTATGGTGCTTGTACCTGAAATTTGATAAGAGAATTAAAATACACAAACCAGACAGATCAGACAAGCCAATTTTGTTTTGTAATTGAATGTGTTTGTGTGAAATTGAGGGGTGATAAAAGCTGCTTGAGAGTATGTGAAAGCTGAAACAATAAGCAGATGTATGGAGGCGTGTGTTAACTCTGTGTTAAAATTAATTTGATAAGGTTTGATAACAAGCTCTATTTATTACAGCATGCTGTGTAGTTGCTTTGGCTTTGCTTGAACTATCTGTGTGTTCATTTTTGTAGGGTTTTTAGTGTAATATCCAAATCATTTTAGTTTTATAACTTTATGGTTTTGAACATCTGACGTTTACCTTAATAAATGTTCAAGCTGTCATGTTGAATTGAGCTGAAATATTGTTTTATTCAAGTTAAGAGTTAAAATGTGTGTGTATGTGTAGGTAAGGAGCGCTCTACTCTGTGGGATCAGGTGCAGTTCTGGGAGGATGCCTACTTGGATGCCGTAATGTTGGAACGGGAAGGAATGGGGATGGATCAGGGACCACAAGAAATGATTGACAGGTTAGTGTGTTCTGTAAGTGTTCACACTGATTCGAAAGCAATAAAAACAACACAAAATAGGTATAAAAGCTAGCCCAACATGAATTTCAGCATTCAGAATTGTCTGATTTGAAAAGTATACATACAGTATCTCAATGAAAGCACAATGCATACTGGTTGTTCACATGCTTTCAAGCTAATTACACCCATCTGACACTGCTTGAATGTTTTTCATATGTTCCACTCTGTAAAATGACAACATTTTGCAATGGTTTGAATTAGCTTTTTGGTCATGCTAGGATTCAGATGTAAACTGTGCTGTTGTATTTTGATTACGCTGTCCAAACATGACTGTGCTGTGGTCTATCAGATATCTGTCTCTGGGAGATCATGACCGCAAGAGACTGGAGGACGATGAGGACAGACTGCTGTCCACTCTCCTGCACAACATGATCGCCTACATGCTTATGATGAAGGTATACACAAACACTCACTCTCATTCCTTCGAATATACTTGAATCAATACGGATATTAGTGAACAGTTTGGGGTAAGAAATCAATGCTTTTATTCAACCGAATGACTACTTTTGAATCAAATTTTTATTGTAGTTTTGATGGCGTTTTAACAATGTATGTATAGATTTATAGATTTTTTTGTTGTTGTAAAGAAATAAAAACTTCACCAAGGACGCATTAATTTGATCAAAAGTCCCTGTAAAAATGTTTCTTTCTTTTCATCAAAGAATCCTGAACAAAGAGTACATGATTTCTACTATAATATCAAGCAGCATAATTGTTTTCAACATTGATAAAAAATAAGAAAAGTTTCAAATCAGCAATGATGTCTGTATAATCGTGTGACATTGAAGACTGGGAGTAATGGCTGCTGAAAATTCTGCTTTTCCATCATAGGAATAAAATACATTTTGAATTGTAATAATGTTTCACAATATTACTGTATTTTTGACCAAATAAATGCAGCCTTGGTTGGGCATAAGAGACTTGTTTCAAAAACATGAAATAGCTTGCTGACCCCAAACTTTTGTTCAGTCATGTACTCGAACTATTACTGCTCCATTTATCTAGGTCAGTAAAAATGACATCAGGAAGAAGGTACGGCGTCTTATGGGGAAATCTCACATCGGCCTCACACACAGTCAGGAGGTCAATGAAGTCCTGGACCGCCTTGCAAATTTGGTAAGAGCCGGTCAGATGAAAAGTTGCAGCTGTTGCATGTAAGCCAGTAGCCGAACATATTATGATCAGGTTATGAGTGATTGACAGATTGTGTGTTTTGCTGCAGAGTGGCCGAGAGCTTTCCCTCAGGCCAAGTGGAAGCCGGCACATTAAGAAGCAGACATTTGTTGTGCATGCTGGGACTGATACAACTGGTGACATATTTTTCATGGAGGTAGGAGTTTTGTGTGTCTGCATGCCTCCTTTTTTATTCTATTTAACTTGTCTGCATGAAAATATATTGTAAATGAGCATTCAGTCCTTCTTTCCTCTTCCTCGTGTGCGTTTAGGTGTGTGACGACTGCATCGTCTTGCGCAGTAACATTGGCACAGTCTATGAGCGCTGGTGGTATGAGAAGCTCATTAATATGACCTACTGTCCCAAGACCAAAGTTTTGTGTCTGTGGAGGAGGAACGGCCAAGAGACACAGCTTAACAAGTTCTACACCAAGAAGGTGAGACGAACATCAATGCAAAGGCATACTGTAGTACACACATCCCCTCTCACTCTCAATTCACAGATTATGCATTGTTTCAGTATTGTTTCTAGTGTAATTAAGTCTCAATTACTGCACTTCACCTCTCTTTCTGTGTTTTTTGTGTTAAGTGTCGGGAACTGTACTACTGTGTTAAAGACAGCATGGAGCGTGCTGCTGCACGACAACAAAGCATCAAACCAGGTACGTTGTGTTTTTTGCACACTACACTTCAAAAGGTTTGTGGTTGGTAAGATATATATATATATATATATATATATATATATATATATATATATATATTAGGGCTGTCAAACGATTAATCGCGATTAATCGCATCCAAAATAAAAGTTTGTGTTTACATAATATATGTGTGTGTACGGTGTATAATTATTTTCTATATATAAATACACACACATGCATGTATATATTTAAGAAAAATGTGTTATTTATATATAAAATATTTATATATAATATAAATTATATATAATATAAATATATATACACAGTATATACATGCAAATATTTCTTAAATATATACATGCATGTGTGTGTATTTATATATCGAAAATAATTATACAACGTACACACACATATATTATGTAAACTTTTATTTTGGATGCGATTAATCGCGATTAATCGTTTGACAGCCCTAATATATATATATATATATATATATATATATATATATATATATATATATATATATATATATATATATATATATATATATATATATATAATAAATATTGAAAGTATTTTCGTTTCATAAAAATAAAAAGTACAGTAAAAACAGTATACTGTATGTTGTGAAATACTACGATTTGTTACATTATTGCAATTATTAAAATAACTGTTTTCTGTGATGGCAAAGCTGAATACTCAGGAGCCGTTACTCCAGTCTTCAGTGTCACATGATCCTTAAGAAATCTAATATGATAATAAGATGTCATTTTGCTGCTTAATATTTTTTGGTGGAAACCGTAATACATTGTTTTCACGATTCTTTGATGAATGTAAAGTTTGAAAGAAAAGCATTTCTTTAAACTATAAATCTTTTGTAACATTATACATGCCTTTACTCTTATTTTTGATCAATGTAATGTCTTTGCTGAATAAAAAGTATTAATTTTATTTAAACAAATCTTACTGACCCCATTTTTTTTGCACTGGTAGTGTATGTGTTTGTAGGGTAAATTTAGGTAAAATGGACCACTTTTTGACAATCATCTCAATAAAAGTGGCCTGATTTACCTGAATTCACCCTTTTGTTTTTTTTAAATATAAAATCTTCTTCTTGTTCGAATATTTTTTTCCTGAAATTAGTCTCTCTGTTTTTTGTGTGTGTGTCTGTGTGTAGGTCCAGAGCTGGGAGGCGAGTTTCCGGTTCAGGACATGAAGACAGGGGAGGGTGGTCTCCTTCAGGTCACGCTGGAAGGCATCAACCTCAAATTTATGCACAGCCAGGTAAGAGGTGTCGCCTTTATCGTAATCATGACAAAGTGCTTGCCAAATTCAGCACCAACCCTTCCTCTCATTCTCAATCCATTCATTCCCCTGTTTCTCTTTTCTGCCACTTCTTGTCTAAACTCATCTCATCACCTCTCCATAGCTCTTCTCCTTCCTCTCACTCTTTCTTTCTATTTGTGCCTTCCTTCCTCTGAGAAGTTTTTTGGAACAACTCACAAAGTAACAAAAAAATGGGCTGAATAATTAAATACACAGTCAAATCTAAACTCTAAAATAAATGAAAAGCTGGAAGCTTTTTAAAAATGTCTGGAAGCTTTGTTCCTGAAGAATCTCTTTAGAGGAATAGCTGTTGTTGTTGTTGTCGTTGTTTTTTGGCTTTATTTGCTGGATGTTTGTTTTTGGGTTGCTTAATCACAAGCAGAGATTTACTTTTTCAAATGTCAGAACATTCCACCCGCTGTGTGTGTGAGTATGACGTGTTAATGGTCACAGCGCCCGGCTCTGGTCCTTACGGTTTGTGAGTTTTGGTGTGATGTCGGTTTGTTGTGGTGTGCCAGAGGTAAGACGTAGAACCTTGTGCAAAACATATTCAAAGTGGTCATGTACAAAATACATTGCTGGGGAGGTTTAAAAAATACATTTCTTATTTAAAACCACTTTAGGGAGGTTTAGTATTAGTATTTAAAGTATTTAAGTATTTAAAAAAAAAGCTTTAAATTGGTTCTAATGGGAGACAGTCATGTAATGGTTCTTAATAAACCTGATTTTATAGATGCCACTTGTGATTAAGACCATATGGCCTCCTTCTGTGACCTAATACCACTGTTCTGGGACCATTTAACCTGGTTAATTTGACACTTGATACGCTGCTTTTCATAAAGCACATATGTAAAGACATTTCAAAGAGGAGGGAAACTGACCTGCACTGAACGTATTTCTAAAAAACAAAAGTTTTCTTTTTGATTAGAAAAAACGCATATCCCAATAGTGAGCTCCCTTAAGGCGGAAAGCAGTAGTTACATAACGCTGATACTCTGGAAAAGACTGGAATGATTAGCAAACTATGTAAACCTTAAAGCTTTTGTTCTATCTAACATACTAACTTTTTTTTTAAAACTGTTTTCCTAGGTCATAGTCTTCTCTTCAGTTGCTGTAATTACCTAAAGGTATAGTTCTCCAAAAAAAAGAAAATTCTGACATCATTTTCTCACCCTCATGTCATTCCAAACCTTTATGACTTGCTTTCTTCTGTGCTACATGAAAGAAGATATTTTGATGAATGTTTGTAACCTACGTTTCGGTTCCCATTGACCATACAATGGAGGTCGATGAAAACCCAAACAGTTTTTTGTATGTTCTTCAGAAAAAGGAATGCATACAGATTTGGAATGATATGAGGGTGAGTAAATGATGACAGAATTTGAATTGTTGGCTGAACTATCCCTTTAATATACCGTTATGATACATTGGTGCCTCTCTATGGTCACTAGTCAGTTACCTGATTGCAGAGTGCTAACAAGAGTCCAGCATTGTTGAAAACTTTAAGAATCCTCTATGTAGTGTAGTTGTGTGTTGTAATGGTTTTGGCACTATTCTGTTTTGGCTGTAGGCATGTGTGAGGGAGCGGGTCTTCGTTGCTGGTGGAGGAGGCATGGAGGGTAATGGGGTGGGAACACATCAGGGCTTCAAAACTAACATAAACATAATGGCAGATATTAACAGTTAATGCAATATGACTGTTCTTTCTGGATGGAATCAGTGGTTGTAGTTTAATCCTGTAAGAGTGGGCTCGTAGCACCAGAGGGTGTTTTCTGCTCTTTTTGTCCAATAATAATCCAAACCGTTTCTCTCCCATGCTCTCTCCCCCTGCAAGGAGCGGAAGGTACACAACCTCTGCAGTCTGCTTTTTAGCGTAACATTGTCATTTACTTTTTCATTCTTTTCCTTGTTCTGTAGCTTTTCTGGCAGACGTCACTCTTGTGTGCTAATTTTTTTTATGTCTTTTGTATTATTTTCTCTCTCTTTTTGGTTCCTTTTTGGTCTGTCATGTCCTTTTTTTTTTTCTTTTTTCTGATGATGGAATTTTCCATGGATGTCTTTGCATGGGCCCTTTCAGCACGTAGGGGATCAGTGCCATGATTTCGTTCCCACTTTTGGTGCGAATGTTCACAGCTGCAGGTTCATATTAGCTCTTTAGTCTTTAGTGCTTCAAAAATACATTTGTTATACAAGTCTCCAGTGCCTCAAGAACACGTTATACTAAATATTGTAGACAAGGATTGTAAATACGAAGTGATTCTCTTTAAAGCGAGACTCTGAATACTTAGGCTGTTGACTTGATTAATTTAATACAATTTCAAAATTACAAAAAAAAAAATACATCTGGGCTTATTTGAACTCTCTAGCATATAAAGAGACCCATAAATGCTGCTCAGGCGTTGAAACTTTCACAGCTCTCTCCATTTGCGTCACTGGCCCATGTAATCCTGTCAACATGGAAATTTCTCTTTCTGTGCAGTCATATTTTAGTTTTGATAGTTTTTTAACAGCTTGCTTATCATGTTCTTTCTCCGTTTCTCCCTATTTTACAGTTACTAACTGTCCAGATTGTCATCTCTTCAAAAAATACTTTTTGTTTTGTTTTCTCACAAGTGTGTGATTGAGTTGGTAACAGTGTGTCCTGTTGTTTTTTTGTTTGTTTTTTGTTTGTTTTTAGGTTTTCATAGAGCTGAGTCACATTAAAAAGTGCAATACAGTGAAAGGAGTCTTTGTCCTGGAGGAGTTTGGTAATTACCCCCATTTTGATTCTAGGCCTGTACGCGACACAGCAGTAACTCAGTCACATGCAGAGCAGAGTTCTCACGTTCAGTACTGTTAGATGTGGCGGTCAGAACGACACGTGTGAGGTTATAGAAGACAGAAGTAGGACCATAGTTTTAGCTGTTGCTTCATTAATGCACCTTCTGGGGATGAAATGTTGCATAAAATGTGATGCCTAAAAGGAGCAATATCCTATCAGCTCGCATAATCCTGTCCCCCTTGGACCCAAAACCATTTTTTTCGGAGACAACTTTTTTTTATGGGCACTCTATCTCTATTCAGGCCTATTAATTATCAATCATGAAAATATGTTCATTACTGTTTTTTAACTACATATAGCAATGCACAACATACCAGTACCATATCTGTTATTAGCCAGTATTAGTTTTTTTATTATCATTATTTATTTGTGTTGTTCATTTCCTCTTTTTCATACTCTAAAAACTCAAATCAATAATTTTCATTTTAAATCAATAAACATTTCCCTTTCTTTAGCCTAGCACTAACCTGTTAACTAATGCTCTATTTATTAGCTAAAACAAGATATCAACACTGATTTTATCTGGCCTGGAGGAAGGGGTAAAGGATTCTGCAAAGATCTTGAACGACAGCAGCAGCAGCTTTGAGAAATAAGCCACCGTTCAAGTTGTTCTGTGAATAATTCATTGAGCAGCTTAGATTTAGATTGCAGTTGTTTCCTCAGATGCATCTTTTGGAAGGAGTCACAGTTTAAATCAAGAATACGGCTTTAATGTTAGTATTAGAGTTTAGATAATAACTAAACCATGCAAAGATCATTCAACTGGTTCTTTTGGAGATCTGTATGAAGGGAGTAGCAGTGTATGAAATCTCTTCTGTAGTCGTAGGGTCGGCTCTAGACTGGGTTAGTGCTGTGTCTTTGTGCTTCCTTTTTGTAATCCGCCCCTCATCTTTGCTGCTATGAAAACCTTCATTCTCCAGCAGGTAAAGTGCTGTCACCTTTATCTTTTCTTCTTCTCTCCCCTCACCTGTCCTCCTCATTTAACTCTCCATCTGTCATCATCTCTCATACACCCTCTTTCACCACTAATGGCTGTCGACTCCTCATCTGCACTGCACTGCCTTCATGTCAGATGTCGCTTCTCCTAAACTCGAGTTCATACACTCATGCCTGTAGTAAAAGTCATGCCAGTGATGGAAAAACCCAGCAGATCTCGGATTTCCTTCCAACTTCAACTTGCAATGAAATTCCCTCTCTCTTTCTCTCTCTCGGATTTCTCCATCTATCCTCCACCTCTCTTACTCTTTCTTTCTCCTCCTCCTGTGCCTTGATTCAGTTCCCCATTGCATAAGAGTTTCTCAGCTGATGATAAATCCTGTTCAGTCATATGAACTATATGAGTGCTGCTCTTCTGCTGCAAGATTCAGAGCTCTCTTGCTCCGTCTGAAATATGGCAGGGCCAGATATAGATTATTAATAATCATTTGTCATGGGCCGTATGTATGCCTCCCCTCTTCTCTCTTTCTCTCTCTCTCTCTCTCTTTCGCTATGACTCTTTCTTTCTCTCTGTTTCCGCCCCTTGCCCTTGAATAATTAAAATTTGTTATTCCACTGCTGTTGAACTTTTTATTTTGTGTCTTGCACGGGATTTGCAGTTCCTGAAACTAAAGAAGTGGTGATCCATAAATACAAGACTCCTATGGTAAGATTTCAGTATTCATACAATACTATAAACAGTAGGGCTGGGTATCGATACAGATTTTCAGATTCAATCCGATTCACAAGCTCTTAATTCAATTCCGAATCATTTTACGCCTATTTTGGTTGCATAGCAAACTAAACACTATTGATACAAGGACCTTCTACCTTGGTACTGATTCAAACGGATACTGTTTTTTTTTTTTATCATTCAAATAAAAAAATTTTTTATATTTTTGAATGATTCGTTAATAGGGCAAGCTCATAAGAGTAATTTTTCATGAGTAGTCAAGTCACCTTCATTTGTATAGCACATTATACAGTGCAGATTGTTTCAAAGCATCTTCACTGTGATAAACAGGATAATAACAAACAATGATATATCAAATACAGTATGAGACAAATTCAAATTCTGCTGTAAAGCAGCTCTACAGAAGACAACCGTGTCATCATTATCCAGCTCAAGTTACTTCAGTGTTGATTCAGTTCAGTTCAATAACTGTAAAGTTCATCAATTATGAAACGAGTTTAATTCAGCTATAAGCAGTTCTACAGAAGACAATGATCTTGTTATTCAGCTCAATTCAGTTAATTCAATAATGTTGCAAAATTCGTGAATTATGAAACAAAGTCAGCTCTGGTGTCATCATCCAGCTCAATTCAGTTCAAGTTAGTCAGTGCAGTCAAACTGATAATATTATTAAGATTATTAAGTGTCTTTTAAACCCCAACTATGCAAGCCAAAAGCGACAGTGACAAGGAACCCAAACTCCATCAGGTGACTGGTTTCCCTCAAGGCTTTTTTCTCCATATCTCAGTCGCGTGAATACGATGGTCGACCTGGATGTATTTGAGTCACTAAAAAGAACAGGGAAATCCGTGTTTTTACCTAGCCCTACAATACAGTATAGAGTGATATACTTTGTTCCCCTTTTTCACGTAAATAACTCTGTGTTAACGCTTCTGTCTCAAACAGGCAAATCAGATCTGTTACTCGGTGCTCTGCCTCTTCTCCTACATGGCGGCGGTCAAAGGGAAAGAGTCAGAGGGCAAGCCCAAGATGCTGTCCCCTCGTCCACTACCGAGCTAGCACATTTCTCTCCTACGTTTACTTCAGCCCGCTCCTGAACTCCTGCAATACTCCTGTTCAATACAAGCTGATGCTCTTGCCAAGCTCCTTTTAAGAACCTCTGCTCCTGTACCAATTCACATCTAGATGTATTCACACATTCAACACATCTGTCCTAAAAGAAACGACCCATTCATTTAATAGATATTATCACGTACCCGATATAGTATTCCAGTCCGACACTAAAATGCTGGTGTTTCATTCTCATAGTATGTACCAACCAGAACAAGAATAGACTATGAATACTATTGGTTGGCGCCCTCCCATTTATACACTTTTATTTATTGCAGTCGGAGGCATTTGGTTGAATGCACGTCCCATGCGCAGCTCTTGCGAGTTGGCACTGGCATGCCGAGATCAGGCTCTTCAACCTCCTCTGATATCAGTCAACAGGCTGTGTATTTAATATTTATGTGCGAAGTTGTACTGTAAATTCCAGTCTGTTCTGTCTGTTGTGGGTGAAATGTTCAAGTCTTTGCAATCTTGCGCTGCCACGTATGAGGGGTTTGCCTTAACCCTCCGTCCCTTTCCTAAATGTTCGTTTCGCCCTCCTTTACCTGCTGTAAGTGTATCTCTTTAGCTCTTGCCACGTGAGGCTCAAACTACTGTGCTATTTCTGCTGTAAAGTTCCCTGTCTGTGAACTGCTGTGTTAAAATGCATGTCACTTGAAAATAATGAATATTTAAAAAAAGGAAGAAATCTGTACATCCCTGAAGCAATGCTGAAAAAGCAATGGAAATGTTTATGAAAAACTGTAGTTTGTTTTCTAGATGTGCAATACTATCACTAGTGCGTACCAAGAACAAGTCCAGTCACGTCCTTATAGAGTCCATCCACTGTCCATTTTAGTGTCCATAATGAGGTGACAGGCATCGCTTCTATGTTTTCTGTTTGTTTGTTTGTTGCCGTTTTTTGACACAGCAATGAAAATGGCATTATTGATCTAGAAGACAGCTACATTTGGAGATTGTTTGAAAAATGATGGAAAAGTCTTGTCCAAAATGTCTTGTCTGAAGTGTCCTCTTTCTGCTTGTGTGTGTTTGTTAGAAACACAGATGACAAAGAGAGTGTGTGTGTGTGTGTGTTCTTAGAGGTGCAAATTTTCTCTGATCATCTCTTCTTGACTACTAGATTGGGCAGTACAGCTGTCACATTCACATATTTTAATATTATTTTATGTTTTGCTCACATTTTTAATAATTTACATGTATGAATGTGCACACAAAAATAGCTGTTCTTTTGCGTCTCCATTCAGTTCCGTTGTTGTATGCAGACTGTAAATGGCATTGAAAAGCCCACTCACTAATGATTTAGAGATGTAAATAGCACAAAACTGATTTCCCAGAGTCCAAGTCTCCCAAAACGGATGTTTTGAGGTGGACAGTGTATCAGGTCTGTTGTTTGAAAGTGTGAGTGAGAGATACAGTTGCACATTATTTGGGCTTTCATTTCAGTCTGTATTGTTTAGAACCAGAGGCACAGGAATGAATAGAGACATGGATGTAAATATTTCAGCATTTAAAAATATTTATAGAACCTGTACAGCTTTCGCAATATGAAAATAAAAGATGTCCAACCCAAATCTGTGACTGAAAGTAATTTTACTATGTGAATTATAGTTATTATACAAGCTATCAACAGCATCACATACTAATTTATTTTTTATATTAATGGATATTTGCTTCCATAGAATTGATTTTCAGGAGCATTTCAATTTCTATTCATGTCAAATACTTGACTAACTAGAAAATCAACATCACAACACAAATGTAATGTTGTAAAATAAATACTGATTGAATCACTGTTTTACATTTTGTAGTTCAGTTTCAATTTAGTTTTTTTTTTTTTTTTTCATTGTAAGACTTGAGAAATTAGAAAATGCCGGGCAGTCTAGTTGAGGAACGACCACTCCCTGAGAAGACAGGACATTTCTAGAAATTAACATTTGAACTCTCTCTTGTGAAACTAGCACCACCATTCGAGACGCAAGTCTCACCTAAGCAATCCTAATCTACATCTTTTTCCCTTGACCCCCCATTCCCCTGTTCCCCTGCTGAGATCACCTGAAATTCATCCAAAAATCTATATGGTTTAATGTGAACAACCATCATACAGTATTATACATGTTTGGTATCATTTGAAATGTCTCAGTGCGACTGGTACAAAGGTCTCATTCCCAAAGAAGTAAACCAAAAGGTAATAAGGTATTTAAGAGTTTAGAGATAGCTCGCACTCAGAGGAGGGTGTGTCTTCCAGGCAAATGACATCCTGCTCCCAAAGGTGTAAACTCAATGCGAATTCCCATTGTTAGCAAGTGTTTCCATGTGAAAGAAGTTTCTGTCTATATAATGAAATGCAACAAGAGGCTCAGGGCAATTCTGTAACTGATATCAGCCTGTGATGCGGAGAGTGGCCGAGGCTCAGCGTCATGTACTTTCCAATGTCAGGTTCGCATCTTTTCTCTTTATTCCAGAGCATTTGATGTTTTGTATTTATTATCTTTGAACTGATTATGTAATTGGCATGATACATTTACCTGACATAATAAATTGTAAACATTTGATTTTATTCTAACTGACTCTGACATCATTTTCAGTAGTTAAAAAGAATAGTCAAACATTCGCTCACATTTAGTGATGCACAGATATCAATAAAACCTTTTCATTTATGGAGTCAGATGAAATAACGAGGTAATACATATGAAAAAATGTATTTCATTTAATCAAATTACTTTGCCACGAAGAAAGACGATAACGCGCAGAAACCTTCCCCGCTGACCGGATCCCTCCATTGGGCCGATTGAGTCAGGCTTACATCATCAAAAACCTCTTCATTAGCAACATTCAAAAACTGACCTCTGGTATAATCAGAAGATTTATAGCCACAGAATTTGAGTGTTTGTATAAGTACATGAATGACAGAAATATGTCTGGGTATATTATAAATGCGTTTTATTGTCATTTTGAAAAAGAGTTGCCAAAACATTACAAGTAACACTTCAGCTCCAACATTTTTATAAACCAATAGCTGCATGAGCTATATTTGCATTGTTGCTGCATTTATACAAATTGGCCAGTTTTCTTTATAAACGTCATATTTGAGGCTTTTCAAGTATTAAATAGCTTAATGTCTACTGCACATGGCAATCAGTACACACAAGTACTGATCATAATTTAATGAACTATCCAATCTCCATATATCAAAACAGAGATACTTTGTTTCAGACATCAGCTTATAAATATTTTTGTGCCAATTGAAAACATTTTTTTCTCTGCAAAGGTCAATGGCCCATCATTGTCCAAACTACTATTTACAATACAATACAAGAAAATACAAATTAAATGGTTCGTTAATCTACGGTAAAATTAAGTGCAAAACAGGAAGAATATAAACAATATTGGTAAAAATCGATGTATATTAAAATGACTGCATTTAAACAGTACCATAAATCATGATGGCATCATAGTCTTAGAACAATATTTATGTGGAGAAAAGGGAAAAGTACTGACCGTTAGAACAATAAGGCAAAATGTACGACATCAGAGGTTGGATAAAACAAAGTGTGTCATCTCGGACTTAGAGTTGTCACTTTTTATAGCATGGACCATATGAATGACAAAAACATTGGTGGATTAGACCAGTGGTTCTCAACTCCAGTCCTCGGGACCCGTTGCTCTGCACATTTTGTATGTCTCTCTTATCTGACACACTCAGTTCAGTTCATGGAGTCTCTCTTAACGAGCTGATGATCTGATTCAGGTGTGTTAAATAAGGGAGACATACAAAATGTGCAGAGCAGCGGGTCCCGAGGACTGGAGTTGAGAACCACTGGATTAGACCAATAAACACACTATTGGTTTAATCTAGTACGATACTTCAGGCAGTTGTCCACACAGAAGCGAAATATTTAGTTCTTAACAAAATTTCAAGTCAAGCCAAAAAAATAAATAATTACTGCGCTTTCCAAGTATTGTAAGTGCAAGAAAGTGCTGGAGACTCAAAGAGCCCCTCAGTAAAAGGCCACAGTAATAGAATATATTAACTACAGAAGCCCAAATATCAAACTTGGCAAAACTTAAATGCCCAACAGAAAATATGCCTAGGATCCAAACCTTTTTAAGGCTTTCTTGAGTTGTTTTTAAAGTTACTGATGACGCAACACTAATGACTGTAGTGTGGAGGATGACCAGATGTCTAGCTGTCTCCACGGACAGTCTTCCGGAGGATCCTGAGACGGGACATGACCTCGTCCCAGTCCAGATATGCTCCTTCTAGATGTCTTGAGTTCTGACCTCGCGACAGGTAGCTCTTTCGGCCATGCAGCAGACGCCAGTTATCAAAGGTCACCAAGTCACCTGCGCAGAGACCAAATGAACAACCAGCGTCAGTCCCTTATTTAGATGTGCAAAAAAAGTTTCAATTCTAATGTTGTCATATTTGGTTTAGTAACAAGTATAGCGGCAATGGGGAAGCTTTAAGGATTCGAATTTGGAATAATTCTAGTAAATGTTTTTGAAAACCTTGGATTTTAAATGGAAAAGTTTGCCAAGCACAGACTGAGCCTAGTCCCAAATACAAAAGCCTTCTAATGTAGAGAAAACCTTAATCTTTGTCTACTGTCAACTATAGTACAAATGTGAGTTAAAACAATCTTAATCTGAAATAGGTAAACGGACGTACTGACCTGGTTCCATTCTGTATGTGAACACATTCTCAGGCCTGCTGAGCAGCTCCACAAAGGCCTTCAGAGACGAGTAGAAAAGCTGAACCTGATGCAGAGGCAGATCCAGCACAGAGTCTCTTGTGGCGTTGTTATAGTTGATCCTCACAACCCGACCATCAGAGTCCACACTGCACATTACAGACATTTTTGTATTCAAAACTATCAGGATTTATGAGAACTTTACAGTGTCTTGTTGTCGTTTATAAAAGCAACCTGTACAATTCTGTGTTACACTGTAGAAAGCAACTCATACAGGTGTGGATCAAAAATAGGATGATTTTTGTGATGGACTATCCCTTTAAACTTTAAATATTTCGCACTTGCGAGTCTCAGTTGCACAACTGGCCATGAGATGGTGCCGTTTAGTACATTATTGACGTATAGTCAATGATGATGATGATTACAAGTGACAAAGCTAATCCATTGGATTAGCTATGCATGATTATGTGAGTGGATGAGGGATGAGTGAGTGTGTATGCGTCACAGTCTGTCTTACTCTATAATGTGGTTTTTGGACTGCACGCTGAAGTCACAGTAGTCGGATCCGCTGTCTGTGAAATCGACCCTGAGAGAGGAGAGGATGTTAAACGCTTCAGGATCTTCTCTCCGGAGCTGCTCCGCCATGTGAAACCCATCAACCACTTCACTCTCACCACCCTGTTCAGCCTGACAGACACAATGCAGGAACTGGACCTACACACACACACACACATATATAAATATATATATATACATATACATATATATATATATAAAACACACACACTCATGTAGGGTGAAGTCAGCCAAAGTGGGACATCAGCTAAATTGGGACAAATAAGCTCTTTGGTGTAGTTCTTAAAAATAAAAATAAAAGTGTGATAATGGTGGGTGGTCTTGAAATGTCATAACAGTACTTCATTTAAAAATCTACATTTGATTGGTCAAATATAAGCCATACAGCATGCGGGTGTGGTGCCCATACATAGTTTAAGTCTAATAAAAATGTTAAGGTTTAATTTCTAATGCAAACAGTATTTAAATATTCTATATACATTTTTATTACATTTGTTCATATGATAATTACATTTTATGCAATGATGTGCAAGTTTCTTCGTTCTATTTAAAAAAAAAAAAGTTTTGTTACTGTCCCAATTTACCTTAATGTGTTAGATAAAATGGACGTTCAGCTAAAGTGGGACATCCTATAAAATAAAAGATAATAAATTGCTTACTGTGAAAAGGTTTTTTTTTTTTTTTTTTTACAGAAAATGTAACAAAGCTATAGGCAGAAAGGAAAAAAAATGGGGAAAAAACATGTCAGCTAAACAGGAGAGGTATCAGTGGAGTGAAGAAAGAATGAAAGGGACGAAGAATGAGTACATGGTTAGATTGGAGGCAGGCCAGGAAACTAAATTTCTTTTTATTTGGCCAGGGCACGGTGTGTTCCAAAATCCACCCTTGAGAAAAGAGTGAAAGGTGTTGTGAGTGGATGTAGTCATGCCGTTGGCAGAAAAACAATTGTGTCATAGTCGTCTGAGAAGGAACTATGGCAAACATGTTAAAGCTTCTTTTGCAAAGATGTGCAAAAAAAAAAGCTTTTAAATATGCAAAAGCTAATGGAATTAAATGGTTTTCTGAACAAAACAACAAAGCAGGTTATTACTGGTTCCAAGACATTTTAAAAAAGGAGCCCAGAGTTGTGCATGACACATCATCATCATCATCATCATCATCATCATCAACAACAACACAATCCGCTAGTGAGTATGTTTTAATGAAGTTACTCTTTTACATTTTGAAAAAATTCTATTAAAAAAGGATTTGTACAATATCCTCTTGTAAGCAATTGTATTATCCAAGCACAAACTAGATGAAAAAGTGCGTCCCACTTTACCAACTGCATTGTCCCAATTTACATGAAAACGGCTGTAGAATAAAAATGGGTTCTTATCATGTTTGAATCTCTGTATATTAAAAAAAAACAAAAAAAACACCCATATTCCTTTAAAAAAAACAGTTGAAGATACAAGAGACATTGAGCATTTGTTTAAAACATTAATAGTGTAGGTAGAATAATTTATTTGTATTTAATACACAGTTTACCAAAAAGTGTCCCAATTTTTTTTATATATTGTGTGTGTGTGTGTGTGTGTGTGTGTGTGTGTGTGTGTGTGTGTGTGTGTGTGTGTGTGTGTGTGTGTGTGTGTGTGTGTGTGTGTGTGTGTGTGTACACACTCACCCCAGGTGGATGGTGCAGAGCAGGGTAATCTGTGTGCAGGCTCAGCTCTCCAGAAGTGTACGCAACATTGTTAGCCTTGTGCTTGTCCTGCACTTGCCACGTGTGTCTGTGAAAGCACAGGGGGGACAGTGGATCAGAACAGGTGACCATGGCTTTGTAAAGTTTTACTGCATCTCTCCATGTATTTATTGTAGGAAACCACAGCTGTAAAATGCTTTCTTGATTTAGTACCATCTTGAGAGTAAATTTAAAGACTAAGGAATCACTGCAATGAACAAAGCAGACACTTTTGTTATGGCAACACTGCAAGAACGTAGTGATTTTTTGGTGGTGAATTCTTGATGAACCTGCTCACTGCAAAAAAAAAAAAAAAGTAAAAAAATAAATAAATAAATAAGTAAAATAAATGTAACAATTGTATTGAATCAGTATCTGTTTTTTTAATAAAAACATACATTTACTTACAGAAGCAAAACAAGCTTCTGATAATAAAACTTTTCATAATATAATATGATAATATTTATTTTCATAAAATAAATCTAATATTTATATATATCATAATTATTTTTCCTATTTTCCCCAATGACAAGTTGTTGTTTTTCTTGTTTTAAGCCTAAATGGTTAGATTTATGCTTTAAAAAAGTTCAATGAGGTATGAAAAATTAACTTTTTATATTCTATACCCGGATGATGCACTTATTTAACTGAAAAGTTTAATAAAAAAATGAAGTGTGGAATGTTGGACAGTTCATTGACTCAACTGTTTCAGCTTTAATTATGTAGCAGAAAGGGAGGGGTTATCAGACTGTGAAGCTGGATGACAAAACAACCTTAGAAGTGCAGTATACTGTATATCGGTTTTGGCTACATTTGGCTAACTCTGTCACATTTTTCCATATTGTCATGTATTATTAATGTGTGTTGTCCCTGATTAAATAAACAAATAAAAATAAATAAATAATGCACCATATGAGACATAACACAAGTCTTACACAATTTTGCTTCTCCTCTTTTTACTGGAAAACAGTACTTTACTGCAGTTTGTTAAAGTATCTGTAGTACTTAAATAATAAAAAAAAGCACATTTAGATTATGAAATGATGTTACAGTAGTTATTGTATCAAGTTTGCTTATCCAGAGCTAGCTGAACTAACAGAATGATTCAGTTCCTAATGAGACACTATCTGAAATTTGACTGTTTGACTCTGTGCCCAAAAAAGGCAGGCGTGTTAGCACAAACCAATAGAGAAATATAGGACCTACATACAAGACAATTTCCTCCTGTTATCGAACTGAAGGAACAGGGAATCATGGAAGAGGGGTACAGTAAGTGTGGCTTTTTTAAACTGAAATGAGGCAGATTAGTGGTCTCAATAAGATAGTTAAGACTGTATTAGACCAGAATCCTCCATGTGAGACACACCACGGTCTCCTCTTTCAACCAGAAGATCCCTAGCCAATGAAGTCTTGATTTGGCAGATGCAATGCTTTTTGTTCCAGTCTGGGTCAGGTGAAGCTAAATTTTGGCCAGTTTGACTGAGCTCCTGGGGCTAGCATGGTGTTAAATCACTTAGCCTGTCACTTAACAGGTGTCAGCTGAGAGGGAGCTCACATGCAGGACTTTGTGCTTGCAGCCAGAGGCTCACGTTGTGCCTGTTTCTGTTCTCTCTTCTCTCCAGATCCTCTATCTGTCTGTCCCAGGCTGTGATTTCCATACACTCATCCTTCCCTGAATTTTTCTCTGTATGTTCTAATGAAAGGCTTTGTTGTCTGGCAAGAAAAATAAATCAGATTTGTATTGGTTTAAAATGGTTTGACTTTGGGCTCACTAATAATCTTCCAGAGCAAATGGAACAAGTTTAACCGACTGTAAAGCAAGGCTCTTTCACATCATCTCTCATTTAGATGCTCTCAGAGGCAGTTTTCTGAAAACGGAATATTGTTCTGATTGTTGGCCAAAAGCTTTCAAATGATGGTAGACAGATGACTCATTCCGTGATATCCATGGTGATCTTTTACGGAACAGCCTTATGGATCGGCTCTATGGTTGCATTACCAATTTGACACACTACTTCACTCCCAGGTCAAAAGCCAAGATGTGTGCAGCAGAAACAGACATATTTTACCTTTATCTGTAGTCTAGTTTAAGTCATTTCAACCATTTATTTAATGGTGTCTAACTGAAAAATAGTTTTTAGCCTTGCCTTTAAAATAGCTTTTAGTCTTTCTTAAAATGCTGTAAAAGTTTTGGTGTTCAAGAAAGCTAGCTTATACTGTATATACGCGTATGTATAGCCTAGAGT
Source organism: Squalius cephalus (assembly GCF_949319135.1). Lineage (NCBI taxonomy): Eukaryota > Metazoa > Chordata > Actinopteri > Cypriniformes > Leuciscidae > Squalius > Squalius cephalus. The sequence goes on along the minus strand of NC_137124.1, from coordinate 23,553,415 downwards.
CAGTACGATTTTTTTTTAATAAATTAATATTTTTAGTCAACAAGGATGCATGAAGTTAATCAAAAGTGACAGTAAAGACATTTAATATTAGAAAAGATACTTTTTCAAATAAATGATGTTCTTTTGAGCTTTCTGTTCATCAAGAATTATGAATGGAATGCATCATGGTTTCCACAAAAATATTTATCAGCACAAACGTTTTCAACATTGATAATAAATATTTCTTGAGCACCAAATCAGCATACTAGAATGATTTTTGAAGGGTCATGTGACAGCTTTGCAATCACAGGATTAAATTACATTTTAATATATATTATATTCAAATAGAAAATTATTATTTTATACTTCCCTACTATATAGTAGGCGAAAAACAGTATGTGACAAAAGTAGTATGTCTGAATTCACAATACTTATACAGTAAAAGAATAGGCAAAAAGTACCCGGATGACCCACTACTTTTGGCGAGATTCTGAATTGTGCATTTGATGGACACTTTACTATCCCATGAGGCCACGGGAGAGGATTTGTGAATGACAGAAATGGCGAACCTGGCGAATGCAAAACGTCCAGATTACATTCATACTACACACATTCAAACTATATTGAACATACTTTTTTTTAGCTGTCGTGAAATAATTACTTATTCAAAACAAGTACCTACTCAACAGAGTATGGGATTTGGGACGCAGCCCAGGTCCTTTAAATGGCCTTGTATTCCTTGGCCGTTGGAAAGAATCCTCAGACCTAATGAGACGGGTGCCCATACCACTACAGACCCCCTACCATGTTTTGAGGGACTTTTTCATTTCCTTCAATTATAAACCTGTCCAGATGTAAAGCATTAAGGTGAAAGATCAGACCACATTACTCATCACACCATATTCCGTTTCCCATGACTGATGGGTTTGTGCCCTTGTCCCAGCAGGTTATTTGTCTTTGTAGATCTTGAAGTGAGAATGACAGTTCTGGCATAATTGGCAGTTTTGCCCAGTTTTTGGTGTAAACAGAGTCACAGATGTTCAAAATCAGTTTAACAATTTCTGAAATGGTATTTTTGAGAAACTAACTGTACTGCCTGCGACCACTGTTTGGAATGCGCATAATTATTTTTCATATAGTTTCCAGTGACAGATTACATACATTTGCACTATACAAATAGGCAGTCAAAGGTTTTCAAACTGTTCTTGATCATGAGGTAAGTACTAATGTCAGCAGTATAAGAATGACTCCTAATACTATAATATTTCTCTAAAAAGTCTGCACTATTAAAATGACTGTATTTGCTCAATAATCCAATTGTTAAATCACTCTAAATATAGACATTGCACTGCTTTCATTAGAGAACAGCCAAAGCTACAGACCATACCCGTAAAAGGTGAGGCGTAGATAGCCGATTCTCTGGCTCAGCCTGGCCACCTGGCCCTTCTCCGCTGGAGCCCCCCTCAGGTAGACGATGCCAATGCGCCGCAGAGCCTCCAGCCAGGCCAGAGCAGCCTTGTCATCATGTAGAACCTCCTGGAAGTCGGCTGTGGGGATCTGCAGACCAGAATCCCAATACTCACGCTCTGAAACACAGATACAACATCACAAAGCAATTACACAACTTAGCGTCTAGAATGACCCTTTCATTTACTTTCATTTAATTCAACGTTCTTTCATGGAAACCAGCCTCTTAGACTGAACTAGCTGAAAGTTTTCCACTCCTGGAAAACCGAGGTCCTGAACTACAATCATTACACCATAACAAGGATTCCCAAATGTTTTTTGTCAGCCAAGCCCATTAATTAAAATGTTTAAAACGGGTAAGATAAATTTCAATAATGTAAAAACACAATTGCATGATCAAAGTCGGTTAACAGTCACATGACATGCAGGTAAATAAATAAAAACATAACGTAATTTTATGATTTGATTAATTATTTGATTTTCATCAACTCGCAAACCTCCTACAGTTCCCCCATGAACCTCCATTTGGGAAATTCTGCATTGGAAGGTCCAGTGGCAAATTACAAAGCAGTCAACAATGACTAAAGTCTACATTAGTATGTGGGAATGATGTCAGCATTACTCAAAAAGTAGCTCAAATCTTTTCCAAGCTAAACATGTTTCTCTCTATCTTTCCTATCTCTGTTACTCGTTCTCCTAGCACCCTGATTTACAATGCAAATAAACACATGATAGAAACTTCTCACTTACTGTATAACCATCACTAATGTCTTTCTTCACATAATGAAGGATTGTGAGTGTGTGTGCGTGTCAGGGTTGAGGCCAGAACACATTGGTCAGAACACTGTGTGAGGGCCTGCATGTTTGACTGTGAAGGAATACTGCTGGAAAACTCTGGTTCTTATGTCTACTTCCACCGACGGCCTCTAGAGAAGTGTGCATGTGTGAGCATTGCAAGCACATTATGCCTGTAATTCACTGCTTGGACCTTTATGCAGTGGAAGCATTTTTCAGCCCTGCACTTCCTTTTCAGATTCCCTCAGTCAAGTAATTTTCCCCAATTAAAGAAGTCACATTCAAAAGTTTGGGGTCAGTACGAGTTAAAAAAAAAAGAAATAAATACTTTTGTTCAGCAAAAATGCATTAAATTCATCAGTGACAAAGACATTTACAATGTTACATGAGAAATACTGTTAATTTGAACTTTCTATTCATCAACTTATCATACAGTAACATTGATAAATTGATAAATGTTTCCACAAAAACATTAAGCACCAAAACTGTTTTCAACATTGATAATAAAATGAATGTTTCTTGAGCACCAAAGCAGAATGATTTCTGAAGGATCGTGTGACACTGAAGACTGGAGTAATAGTAGCCATTACTGGAATAAATTAAAATATATTAACATTTTACAATATTACAGTTTGACTGTATTTTTGATCAGATAAATGCTGCCCTTCTCAATCTGGCAGCTATTGTTATATATTGCTGTTACAAATTTCCTTTTTCATAGAGGCATCAGCCATTCGTTTACTATCGAATTCACATTAGCTGGACTAGCATGAAAAATGTCCTCAACTTTTTTTTTTAGTTGAGTTTTTTTAGCTTAGAAGCTTGGCCACCCAGCTGACTAACTAAAATACTATGCTGTTAACACTAACCCATAGTTATAATAAAATGTGTAAGTTTTAAAATGACAAAATGCAGAGAGAGGATACCTTATTGCTAAAAACGTCATGGTATACACTGACGGAAGTATGAATATGCAATCATATAAACATGCAATCAAGCTAATGCAAACAAAACCAAAATTATCTGACACACAAGGCTGAGAAAATACCCACAATCTCCCTCTAATATTAAGGCCCTGGAATGAGTTTGGTAGAGAGAGAGAGAGAGTGTGTGTGCGAGAGAGCTGGGCACTGGGCCCAGGGTGAAGTGGTTCAGTCGGTCCAGGTCAGTAATGTTCAGCTCTTATAAGCGTGTAATGCTCAATAATCTCTCTCTCACTGACATACTATGGTTTCCTGGCAGGGCTGATGTCGACTTCAGAGCCAGCCGAGATTAATATAATGTTATCATTCTGTCCAGCTGGTGCCTCTGAGACACTTTAATAAAAATTGACATTATTTTTCAATGACCCTTTCAGTCTCTAAAACAGACGGAAACACATTTATGCACACAAAGGCAAGCAGGAAAAGAAAGGTGTCAGCTTATGTGTGTCTGAACAGTTTCCATCAGCATTGCCTCTGTGAGTTTTCCAGCTATGGTAATGTGAAGCCGTGGCTGCTGCTGGCAGACCGTTATGTCCAGTCAAACTCTGTCAACAGAGTCCCTACTGAGAGCTCAGCACAGAGCAGAGTTCACTAAGAACAGGACAGACAGAAGCTCTCAACCAGAGTACAAACCACTTACAGCAATCATTTTCTGGGTTTGGAAAATGGATTTAAATGATTTGAATAGCTCAAATTACATATGCGCAGCATCCCGTGCGCTTCAGTTTCTATGCGCTTCTCAAATAAATTAAGTAAGACACCCCATTTGAGTCAAGCGATTAGTTTTCCATAAACCATTTGGAAAAATAAGGTTTTAAACTACTTCAACTGTTATTTAAGTCATCTTAATCTTTGGTCTGTGTCAGTGTGGTCTTTTTCTGTGTGGGAAGGGTGAACTGTTTTTCATCTAATGCGGCAATGTGACTGTTTGGCTATTTTGAATTTAGATGAGAACAATGTGGTCTTGGTGCTCTGAAGGATCATGATGTCATGGGATACATGATGTCATCTGAACCAGGACATGTAACTGCAGTAAAGCACACTTGTACCCTCTTGTAAATGGGACACTAAACATCAACACTAGAAAACTCCTTTAAGTAATTCAGTTCACTGGGGAACTGGGTTCACTCAGTTCACTTTTTTTCAAGAAAAAAAAAGAAAATGTATAAAAGCTAGAAACAATAATCAAAAGGCTTTATCATAATGACGTAATTAATGAGCCTAATTACCTATTCTCTCCAAGATCTTATATACTGTATTATACAACCTTAAGCATAAGAGACTTCTTTCAAAAACCATCAAAAAATCTGACCCCAAACACACAATCAATGTGTGTATAAACCTATATGGTAACACTTTACTTGAAGGGGTGTGCATAAGACACATGTCATGAATATGAAGGAGGTTTTATGCATGTTTATGACAACTGTCATTAAGTGTCATTTGCTCAGTTATGACATTTTTTATGCAAATATGACATTGTTTGAGATTTCTTTGTTATGACAACTTGACATAAACCAATACATCATAACCTGTCATAAATGTGTCATAAACATGACATAGCAGATTAATTATCAAACTTAAGAAACTACTTAGCTTTATGGGTTAACATTACATTCAACTGTCATGTGGTTGGTTTTGACATTGGCTGTCATGATACCATTATAACTGTGTCATGAATATATTTCTGACCACTTCTTTTCCAGTATTCCAGTATTAATTATAAAATAATTTGACAGTATTAACACTTAATGACATTTTAATGACAAATTAAATTTGTATCACTGTAGTTGTGGTCATGAAAAATATTCATGACACTGTTATAAAATTATTTGACAAAGTATTAACACTTAATGACACTTTAATGACAAATTCAACTTGTACCACTGGAAAAAAAAAAGTGGTCAGTAATATAATGTAATGTTAACCCATAAAGCTAAGTAGTTTCTTAAGTTTGATAATGAATCTGCTATGTCATGTTTATGACATATTTATGACAGGTTATGTTGTCTTGGTAATGTCAAGTTGTCATGACAAAGACACTGACAGGTTATTATGTATTAGATTATGTCAAGTTGTCATAACAAAGACATCTCAAACAAAGTCATCTTTGCATTAAAAATGACATTATTGAGCGAATGACACTTAATGACAGTTGTCATTAACATGCATAAAACCTCCTTCATATTCATGACATGTGCCATGTCATGATTATGAAGGTGTCATGTCAGTCTTATGCACACCCCTTCAAGTAAAGTGTTACCAAATATATACATTATAATCATTTAAAATAGCTGTTTTCCATTTGAAGATTTTAAAATGTAATTTTCCTGTGATGGCAAAGCTGAATTTTCAGCATCATCAGTCTTCAGTGTCACATGATACTTCAGAAATCATTCTAATGTGCTGATTTCATGCTCAAGAAACTCCATGGAGGACACATTAGTTGTCTACAACTGGTGCTAACCAGTCAGGAAATGGCTAATGCCAGATTACTGCCCAAGACAGACATATTATTGCAAGGTGTGTGCTTTACAGACCTCTTTCAAGCAGATTGAAGCAAGTTTATATGGGAGGTCTTAAAACAAGTGGCAAAACCGTCATATTATGTGCCAGTTAAGGAGCTTTGTTAAACACATGCAAACCTTGTGTGTTTTACACCTCAGCTGGAAGCAGACACTTGCGATGTGTAGTCTATGCTTTAAACCGTGGACATTTATTGGTTGTCTTTCACTGTTTTAGGGGGCACGAGGGGATGCCTTTTGTGCCTTTAAACTAAACAGCAGCATAATTTCCTAAATTTTAGAGAGAAAATCACAAGATTGAAAACAACAGTAAAATCTGTAAAACTAAAGAACATTTGTGGTGAGCAGAATCTGTTTCAAAGCCCCAATGACATGCATTCATTTAGAAAATCTAATCTTAAAATCTCAAGACACACAAATATGTGCAGGATGCTTGTTCTGGCAGACACATTGCTCAACCACGGCATCCCTCAAGAGCGGTGTATAAGCACAACAGCTCACTCTTCTCAAATGGCCTTAAATCTCTATTCCATGTGGCAGGAAGTGGAAAAAGTCTTTCCACTCAGGGGTGATTCTGGGGAGACATGCCTGCACACTACAAAAGTAACCGCGGTCCAGACCACACGTGCAACAGATTAATTCAAATAATGCACAAATATTAGCCTACATGAGTGCATTTCAACTTTATATTAATTCATTAATATAAATGAATTAATTCAATGCTAGTATTGTTAATCAGAAAAGTATACAGTTATTATTTTATAAGTTTATTATTTTATATACGGTAAATAAAGTTATCGGTAAATAACTTATAAACTTTAAAAAAAAAAATGTAATGGCCATACATTATAAACCATAGAAAGATTAGAGATGCATATACTGTAGGTGAATAGAGATGGCTAATACAAAGATTAAGGCAACAAAGACAAATAGATAATGATGAACTCACCATTAAGGAAGAGCTCCTCTTGCAGAGCCTGTCTTGCCTCAGAGGAAAAACACCGTTTCTTCAGCCAGTCAGGATCAAACTCACTACTGTGCTGATCAGGCCAAGTTATGGACACCTATAATGAGTTTCATGAAAACAGGTTTAAGGATTATTGGACTATGACTTATATTTAAACTTGGTTGAAAAGACCAGCATATGCAAAAAAAGGGGGTTTTTGCAGGTATGCCATAGAAGAACCATTTTGGGTTCCTGAAAGAATCTTTCAGTGATCAGTTCTTAAAATAACCATTTTTTCTTGTGTAAAATCACCTTCTTTTTTTCTCTTTTTTTTACTATAAAGAGCTATTTGGGAAATCTTCTCATTTACTCACGCTCATTTCGTTTCATACTTAAATGAATATCAAGCTTCAAAAATGACATAAAAGCACTTCAGTTGATGGGAAGATTAGCAGTGAATAAACCAGGAAAACAGCACAAATAAGGACTACATAAATGCTTATGGAATGCAGCAGCTTTAGTCCCCATCTACTTTCATTATATTCAAAAGAGCAGTGTGGACTTTCTGGACATCATCTTTTTACAGAACATTCAGCAGAGCATGTTTATTCTCATTAGAAATGACATGATTACTAAATGATAACAAATTTCTATTTAGGATGAACTATCCCTTTAAGCTTTGCTCACCAAGACCAACCTTATTGTCCATCAGCTGGACTTGGTCCATTCCGGTGTGCACGTCCAGATCTGACATCAGCAGCCTGCGTGCTTGCGCTGACTGCAGCGTGCAGAGAGGACACTGGCAGTTATCCCTCAGCCAGGTGAACGGATACAAACTACAACTCCCATCATCCCAATCGATCCGCAGTAGTCTCTCCTGATCCAGTGCCCGGGCCTGCCTCACTCCGAGACTCCCCCCAGTGAAGGGCATAGGAGCCGCTGCCAGTGTCTGATTCCCAGTATGAGGCGTCTTGATCAGTTGAGGACGACTGTGTGTCCCTTTAAGAGCCTGGAAAGCACCTCTGGACACCCAGCGAGTAAGAGAGGACAACATCCTGATCCGTGAGTTGCTGCTGCTAGTCTGAGGACACAGAAAGTATGAGGTTATTATGTTCATATAACATCCACACCCCTTCACATCCTCTTGTACCCAATAATGATTCACCACAGCAGAATGTACTGTTGTAAACAATAAATATGAATGATGCACAGGTGTGTCAAAGGTGTGTCTTAAGAATCATATTTTGAAAGCAGTCTCTGAAGTTCATCAAGGCTACATTTATTTGATCAAATATACAGTATTTTTGTGACATATTCAACTTTTTTCAGTTTTTTTTTTTTATTAATAGAAAGTAAAACAACAGCAATTATGTAAAAATGTATTTTGTTGTAACATTATAAATGTATTTACTGTCACTTTTGATCATTTTAATGCATCCTTGTTAAATAAAAGTATTAATTTCTTTAAAGTAAACATCTTACTGGCCCAAAACATATGAACAGTACTTAAATAGAAAAATAAATGTAAACAGAAGGCAGGTGACTGGCAGTTTATTGTGCTGTTGGTCTGACCGTCCAAAAGCTGAGCCAGCTCTTGATGAATGATTACTGCAATTAGGCTACATCATCCAGATCTGACTTATCTGAATGACTGTCAGGGCGCTTATCTTTGACTTTGACAACACTAAATACAATATAAATACACAGTCTTACATCAAAGAAACCAAGATTAAAGCGAGCTAAGGTGACTTGATGACTTTAGCACTACCACACTAATCAAACTATGATTTACTGAACTCTGCACTTCACCTTTACTTGCACTAGTAAGAAGAATTTGACTCTTTCATGTGGAACATTTCAAAGAAACAATCAAGGCTACCTTTGTGCTGCGTTTCATAACCCAAACAATAATAAAAACAATAAATTGTTTTATGTAAATTTTAGAATGTCAGATTTTGAGTGTTGTTAATCCATTAATCCCAAATTATTTTATTCTGTTGATAGCTGTGGTTTCTTGTGAGATTTATACACCTAACATTACATTATTCTAATAATGTATAAGAATACACAGTCATTTCAATACAAAGTAAGTATTTTTGGGTTTACAGATACCATGTTATCTTTATAACGCTTACCATTTTCCTCACACATTAGGCTACGAATGGGTTTTTATACATGAAAATACATAGACCTATAGCTTGTCTATCAGGCAGCAATGCAATAATCACATTTGTGGGTCCATGATAAAATAAATATAATAAACAATATGTTCAGTGTATCGTAAACAGACCTTTGAGCATTGGTTATGTAATGTGCAAGCACCTTAGCTCATGTGACCTACATGTCTCAGGGAGCACGGAAGTAGGTGAAAGATCACCACTCCATTCCCCCTGCAAACAAACACATTGCCTCCAGCGTTACGACAGCACGTACACACACACACACACACACACACATTATAGTTGCCATGGAACAGAAATCAAACCAACTTCAAAATGTATTGTCTTTATTTAGACTTGATAGCTAAATATGTATCTGCCTTTGTTATTTCCGGGTATTTTAGCACTCTTTCTAGCGCTCTTTAGTAAATAAACAGTGAAGCAACTGACAGAAGGTCTACCCTACAGGTCATGATATATTACACGGGCCATTTGAAGCGTAACCTAATAAACACAACAACGATATCGATCTTTCTTTCATTAGTCAAACATGATACACGCGAACTTCCGTTCATTACATAGAATTCAGCTACCATATTTAATTTTCGTTATTTAAATTTGATGAGAAATGAGAGAAAAATACAAGCAGACACTTACCGTGAAGACGTGGGTAATGTAGCCGCGGTTATTTCAGCCTTATATAGTGCTGAGAAGCGTGAGAACTCAATGTGCTGGAAGTAGGTGAAGGTTCACATGCACTAGGCTATAGCGCTGCTGCTGCTGCACACACTCACTGGATCATCATAATGTGTGTGTGTGCTGCACTGGATCTGACTCTTGGCCAAAATTACGTGCGGCTTTGCTCGACAACTGTTCTTTTCAATGCTTGTTTGTTTTTGTAACTGCATTTTATTGGAGCTGGCATGTGGATTTGGCTTTTATACATATTTAAAGGAATATGTAGGCCTACCCACACATTTGTAAACATAAATATATTAAACTGCATTAGGCTAGGCTATACTAGGCTACAGCAGCCTAAAGTAGCCTAAGGTTATTTGAAGATCAGCAGTAATGATTTCGTTTTTGATTACACAATAATGTTGAATCAACTTTTTGTATGTAAAAAAATGAACAAATATAAATCATATCAGAACTTTTGCACCTTTTACAACCTCTGCAATGCCTCTGAAAACCAAACTGATATTCAGAGAAAAAACTAACTGCATAACGTTTTTATATCCACTACACAAGTCACAAACAGACATGCTGTGCAGCTGTGATGCCTGAATACTGGATTTTAGCCCAGGTCTCTTTTTTGAAGATAATTACATCTTTATAGCTTTAATGATTGATTTCCAGTTAAGGTTAGTACACAACGTACCAATTAACAATTTAGAAGGTCTACAGATAGGTCTCTATAGTAGGCTATTTCCGAATTCATTCACTTTCATTCACTCACAAATTTACACACACACACACAAACACGCACACGCACACGCACACACACACACACACACACAAACACACACACACACACACACACACACACACACACACACACACACACACACACACACACACACACACACACACACATTCTTGTACATCTATCTTTATGTGGACATTCATTGACACAATGCAAGCCGCTTACCCTAACCTTACCCATCACAACTAAGTGCCTAACCTGAACCTTTACCCTAAACCTACCCTTAACCTGTAACCTTATCCCTAAAACCAAGTCTTGACCCTCAAACAGGCCTTTAAAGGGGTCTCAGAAAGTGAGGACTGGCCAAAATGTCCTCACTTTGCTCTCTTTGTCCTCACTCCAACGGTCTAAGACTCAAACTGGTCCTCACAAAGACAGTTGTACAAGTACACACACACACACACACACACACACACACACACACACACACACACAAACACACACACACACACACGTCTGGTTCACTATCTTTGTGGGGAGTCTCCATAGACGTAATGGTTTTTATACCGTACAAACTGTACATTCTATCCCCTTACACTAACCCTACCCCTAAACCTACCCATCACAGGAAACATTCTGCATTTTTACTTTCTCAAAACAACTCATCCTGTGTGATTTATAAGCCTTTTGAAAAGTGGGGACCGCTGGCTGGTCCCCACAATGTAGGTGATCTCAGGTTTTACTATTCTTATGAAGACATTTGGTCCCCACAATGTAATATAAACAAGGGCACACACACACACACAGATCACCCACTACAGCAACAGTTTCCAATCTCTGGCTGTCTTGTAATGCATGTTTATGAGGAGAACTCCCATTGTATCTGGAAGGTTGGTGTCCTGCAACAGCTGTTTTAACATATGGCAAAGTGAGACCTGCATGCCTACTGCTAATTCCTTAACAGTTATGCATTAAACGGTGCATTCAAATTCATTTAGCCTATCACAAAGTAGTTTATGGCAAAAAAATAAAATAAATTATACTTCTGAATATTGTCTAATTCATTTCAATATAATATTGTTAATTGACAAATTGCACATTCATAGTTTTAAGGACTCTGAATAGTGTTGGCATAAATGTTGGAATTATTTTGGAAAGCTTCAAAGATTTAAATTAAACTCAAAAGCACCATAAATGTATCATTAATATGGTACACACATATACTGTAGATTTGCAAAACAAACCAAAATTCATAATTCACTGACAATCTCCCTCTCCAGTAAGCCTTTAACTGGATCATTGAGTCAGTCTTGAAAACCAGATCAGTCCCATTTCAGAATGAATCATTTTTGTGAATCAGAATTAAAGAAAGATCCGTTCATAAATAATATGAAAGAAGTCACAGATTTGAAACAACATAAAGGTGAATAACTGAATTTTCTATTTTCTGTGAACAATTTCTTCAAATCTTATTTGACCTGTTATGTTTTTTAAAATGATGTGTTTCCTAGCACACACACTACCTTGAAGATTTTTATTACAAAAAGGAATATACACAACATATATCTCAGGAATGGAACTACACATGGTAGAACGCTTTATGTCCAATATTCCTGCCCGCAGTCATCTTGGTTTGTCTGGAATATGTCATCCCAGATGGTTCTTTTCCCATTACTTCTCAGAGGATTACAAGAATACTTGATACAACGCGCACAGTTTCATAAAATGAATACTGTTAAGCTTTTTTCATAAATACAAACACTCACAGTTTAATATTATAAAAGCTTGTTATAAAATATATAGATTTCTTAGGGCACACAAAACATAACATGTACAAGGAAGAGCAAATGTGTTCCTCCTAATATATCATAGAAAGCAATAATAATAAAATTTATGTTTTTAATATGTTCATGCCATATATCTTTTGGAGGATTGTCAGACTGAATGTTTAAAAAACTATTCCATGTACATGCGCTTATAAGAATGTAAATATGATTATGACAGCTATGAAAACTATATTCCTTCTGTTTAGCCAACATGAATTTTCTCTGAAACATTCAAGTAATGCCAATGCAAATGAGCAAATGTTTCCACAAACACAGCCATCATTATCTGAGAAAATAGTGAGAAACCTAACACTGAATCTAACTCAGTGTTGTGTATGTCTCCTCTTAGAGGTAAAACCTCCATATTGGTTAGACTGAGATTCCAGTCATATTACAATAAGCTGCAAATGTCATTAAATGGCAGTATTGCCAAGTTTAAAGCATTTAATGCCTGTCCATCATGTTTGATTGCTGCTATTAAGTGAATACTGGCTTTCATTTATTGCACAAAATAGCTGCATCATTTTGCCAAGTAGCTACAGAAAACAAAAGAAAAAAACAAACATTTATTCCTTAAAAATTAGTAGCATATATTTTTGTTACTAGTACTTATTTTTAGTTACTAATAAATTGTACATCTATTAATTCTTTTCTGCTACTCACTATCACGATAGTGACTATTCTGAATGTTTTCCTATTTTTCCTCCAGTGAATTCTCCAGGGATCTGTGGTTCTGTGGACATCAACTTTTCACTTCTGACTAGTATGTGTTCCATTTTTTTTTGCTGTACTACCTATAGTTTTAATAGTAACTATTCCTTTTGTTCTTGTAACTACTGAAATATAGCCCATATTCTAGTTTCATATGCTAATAATTAAATAGGCTACAAACTGTGACCTATTTATAAGACCAGTGTATGCTTGTGAGATTGTAAATATTACTTGTACTAACAACTGAGATAGTGTAAATAGGTAGGCTATTTGCCGTGAATATACAGTACAATAAAGCAGGACTATTTCGATAGTTACAGTATGAGACTTTTTTAATAACCTACATAGGCTAGTACCTATAATGAATGGTTTCTATGCAAACTAAAAACATAACAGTTGGTGGGATTAGTAATTTAGCCTACTAAAAATAAGTACAAGTAACATACAGTACTAGTTAATTTTAAGAAATGAATGTTAAAACGCCTTGCCATAGAGACAGATTGAGATTTGCCTGCTTACTGAAGGCAGACAAACAGTCCTCTACACCTTCATATAGTCGTTCTTCAGGCGGCTTAACCGGGTCCCGTGACTCCGGATGATGAGTGACAACAGCTCGTGCTTGTCCTTCAGTCCCAGCGAGATGTCCAGTGTCTCCTTCAACACGTCGCGCGTGTGCACGATCATGTTCAGGAAGTCGTCGCTGATCTTGTGCTCCTCTTTCAGCTCGTTTTCCTGACTCTGTTTGAATTTCACCTCCAGCTCCAGCAGAGACTTCTCGGAGTTGGAAAACGCCTCGGTGATCTGGGTCGTCTCCCGTCTCAGATATTTCCCATAGCTGTCTTCTCCATCCAGGTCGAAGGAGATGCTCTTCCCGATGCCCTCGAGCACCCGCGCCGCGTCCTCGATGTGGCGCTTGATGATGGTGAAATCGTCCCGGATCACTGAGTCTTGGTCCTCGTCCAGGGTGCATTTGCGATTGTCGGTCATTTTGAACAGCATCTGGCATTTCTCGGGATCGTCGTTATCTTCATAAAAACCGTCCGGCACGAAATAATGATGAAAAGTGCCGTTGGACATCTCCGGGTGGAGGGGTCCCGAAAAGAAAGCTCCTCCGAGACGCAATGAGACCAGGCAGGCTATCAGTATGAACAGAGGGGAAGCCATCATACCCACCTCTGCCTTATCACAGTCAATAGTAGCCTACCTTCAGCTCAGCTCTTCAAACTTCACACAAGCCCCCCTGCTCCAGCCCCACGCATGTCCAGAGCGTGAAATGCCGAGTAATCCCGACACGAAAACAGCTCAATCACACAGAAACGTCCGCACTTTGGGAATGAAACTTTGATCCAGTGCCCTTTCTGTGGTCTTTGGCGAAATCAACAGGCGTGAGCCACATAAACCCTCGCCGTGTCCTTCCTTGTGTCTGTTTCAACATCTGGACCGTTCAGACTCTGTGCTGGTTTAGGTAATAATACCCCCGGTCAGACTCTCAAATTACAAGCCCGTCACTCCTGCACTTAAAAGGCAGCACACATTACAGGGGCTGTCATTAAAAGGACTCGAGTTTGCATTAGTTTTAAAAGCCCCTGAAAGCTATACAAAACACACGTTAGAATTAGACTGGACCAAGCTAAACTCATATCTAATAAAAATGACAGAATGACACAAGACAATTTATTACATGTATTAAACAAGTAGATGAAGACAATAAACATTATGGTATTAAAACAACAATGAAAACTTCTTTTTGTTTTTTTAATAAATTATGGATAATTTGATTATAACATTATGTAGGCTAGGCTACTAGTTTATCCAGTTTTGTGTGTTCAAAACAAGAGAAAAATCAAGTGCAACATTTAAACACTGCCACAAAGATGCTGAAAATAGAATAAATGGAAATCTGATCCTTTGCACTGTAAAAACAAAATCAATCAAGCCAATAAAATATTACAAACTTAAGTTTATTTGCAGAGTTGAAACTATGGAATCCCATTAAATCTGGAATTTAGAATAAATACCATTATTATTGTGACAAATGAAATGGATGGAAACAAAGATTTTTTGTGTATATATTTATTCGTATAAATATATACATTTTCAGTGTGCTTTTATTGGTCACTTGTATAGAAATGCTTATATTTTTCTCTCTTTTGCAATCGCACACTTGTGTCATTTTAATGTTCAAAATACATGTTATGCCAGAGTGCAAAAAACTAAATGGGGCCGTCCTCACTTTAGACAAAAGCAGACACTGCAGATGGCCACCCTGCACTCTTCTCTCTTCAATTTGTCTTGGAGGTGTGTCTGACAGGCCTCTGCAAAGAGGGTGCTTTCTTTGTACTGGAGGTCTTAATTCTCAGAGACAGGTCTCAGCTCCATATGCCGATTACCTAAAGAGGATGTCTGAGTGATGCCGAAAGGTTGTGACAGAGCGTGAGACAGAGCGGGAGCTGTTCTGCTTCGGCATCAGGATGTGCTACTCGTTCTCTTTCCTGTGAAGGCCCCTGTAGAGAGAGTCAGTGGGTGAACAGCAGTGAGCTCACACTTACATACTCTGTCCACTTTCATAAAGCCCAAGGCATTAATGAACCACACATTCCATGAAAAACAAACGGCAAACATTTTGTGGAAAAATGGTGATGTCATATCTGATGTATGAAGATGGATTCTTTCCTCGGAAAGCCTTGTTTGCTTGGCCTTGTTGGATTTACAGCCTTCTTTCATCATTTTTACAGACATTGTACCGACACTGCCAGCACGCTTTCATTTCACCATATGGCTCTTAAGCAAACACATATACCCACAAAATACAGACACATGAGCACTCCACCCCACACAACACAAAGCTTTCAAGATGCTCACATGTGTTATTGACAACAAGTCTCTCAGTCTGGTATTTGTCTGTGAACATGAGGTAATAAGGGAATACCGCACTGATGTATCTTCATTAGGGCACGGATGTGTGCCCTATATACCATCCATTGATGCCAAGAAGCAAAGTTCCTGTAGAATATTAGCTCTCCTTCAAACTCCAGTGTAAAAAAAAAAAAAAAATCACCACAGATGCAGACCAGAACAGAACATGAGCTAGGGTGGAGAAAAGTAGGAAGAAAATCAGAGTATGTGTAAGTGAGAGAAAGAAAAGGAGTCTTGTTTCCCACTACACTGGAAGTTGTTCCACTCTTTATAGAGTGCTCTAATTTTATGGTCTTCAGTACTTCTTCTCAGACTCCCTATACCCCTTTGAACCTGGTTCCCCCAATGTTCCTCCTACAGATATCCACTACAAGGGGGCCGTCTCTCTCTCTCTCTCTCTCTCTCTCTCTCTCACACACACACACACACACACACACACACACACACACACACACACACACACACACACACACACACACACACACACACACACACACACACACACACACACACACACACTCTCTCTCTCTCTCTCTCTCTCTCGCCACACTCAGCCGGTCTCTTAAACCCCAGAGGATGGAACAATGCCAGCTCCTGGAGAACTTCCCCCACTGTTGCCCTGCTAATGATCTTAATAACAGGGGTCTATAAGTATTGTTAGCTTTCTGGATTTTTCATAGTTTTCAAATGTTCAGGTTAAGCTCACATTAAATGATCATAGGCTACTGCCCAAACTGTGTCTTAGAATCATGCTATGAGTTGCACACCTCCACCAGACTTTTCACTGAGAGGATGCATCATAAATACTTCTGAAGTCATCATGTCGCCCTTGGGCGGGCCTCTTAAGTAAATGCACACGGTTCCTTTGTGGTTAGACTGAATTCATGCCATCAGCTTGGCAAGGATAAAATGGGCACCGACTTAAATGCAATGAACCTTGCATGAACTAGAACTCTGGGCCAGTTCTAATCTTTTTAGGGAAGAATTATGGGAGACCAGTTGTTTCATCATTAATCCGTGCTATTTTCCGCTGGGCAATAAGACTCAATTACTGAAGCTTTTGAGCAAGACGCTCATAAAAGATACAGATGCTGTAGGAACACGGCCAGTGGGGCCATGAAACAGAATACACCGGCATCATGTTCTACAGAACCTATTTGAAGACCTCAGAGAGGACAGGCACACACACACAAAAAGTAGTGCATGCGTACTTCATACAAAAAAGCAACTTAAAGCAAAAATTCATATTCTGTCATTTACTCACCCTCATGACATTCTAAACTTGACTTTCATCCTCAAATGGTGAAATTCTAAAGACATTCTGCTATAATTATGATGAATGAGGACCGGATATTTTAAGCTAAAAAAAAGTACCATAAATATGTCATAAAAGTAGCTAATTTAAGTGCTCTGTGTAAAACAGACTTCACCTTAATTTCCTTTCAGTCAGCTGTGAATTGCTGTGACTGGTTGAATGAGAGTTGAACTCATGAATGAATCTTCCAGACCTGTTTTGTGAACTGTATCACGTGATTAATTGAAAAGATCTAAAAAATAAAATAAAAAATTGTTCATTTTACAGCTTGAATTTGGGTCTGTTTCTCAAGGGGGGGGAGGGGGGGGGGGGGGGGGGGGGGGAGGGCAATCACTGTCCCAATCTTAAGCCCTAAATTGAATGCAACAATCAACAGGTGCACTCAAACACATGGAATACAACTGATAGGTTAGACAAGCATGAAGACTTACAAATCCCTTTTGGTTACAAGCTCCCTGATGCGTCAGATGGCTAATGAAGACTTTGGTCCCTTTGAGTTTTTCCTTTATCACACACACATGTTCCAGGAAATCAGTCCAATGGTGACCTAACAACAGCCTCTCTGATAGCTGCTCTACTGCCCAGTTCTGTAAACCTCTGGATTTACAAGTCCATTAAGTTTAAAAAGCTTCATGACGCAATTCTAGGAGCCCTGTTGATCCCTGGAAGAAAGCATAATTACATAGCTCCGCATTCAAATGAATCAGTGCAAACTAAAAACAAACCAGATCCATTTGCAAATAAAAAATGATGTACAGTAACTAGACAACAACCCAGGGACAACTACAAGAAAGTTTTAAACGTGAGTTAAAGAATAAATGCATAAAATGAGCTGAAAGAGACAGAAAACAGGCCCGTGTCATCATACTCAGCAGAAATGATATATTTAATAATATATTTAATATATAAACCGGCCATTATAGATACAGATCTGCCTCACCATACATAAAGGTCCACAGCAATCAGACTGCAGAAGCGGAGGGAGGGATGGAACTTGGGGTAAATCTCCACAGGGAGAATCGAAGGAATTGGAGTTGTTTGTTGAAGAAGTGCTGAAGAGATTTTTCCAGCTGTTTTGTGGTCAACTGCTCCCCTAAAAACCCCTTTATTCATTTATACATTTTCCATATGGAAATATTCTGAGATGAATGTACATACACGCATATTACAGTCCTGCATTTAGCCTCGTTCCTCAAGAAAGACAGAATCTGAACTCTAATTGGCCCAATATTTACCCAGGTATGGTAATCTAGGTTAGGTGTTAAATGTGCTCAGTGTATGCAAAAGTATGTGAAAGGTCAGATCAGAATTTAAATCAGTCCTATAATCAGTGCCAGGTGTACTATAGGCACCTCTTTATGCGTAGGGATGCCTCATCTTCCACTCATCAGTCTTTCCTGGCATAACTTCAGAATGACACTCTACTTCTGTTGTCTAGGGTATCCACATAGCACAAAACAACAGTGGGGGGCATTTTTTCTGAGTCTGAGTCTGAGTCTGAGTGCATCAGTCTCCATTTAAGCTATGCCAAAATGATTATGCTATGATTATTACTCACTGATCACAAATGGAAACAAACCTCTGCAGTGAGCAAGAAGGGCCTAACAAGAAATGCATAAACAATAAAATAAAGAAATAAACAAATGCCCCCTTTTCCCTGTTGTGTAATTTGGTAAATTCCCAAAGTGCTAGTACATATTAGTGAGATCAGAGGATGTTTATGTTTAGAAAGAACCACGGACTCTAATGAGCTACACATGTGGAAAGGCTCTATGCTGGTCCTTTTTCCCCCCATTCATTAATCCATGATGATTTATTGGGTTGCTTGTAAGAAGTCATCGAAACTTCCAAAACACATGTATATGGCTCCCTTTGTTTGCTCCTCTCTGCTTGAAATGTCATGCAGAGCATTTGAGACACAAGTATAGGCCTGCTTTAAACCCTGAACTTTGAACAGTATTGTATATGGTTGTGGTATTGCAGCATGATTTGTTCATCTGAAGGTATCTGGACATAGTCGAGGCTGCTCTACCATTGGAGAAAGCATAATGGCTAACTTGGATCACATCTGCCTTGATAACACATCACATAATGGCCTTGACGTCATTGTATTTCTTTCAGAGTTGTACGACAGTCAATCGCTGTTGGCGGATACCATAGAAATTTATGAGAAGTGCCGTAAACTGAATCACACCTGCCACAAAATTGTCAGTGACTTCTCTTATAAAAGAGCATTTTTTTCAGGGTAAATAGATCAATCCAAAACAAATATTTAATGGCAGTCATGTTGAAGATTAGCCGATAGGTTGTCGCTTCATTAAAAGATATGCTGTTTTCACACAAAAGAAGTTTATTCAGCATAGTGAAGCCTCTCCTCCATTGACATCCATTCCAAAAAAAAAAAAAAAAAAACAGATAAAAACGCCCTCCTGTCTCCTTTCTTGCTCACCACAGCATTACGCTTTTTTGCTAACCTTGGCTTAAAGCGTCTTTGTTCGAAATCTTTAATCAAAACCTTGAACCTCCCCAGCCAGCAATAGCCATAATTTCACCGTCTAGTTTAACTATAGACCCGACATAGTCCGGCTATGAGTAACCCACTTCTAGCCAAAATAACCTTGAATTTGGTTACATGTTGTTTTTGCCAAAATAACTTGCAAGATGTTATTACACCATGTAAGCAAAGTCAACAGTGATTACAAGATGTTTGGTTTGATGTCTTTGACATGTTGTATGTGTGATGGATTTTTTAATAAATAAAATAGTAAACTGTATATCAAACTAATCATAATTCTAACATCTTACCTTACTTCTCCTTTAGGCCTAACACTACCACTTGAACAAAATGTCAATCAAATTGTAGGGAAATTATGTAATGTTTCATGTCATTTTTGCCATGCTCCTATTCTATAAAAACTGTTGTATTCTTTTTGCTGGTGGGATTCTCTCAAATTTGTCCGAGATCCTCCGGCCGTGATTAAAGCATATATTCGAAGGCATTGTCTGGAGTCTGTCTATTTAATGCTGCGCAGCAAGTTAGTTAGGGAAGCTTACTAGACACTTTGATAGTGTTATAGTAAAAGGGACGAGATGTCGTCCAACTCGAAGTCATTTGTCGACTGTAGACGCAGTGCTAGAGTATAAAGGTTATTAAGGGTTGACTGTAGACGCTTGGGTGTCGATTGGAGACGCCCCAGATAGAGATATTAAGTGTCGACTGACGCTTGGGTGTCGATTGGAGATGCCCCAGGTGCACAAGAAAAAATCTACCACATATGCGTAGCCTGTGCGTCTATTCTTGGGCTATGGTTAGCCTATTACAATTTTCACTGACAGCCCAAATTTTGCCTTGTTTTAGCCAAGATGTCAGGGCTGTGTTTGGATGGCTATTAGACGTCTTTAAACGCAAAATTGCTTGCTGGGTCCCCTCCCCCTCAAAATGATGTCTGTTCTCTTCATGATGAGGGTGGTTTTTTTATGTCAGTGTAAGAGTTCTTCCCCACTCAGGTGATGCATTACTAGTATTGCACCTTATGTTAAATAAACCTAAGTTTTAAATGGGTTATGCTGGCTTAAATTTCGTTTTAAAGCTTCCCTGTAAATACTTTGGTGTTTGTGTAGGATTAAACTAAGTGGTTGTGCAGGTTTTTAAGTTATTAATCATTGAGGAGCACAGCAGGAGTAGCAGCCAAAGACTGCAGTCATCTGTACACTGACTCTGCAGGCAGGCACTGGAGGATTTAGTATGTATACTGCTCTGTCAATGAGTGGAAAAAATGAGTGCTCAAGGACAGTCTGGTAAAAGACTGAGAGACAGAGAGAGAGATTCTCCCTGTTCCCTGTTGGCCAGTCTATAGCGTGCCATCTTAAAAAAATGAGAAAACAACAAGCAATAAGGGTAAATCTGACAGATAGAAGAGAGAGAAAAATGAGAGAGACAGAGCAACAGCTACCAACACAAATATGGATAAGACTATAAATGATGATCTGTCTGGCAGGAAGGACATTTTCCATGTTTTTTGCACACAAGAGGGCCCTCTGTGCTCAATTCATCACCCTGGACTATAAAAAAGGGGACACATAAAAAAAATGGAGCAATTCATAACAAAAGCCTTTTTACAGTAACCTATTCAATTATTATTAAAAAAAAAGCTTTGAAATAAAAACACATGGATTAAGATAAATTACAGTAAACAGAACATTACAAAACACTAAATTTACCAAAAAAAAACAAAACAACAACAACAACAAAAAAAACCCTGTAGGGTTCGATTTAATTACAGTTTTTCTCAGTCGCTTTGGTGCATTTCTCATAACACTATTTACATTTGCACAACAGTTAATGCAGTTCTCAAAACAATTAGTACAAACTGCAAAACCTAGTTGATAACCTGCAAAAGCGTGTCACTTGCTCAAAATGGATAGCTCATTCCTCAAAAGCAAGTATTTATGTCAATGAATGTGTCAGTGTCATCAAAATGAAAAGTCCTGACACCATCGTTTATGAACAAGATAGTCAAATGGCTTTGTCATGTTTTCATTATGACAGTTTACTCTGTAAATGTTTTCCAATGATAAAAGTCAGATCTTGGTGACACTACCTGAAAATGCTCAATACAGCACTAAATACTATTTGCACAGCCATTTGAAAAATACAGTAAAGTTACACATTACTGTATGTATGAGGTAACGGAGTACAAGACACTGAATATGTATGTTTCACATTTTTACTGCATATGCTCTTTGCAATTCTAATTTGTTCACAGCATTGTGCAAAAGAAAAAATACACCCTTATTTACAACAAACATAAACCCCCTTTGGGTAGAGCTGTGCACAACTGTAAACAATATTGCAGTAGGCCTATATACTGTATTGGAACTGAACATTCAACATACATAGGACTGTAATCATTCATGCACATCCAGACGTTCCTCTCTGTCTGGTCACATAATTTCATCTACATCCCAGCGAATATCATCTCTTGCTCAATTGCAAATTGTTCAATTTAGGAGACTTTTTCAGGATTTTTTTTGTTGTTGTTTTTTTTTTAAATGACAGATTTTGACAACTAGTTCAACATTTTTGTATGTAATGACTCAAGCAATGAAATGAGGATTATTAGTTTTATATGGAATGACTATTCATCATTCACAAGTATAGTTAATTTTGACTGACATGACATAAGCAAATGATAATGTTATAAAACAGCAGAGAGTTGTATGAAAGCAATTGATGCATGTCCAAAAGCATTTGCAATTTGTTGGAAGGAATGAGAAACTGCTACTATGATGTGCACAAATGACTAAATGTTGTGGAGGTTGAACTAACTGTTGTGCAAATGTAAATAGTGATGTGAGAAATGCACTAAAGCGACTGAGAAAAACTGTAAATGTTTATCAGTATTCATTGGTTTTGCCGGGAAAAATAATATGTTATATTGAAAAGATTCCTAAAAGATAAACATTGTGTAAATATTATGTAGCAGGAGCTTTGAAGTATGGTCTGTGGTGAAATGCGTGGGCTAATTCTGAAAAGTGTTGTAACAGATAGTATAAATCACTCCAACATCATGACACATTACACATTTTTTCACTTAGAAGTTTGCTCTAACTGACAATATGAGTTTACCATTAATGTGTCACATAAAAACGTGCTTCTTCACACAGCATATATATCAGAGTTTATGCTTTAAGCAGAATTTTGGTGAAAGGCCATTTAATGTATCACATTTTTAAGAGGCTTATAAGTATTGAGTCACTCTTGATCCAGTCAAGGATCTTCTGCTGACTAGAACAGTGATGTCAGTATTACAAAGTGTTTAAAAGAGGCAAGTCCATTTTACTGTAACTGGCATGGGCACAGAGAGCCGTTGGTCTTTCCAATGGCTGTTAAACACCATCATACATAAAAGTAGGATAAAGGCTATAAGGAGAGTCAGAGAACACATTCATAAACACGCTTCAATTTTCATTATAACTGAGTGTTGCAGCACACTCCTAAGGTGTGCAAAATATTCAAACAGTGGAAATGTTTAGACTAGAGCATCTAGGTCCTTATTTAACGCAGGGAGGAGGATCACACATGCTTTCCATATGCAGTAAGTGTTGGGAGCACTGAAGCAGTTGGAAGAGACCCACGCTAGGCCAACAGTGGACCTACACTGGTCTTTCTCTGGTGCAGTAATGGTTGGAGCGTGCTCAACAGGAATAGCTGCGGTGGTGTTAAACCTCCGTGCATCTGCCAGGAACGCTGCCGCTGAAGCAGTTCTGTCTCACTACGTCTGAGGTCTATAAATGCCCTCATTGTGCCCAAGACACTGACAGAGTCAGGCAAATCACGCCACACCATGTCCTACCACACTGCGACAGAAAATAGCCATATTCCCAGAATAGGAAGCTGATGAAAAAAGGCAAATGTTTGCACAATGTTAGTCTAGGGCTAGTCAATTAAGTTGCAGGGAAAATTAGGTCTGGTGTCAAGTGGAATGAACAGTTTGAGATGTCAATGTAAGATTGTTGCAGAAAAAAATGTATCATAAGATTGAGAAAAAGAAGTCACTTTAAGTTAAATAGATAGATAGATAGATAGATAGATAGATAGATAGATAGATAGATAGATAGATAGATAGATAGATAGATAGATAGATAGATAGATAGATGTGGACGATTGCGCTGAACTCAACCAAGCTCAACCAAGTTCTTTCTAATTAAACTCCACATTCCTCCTAAAAGGCTTGAGAGGGAAAGTGCCAAGGTCATTCTGGCTTTTAAAAATATCTGTCACATTTAATAAAATACTTTGTAAGTAAAGTAAATTTGTAGCCCTGTGTTTTTGCCACTGTATTTGACTTTTAATTTACTTCAAGGTGCTTTGCACATGCTGATATATATTCCCAAAAATGACATTGCAAATGTATAATGAATTATATTGGATATTTAAAAAAATATCTATCACTGTTGTACTCTTTGGTCAATAACATACTTAACAGAAATATTTAGTATGCGCTTTATTGAGAACAGTTTTAAAAGTGTGACAGAAACTCTGAAAACAGATGGCTGTGAGTCTTGTGCCTATTGCTATAAACTAAAAATAAAATTCTCTCAGGGATCAGACTTGTCTCTATTTTATAGTTTCTAGGAACAATCCAGGATTGTTGGAGCAGAAGAAGTGTTTTTGTTAGTATGTTTCTACAAAAGCCAACAATTATTTTGCACTTCCAAACCATTTGTTCAAACATTGCAAAAGTGTTGACTGTGAAGGGGTGGATTCTGGAATCCACTGCTGCTTCAATCTAATGAGTGATTATAATCAAGGTATTAATCAATATTTTTCCTTCTAAATATCACATGAGTGAATGACTTCTCTAGGCTTATGAGATTTTACTTAGTTATAGAAGTTACCAGTGTGATTATCGAAAATGTTCTTTTCATGTATTCTCTAAAGTCTGTATTAAATATCTGAGAGGTGACTGAAGGGTCTGGCTCAAATGCCAGGAATGCAGAAACAGTGCTTGCTCATTTAGCCCGGCTTCCAGAAATGAAGTATGGACTTGTTTTGTGTTTGAGAAAGGTCTTCAACGTGTTAATATATATATGTGTGTGTTCTTCTAGCTCACCATGACGACTATAGGTCTCAAGGGTCATTGGAACCAACAGTTTAAGTGACCATTTCTTCGTTAAAGTCTTTACTTCACTGTTACATTAAAAGTGTCCTCTCCTTGAGAGAAAGAACGTATTATCTTGATGTTTTGAGAAGACTCTCCTGTTTATAGTTAGAGCCCGGCCAAATCCAACCTTGAAGAAGCTGTGTGTCAGTGTGTGTGTTAGTATTCTTGGTGGTTAAGGAACAACTGGCATTATTGGAGATTAACTTCATGGTCCGAGTGTCAGCTGCATAATTGATGGAGATATGCCTTAGACTATCTATTTCTTAGCCAATGAGAATCATTTAACCTGAAGCAAGGACGTAGCTTAGACCTTGGTGTATACAGTGATCTTTGTAACTGTAAGCGGGGCGGCCTACTAACTCCTTGTGAGTCTTGAAGCTCACTTCTGCTGATGAAGCTGCAAACTATCTTCAGTATTGAAAGCACTTCAATTGACTGCACTCTTGACTCCGGGTCTTCGTTCCTCATATCTGGTTCTGGGTCTTTGACTGTAAATCCCCTTACAACTGAAAGGAGCTGACAGATCTACAGATAATAAGTTCCAAATATGAATCTGCTGTAGTGGAGGAAAATCAGTAGTGTATACTATAGTCTAATAATCACATCTTACTAATTACATTTGCATAATCATCATATACATTCTGCACTAAAAGTATGTGATTCAGGACCGTGAGACAGAATGATGGATGAGGGGTTGAATGAAATAAAGATGGAAAAGACACAGAGATTTTCTGGCCCAGCATATAAAACCCATTGTGAATTAGAAAATCTGCAAGTACTTCAATTCTCCAGATGCATCTTTTCATGCATATGCTCATATGCATCTGAGTGTGTTTGTGTGGCTGTGAGCACTGATATATCACCATCATTTTAAACAATTTAAATAATCAATCATTTTAAATAATTGTCAATGATTAGTGTAATATCAAGTTTTATGGCACTGTATGGTTTGTGTAATTATTTGGGTGGTGTATTCTGTAACTGATAGAATCCAGCTGAAGAAAAAAAATGTGTCCAAGTGACCTAGTTTTTTGAGATATGTTTTTATGGATAAAGGGTTAGATCTCCAGTCAAAAAATCTCCACAAAGGAATGTTTTATCTCACATTCCCTACATCTAAGCTGCAGTGTTTCTCCAAGTTTACTCTTTCAAGTCCTCAACAGAACAGTTTTTGGCCTCCTCAGGGCATCAATCAGTAGTGAATCATCAGTGAAGCAGGATGCTGAGCTCATGTCTGAGGAAAGTCTCTCTTTTATTATCTCTCTCTGTCTTTCCTCCAAATCTGGAAGCATTTTAGATCTGGATTCTCTCTCTCCCTCTCTTTTCTTCGTCCATTTCTGCTCTCGCTGTCTCTCTGTGTGCTGGCCGAGTCACATGTGCCCAGTGCCCAGGAGGTGAACGATTCTCATTGTCAGCAGGAAAAGAGTAGCTCTAAGCTCTGATCTTATACTGAGTCACACTCACCAGATGCCCTTAAGTGTTTGCACAGTTTGTTTTGTTCTAGCAAGGACTGTTTTGAAACCATCTCCATGTGTTCACCATATCTAAGGTTAATATCGCTGCCAGAACTGCAAATCAAAAATTGTTGTTGAATTATTTGTACCAGGTGGTTATGTTATCTAGGTCAGTGCTTTATCTATTCAATTTAACTGTTTAAAAAAGAGCCTTCAGTAGTTTATTAGCCCAAATGCACAAGCATTAATATCAGAAGAAATTATCTGATTTCTAAACATCTGTGATGTTCTTTGATGCACAAAATATCTACAGGGAGATAAAAAAACTCTTACTTTGAACCACTATGTGGATATTAATCATTATAATTTTTTTTTATCTAAGATGGTCTTTGACTGGGAAGTTAAGCTCCACTCCCACATTTTTCCAGGGTTTATGTAATAGTGTGATAAATGGAAAAGCAGCTGCTGTAAATGTTGAAAAAAGTGGGGAGGAAAAAAAACCTATAGAGAAGAGGAGGAGAAAAGGACATATTTGTGGTCATTGAGTTTGGGTTCGCCAAGCTTTATGGTTGGCCAAGAAGATTCCAGCTGTAACACACCTTTATATATCAATGTATGTCTGTTCTCCTTTAATCACATGTTGGGCAACAGAGAGTGTATTTTGTCTCAACCCTACAAATATGTTAGCCAGTTTGGTAGCGTTATAATATCTCCACGTATTGTAGTGCATGGATTCATAAATACTGTTTAAAACATAGGTTCACCGAATTTCATTTAGATGGAGAATTACAATTATTTTTCATTTTGTGAATGTGCTCATTATTTGGTAGTTGTTACATACACTAGTGTACGTAATAAAATGTGTTCGGGTATTTTTATGCTGAAGATTTATTTTCTACATTTCCATTTGTTAGTCAGTTTAGTTTGTTACAAATCAGAAGTGTTTTTGTTCTATTTATTTGTTTTATTTGACACATTTTAAGCTTTCTCCTTCCCTCCTTGCCTTGTCATTGTGCAACACATGCAACACATTCTTTGTTCTCACTCTTATCATTTGGCACTATGCACTTGAAAAAAAAAAAAACTTTTGAAATCGAATTGAACTGTCTATATCCTCCTCTTTCACAGCCACACTTTCATTTTGAGACCCACACACATTTATTTTAATGTTATATCCCCACACACCCCTAATCAAAAATTCCTAAGATCTACGGGACGTAACTAGCCTGGCAAGCCAGACCTTCATCAAGATGTTAGGTCTGGCAACTCACCATATAATAGACACGGCTCAATCCGAGGGGCGGGATAAACGGCTGTCTTTCAAATTCTCTATGCACGCAATAGAACAGCGCTTCAACCAACCAGAGCGTTTTCCCAACAGCGGAGCTATTGATAGATTCAACTTTTGCCATATCTGGCCGGTAGCCTGGGTTTCCCCATACTGCCTTGAGCAGCGCGATTTTATTCACGCTGCAAGGTAGTCTGGCTACCATGGGCTAATTTTTCCCCTGAAATAGGGAACCAATCACAGAACGGGGAGGGAGCAGCAAGACGATGACGAAGTATATGCGACACACCGAAGCAGTTTGTTTATCTATGGATCCAACATGACAGACGTAAAAATATATGCATATTTAGTTTAGCAAGCAAACACATCTACAAAAATATGCCTGTATTTCAAGTTGATAAAATAATTTAAAATCCACATCAGTTTATTTGTGCCGACGCGCCACGCCCTCCCAGGATCTATAACGTTACCTAGGCTACTTCCACTTTTAAAAATTCATCATAACCGCGCGCGCGATCTGCTTGCAGTCGTCGAGATAGATGCTGAGGAGTTGAAGAAAAGAATAGCTAGTGGAGATTGTAAAGTTGTCGACAATACGTCATCAAAAATCAAGTCCAGTGTGTGGGAGAAATTTGGAGTTATCTGAAGAAAATATTGTAAAAAGCTTTGCTGCAAACATTTTCGTGTTGGATAGCCGCAAATGTGGAACTTCATCCCCGAGGAAGCACGCAGATAACTGGTAACAAAGCCGTTCTATCGAACGGTATTTTTCATATTTAACACTGTTAATATGTGTGGTGTGCAGGGCGTGTTTGAACCCAAAATTGTCAGATGTAGGCTAGACGAAATTGCGTGGCATATAGTGTTGTAGCCGCGTCTGTTCGATTTGTGTGGTAACGTTAGCCATGTTCTTCATGTATCGGCCTTTTGACAGCTTCGGCTGAAGTTGTCCTTGTGTTAATTGTCGTGTAATAACTTCTGTATGACCTGGCAATAAACATTTTTGTAAGTGTGTCTATAATGTGATAGTCTAAACTGATTTTATTTCGGGTGCGGGTCGGGTGTCGGTTCTATTTTAAGCGGGTCGGTGCAGATTTTAATTAGTGCTGCTGTTGGAAAACGGGGCGGGTGCGGATTTACAAAATCGGACCCGAGCAGGACTCTCTGGTGTACACATAAATCTCTGACCCATCGTCGTCTTCTTCGTTGAATATCTGTCGCTCTACATACGTCATCTGGTATAATTTGAAACGATTGGCTATGAGCTACGTACAGGCGCATTTGATAGACATTTGTAGTGCCCAATAAACGGCTCTGGGCATTCGTAAACCACGCCTCAAATACGAGAAAATGAACATGTAGTATCCAGACCACGTCTCAAAGAGAAAGTGGTCTGACGTTAGCCAGGCTATCTGGCCGGCAAAATTTTTTAAAGAATGACTTAAGTGCCGTTCTATGCTCTTTTCTCAAAGAAAAACCTAACTCCCAAGTCCTCCAGAGTCGTGGCCAAAGCCGATTCGAAAGACTGTTCGCCTGAAGCAGCAGCCTTCATTCTTAAGTTTTCAAGTAGCAGGGAACCGTCGCAACTCTGCCGTCATTATGTTAAGCCCGCCCCGCTTACTCTATACACGATGTGATTGGCCTGACCCAATTTAGGTTTTTGCAGCTCGAAAGTCAACGGAGAGTTGCTAGACTACCCTGGCTGCAAAATACATTTAGCTGCCGCTAGGGTGCGTCTAGATTTCTAGGCTAGGACATAACAGTAAACATTTACATATTAAAGACCCCCCCCCCCCCCCCCCAAAAAAAAAAAAAAAATTCTGACATAATTTATTCACCCTTATGTAACATGTCTTTCAAGATTTAGAGTTAAAACTTATAGGCTATTTTGGGTTGTAAAGAAGAAAAAAGTCATATAGGGTTGCATTAACTTGCCTGCAGAGGTTTATTAATATAATTGCTCATTTCATAACTGTTTGGTTGGTATAAGAAATGATACTAACATTAAACATTCCCTTCACTGTCTGAATCTAAGACAGTGTCACAAAAAAAGAA
The DNA here is from genome assembly GCF_949319135.1 of Squalius cephalus. Taxonomy (NCBI): domain Eukaryota; kingdom Metazoa; phylum Chordata; class Actinopteri; order Cypriniformes; family Leuciscidae; genus Squalius; species Squalius cephalus. Next base: position 23,523,903 of record NC_137124.1, on the reverse strand, counting down.
AGTTACAAATTAACGAGACTGGTTGGTTCGGCTACATCAAAATTATCTAATCTAATCTCATCAATTTTGAAAACTGCAAGATATCCCAGAGGCTTGTTACTCAGAAAAATCTGATAGAACAAAACATTCTACCGATGCTCAAGAAATATTGCCTTATTTAAACCATCTTCTTTTGGCTTCCATTAATATAAAAAAAAGTTTGAGTAAAACTTCTGGTAAACCATTAAAAACCTTAAGGGAATGATGGCTTTATTGTTTGGCTTGGTTCTTCCAGTATAATAAAACATTACTCATGGACATGATGTTCATGCTTTCTCAGTGTCCAGCTGCTAATCATATTTCATGTAGTATTGTAATTATTCACATTTAACACTGTCACTGCATAAGTCTGTTACCTCACCATCCATCAGGTTCCTCCAGTCAAATACAGTTCACCGCTCCTCCATGAGGTCTCAAATTTCAGGAGGCCCCAAATAAATTGTAAAAAATATAACTGCTTTCACTGATCCAACAGTTTCCTTGGATAAGCATTTGACCATGTTGTCATGGCAATGATCAATTTATATTTTATTTAGTTTTATTCAGTTTTCCATAAATAAAGTGCTTTCTGTGAAGTCAGAGCTTGACAACTAGTGTGCTGTAGCTTTATGATATGAAGCCACCATAGTTTAATAGTCTGGCCTGTGGGCATCAGGCTTTTGTTCTCCAGGGGCAGTTTATGGCTCAATTTCATTTTATTCATTTGAATAGGAACCTTCGACAAACAGCATTTTCCAATGCCCAAAATGTTAAATGGAAAAGGCTTTGACAGAAGTTGCCTCATTTAAAGAGTCAAGAAAGTACTGTAAATAAAGTAAATGTGATGTTGGTTACTCTGTCAGGGTTCTGCTCTGGCAGCCTTGTCTGTTTTGTCTTTGTTTCATGTTTCTATGTTTGAGCACATGGCTCTGTCTTTGTTTGTGTTTGCCATGTGCTCCTCTTGTCCTGCCTCCTTGTTTCCTGTTAACATGCCCCCTTGTTTAGGTCCTCATTTCACTAATTGTGCTCACCTGATCCTCATGTGCTCTGGTCCCTTTATATTGTGCCTCTATCCCTCATGTCTTTGCTGGTTTGTTTCTCTGTCAGTTCTAGCTTTGTGTTTGTTTTGATCCGGTTTTTTTCTTTTGTTACTGATTTTAAGTTTAGTCAAGTTCTAGTCTTTATTTTGATCTAGTTCTTCCAAGTTTTTTTTTTTTTTAACTAATCTTTTATTTCTTTTCTCTTTAGTTCTCTACAAGGTTACTGTCTTTTATTTCTTTTTGCTAGTTTATTTTTATCTAGATCTTTTGTTCAATTATTTAGCTAGATCCTGTTATTTCAGTATTGTTTTTTATTTATCTCTAGTCTCATTATCAGTTTTATTTTGCTTTTATTACTTGTTGTTTTGGCCTGTAAGTCTTGTCTCGTGTTGGTTCCTGTCCTGCGTCCTGGTCGTTGACTCTACTGGTCTGGCAGCTAGCCTGGTGCTACGTCCAGTCTCATCACCAACTGTCAAGCCTCTGATTCCCTGAGCCGCTGCATTGTCCATCTTTGGACGTCACTTCTTTGCCGTCTCATCTTCAACCTAACTGTTTTTTTGAGTATGTGAGTTAATTTCATTTATTCCTCCTCTTTCTAAGAACATCTCAGAGACTGACAGCCGTCGACTGAGTCAGCCCTGCAAACCTGTTGGTGGACAGTGGAAATATTCACTGATCCCAGATGATGTCCCTCCGGCTGAGGCTTTACCAGCGTCTCTATTGTGCAGCCCATCCAGGATCTCCTGTTCAGCTCAAATAAAAGTCTACAGAAACATGTTTTCTTACAATCTGTTTTATGTATACTGTTAATTTAAACTTTTATTTTGTTTTTCGTATTTTAAACGTAACTTGTAAATGGTTGTAAAAAGTAGCCTACTGTAAGTAAAAATGTATAGAACAATTTATTTTGTATGTACAAATGCACTGACAGAATAATTTCTTAACTTGCATTAAACAATGCACAGAAATTATTTTTTGTTTCATTTACAAACTATATCTCACATAAAAATAATGTATGCAGTATACGATTGTTTAATTTACAAATTTTAATTCACATAAGCAAAAGTTTATTTAATCTGTCAAGAAGGGAAAACAATCTGTTCATTCTCCCCATGCTCTCCTGCGATCTCCTCTCCTCTGTCTCTCTCTCACGTTTTCAGGGATAAAAACGGCGTTTTCGTGTAAATGACAGGCCAAAACGCAGGGAAATATCTGCGTTTTCCCATCGTGTAAACGGGGCCAGATATTCTAAAAACTCCGGCCAAAGTGGAGATTTCTGAAAACGCCGGTTATGTGTTGCCGTGTCAACTGGGAGAAACGGGGTTTTAGGTTCTCAAAACGTCACATTATGAGCCAGAAAATGCTTATGTCATGTGAGCGCCCTATGTTTATAGTTTGTTTGGCTACTGTTTGATCATGGATGCTGTTAAGGTGGTACTCATTTTTACTTTTGTGAAAAAAAAATAAAAAAAAAATACTTTTGTGCAAACGCTTTTGGCCTGTTTGCATTTGCAAAACACAACTGCTGAACTATATCGAGGAGCAGAGGCGAAGGAGTACACGAAAATCAGCATTTTTACAGCAGCTTTTCCTTCCAAGACGCCGGTACATTGCCTCCCAACGTCTGTTGTTTTGAAAGGAACTGGAAGTCGCTCGTGCTATATGTTGTTGTCGATTTTGAGGATTCTGATTGGCTTGCATGGCTTTATCCTTCTCCCTACGCTCCCTCCCTCCGCTGCCCATAGGTTATGATGGCGCTCGAAGGCGAATTTATGCGGGTTGATGTAAACGACAACTTTTTTGAAAACAATGTTGTGTGCACGATGTTATTTTTGAAAACGGAGGGGGGAAAATATTCGTTTCTCTAAATACCCGGCTATGTGTAAATGTGGCCTCAACTTCATGTCCTCCCGAACAGACTCGATCAGCTCATCCTCTCGGTCTCGTTTCTCTTGACTGCTGCTGGTTCCTTGTTCTGTCCTTTGCGGGCCGGGCCGGGCCGGGCCGGGCCGGGGAAAGAAGGACGGTAGGCAGGGTTGCCAGGTCTGTGTAACAAAAGTAGCCCAAGGCCGAATTCTCCACTGGATTTGTGCGTCTGAGGGATGTTTTGGTGGTGTTGGAGTGCCGAAATCGTACTTACAGGGGTGGAAATCAACTAGCGGAAAAAATGTTTACTGCGGCAACCATGGCGGCAACAACTAGAAGGATCCTTCGGACAGCCTTCGTCGCGCCGCTGTGACGCAATCGGCCTTCAAATACGGCCTTCGGAGGATGAAGCCCCTGAATTGAGACACAGCTTGTGTGAGTGATGTACGGAAAGGCCTAGTCTGCTTTGTTGAATTAAAACTGGACTTGCATTGCAAATACAAAGAGACTAAGCATTTTTGATTCATAATATGAATCAGAGTATGTCACACATACTCGTCTCTATTTAACCATTTTACTGAAGTTTATGACAAACTAAAGCTTATTAGCTTAACATTTGCAGCAGCTGCTTAAACGGGAGCAAGTGAAGGATCATAGTTTGACAGACAACTCATTATTAAACATAACAAAAAAGTAGTCAACAAATATTATATAAAAAAAACACATTTATGCTTTTCACAAAAAAGCCCATAATATAAAAGTCATACAGGGGCATTTTTGACCAAATTTATGCAAGACAAATCATGTAATGGGCTGAAAAGAAGTTATAATACACCCTCTGCTGGGCAAATATGGGAAGTACAAATCATCTGGCCAGTTTGTCCACTTTCATTCCAGCCAATGATATTTCACAGGTTGTTCACAGGCCCATGATTAAGCACTGTAAACATCCCCCTACTATCCCACATAAAGACATGCCTAAAAGTTTCACCATCAGTATGACATTGTAAAAGTGCAGAATTTGACCCCACTACCACCCTTATGTATGACAAGGTCATCGGTCATGTAAAAATAGCATGTGTCTTTTGTCATGGACAAAATGTTTAATGTTGTAAAGGTATGGGGCGGATGAAAGCAGATCTGAGCAACCTATGGGTTGCCATGGACACAGGGCATGGGAGGAATGCTCAGAGGCCCAGCCAGCGTGTCAGGTGCTCCTCCCTCCAGGGAATTTCACTTGCTCAATGTCTTCAAAACTCACCTCCAGGATATAGTGTGTATAGTGATGAGGTATGTATACCTGACGTATGACTGGAAATTGACGTTGTTACAGCTGACGCACATCAATGCTTCATTTGTCTGTTTGCATGCAGGAAGGTGTGGTTTACAGGTGCAAATTCAGGAAAGGCCAGTTTCCTGATAGCCACAAGCGAGACAGATCCCTCCCCTTGCCATTTGTCTCTGGATGCACAGTCTCTGAACTCTCAAACGATTCTATTTCAACCTCGATCATCTCAACCGAGCCCAGCAGGCAGCACTCAGGTAAGGTACACAGTTTTAATTTTAAATACATAGAAATCTATTGAGGAATTGTGCTGCTTTCACATTCGACTGGGCTAGTTTGGTGTAAAATGGAGAATAGGTATTAGATGTCAGTGGTATGAAGGCTATTGAAATTCTGATCCATCAAAGGAAATCATTAGGATTAAGTAACTAATAATAAATTACCATTGGGAGGTTTGACATATAACACCTGAAAACCATTAGTAAAATTAGACATATTAGTATGAGTTTTTTCTGAATGCGCTGATGAACCTCTAATAATAAATGAACCAAAAATGTATTCTTTGAACAAACCTATGGAATATATATCATATTATAGATTAACACGTTTGCCTAATTATACATTTCTTCTCGTTATTGACTATTAAAGAACATAAGAGATGCCACATACTCAGTAGTGGGAAACTTGTTTTGGCACATTCCAAGAATATTATTATAAATATAATTTTTTCTCCAGGATGTTTGAAGGAGGGAAAGAGAAGTCTAAAATTGTGTTATTTTACATTTCTAATTTAATGGACATGTACTTTAATTATTATTATTATTATTTGGGGAGGGGAGGGGAGGGGGAGGGCAGAATTGACAGATATTTATATTTAAAATACAAAATTATTCATATTGACTTCATATTGCCTCTGAAATATTGCCAAGCAAACATAAAATATAATAATAACTGACAATGTAGAATACCTCATATATTGTCCATAAAATTAAGAACAAAGAAATGTTATAAATAAGTGTTACAACAACTTTATTATATTTGTAAATGAGAAAAATAATTATGCCACTAGCAATCAGCATCTGGTTCAGATATGACATGGCAGATTAAATGTTCTATATAATAAATACACAAAAAAGGTCAGTAATGTGAACCCAAATACTCTTTCCATTTCATTTCTGTAATAGTATCACTGCTAATTGCATTTTGTTGGTGGTTGGCATAAACTGGCCAAACAGGAATAGCTATGAATAGTATGAATAGTAATAGTTACCCAGTTAGTCATACGTTAAGTGTGGGTGTGTCTGTTCAACAACACATTAAAATGAAATATAGATATCAATTATCGACATTATGCCACTTCTATATCTCATCAATGTATAAATTATGTTTTGTACTTTTTTTGTATAAGTATTTGTGTGAGAGTCACTTTGTCCTTTTTTGTTTTGTTATAATCTCACTCAAAATGTATATCTAAATATAGTTTGGGTGTGTAATTTGTATACCAGACACAGAATACAGAATATTGTGTGCTCACCTCCTGTTATTACAATGCAGTGAAATGGTTGAATGGTGTACATTACACTTGCATCAAGAGGGCTTAGATACACTTCAGTGAAAAGGACTCATGGGAGAGGAACAAAGGGCTGCTAAACAGAGGTTTCTGAGAAATAAAGACTGAAGAACACTTTCATTTTGTAGAGGAGAGACATCTTAGGATTTGCTTTTTTTTTTCCCAAATGTTGATTATTTTATGAGAATTCGCCTTTTGATTGATGCCAGCATTTATAGCGGTAATGTATATTTAATAAAACTTTTTTCACAGTTAAAAAAGTGAAACATTGTTGCTCTTTTTTCCGCTGTTGGTCTTGAGAATTTATCCTAAGTGAGACCAAAGTGTTTTCTGTCATATGCACATTCACTCTACACACTCTCAGTAATGTGTCTCATTTTGGCAGGTAGAAGAACCCAACATGAAATTGCCACTGGGCGTCATACTTACACTCCTCTTGATACTTCAGACATTCCAACACGTATCCACTGAGATACCTGATGAATGGATAAGAGATAATGGGGCAGTGAACAACAACGAAACACTGTCATCTAGTGAGAAACCACCTGTTCAACCATCTGTTCCAATGGGAGAAAATATGGAGAGCAGTTCAGATGATGAAGCACAATCATTTGGCTCAATTTATATTCGTGAAGGAGACGAACAAATGCAGAATTCCACAGAACTGTATCAAACCCCTGATCACAGGGACAATGACACAGAGGAAGCCAGTTCTGGCGGACCCATTTCTACAACGCCACCTCCTATGATTGCACTTAATTCAAGTTCTGAGCTCTCAGATACTTCAGCGGAATCTTCAGCGGAATCCAATGAAACACAGACCCAGGAGACAGCCACAAATACCTCCACACCAGAGCCGGAGCACACAAATCAATCTGCTCTTAATGACACATATACCAGTCCAAAACCCGAGACTACCACAACAGAGAGCAGCCTTGACGAAACGGGTTCTGCATATTTGCCCTCAGACGATGCACCCACCAACAGCACTACTAAGAGTCCGGCCAACACCACAAAAGATGGGAGCGTCCAGTACGAAACTACAGTGAGTCCAACTGAACCACCAGTAAACGGAACAACAACACCAGTGATTCCACCTGCCATCCCTGAGGACATCACAACACCTGCCTCAGACAGTGAGGACACAGGAGCAAACCTGACCGGACCTTTTGACAACAAAGATAATTCTGAAAGAGGTTAGACTCACAAATTAGCATCAATCAAGCATTAATAATCAGTGTTTATACCAAAGAGCAAGCTTCATTTGATGGCCGACCGAAGAGTTTTGTCATGAGATATTTGTAATTACACTAGTTTGGGGTCAGCAAGATCTTTTTTTTTTTTTTTTTTTAAAGAAATGAATACCTTTAACAATTTAAATTGATCAGAAGTGAAATGCTTGATCAAAAGTGTTTTCAACACTGATAATAAGAAATGTTTCTTGAGCAGCAAATCAGCATATTAGAATGATTTCTGGAGGATCATGTGACACTGGAGACTGGAGTAATGATCCTGAAAATTCAGCTTTGCATCATAAATTACATTTTAAAATATATTCAAATAGAGAAACAAATATTTTAAATTCTAATAATATTTTACAATATTTCTTTTTATACTTTACTGTTTTTATTTTGGATCAAATAAATGCAGACTTCATTCAACAACATCTTACTGACCCAATCCCTTTGAACAGTAGTGTATATGGCAAAAATATTTTAGTTAAACCGTAAATACAAAGCACACTACAAATCTGGGACACTGATAGTGTTTTGACCTTTTATAAGCATTGTTTCTCTCTTCGTTTCCATAGTTCACAAAGATCACAAATCTTTTAATTTCATCCCTCAAGCTAACCTTTATTCTCAGCTTCTCAATTCAGTCATAAAAGCCATATTTGCTGTTCTTCTGTGTTGGATTGGGTTTCGGGCTTTGTTTGTCCTCTGCTCTGGGCCAGAGTGTCTAGTTACTGACACCTCACCTTCCCTCACAATAAGAGTGGTGTTCACCCCACAGATATTGGGAGGGGCTCCTTTCGAGGTCAGGTGTGGACCAATGTGACAGAATACCTGACATTAAAGAACAAATCCCATTATCTCTTCGTGTAACTCTGACCAATTTGTGTCCAAACCGCATCCTAAACTTAAAGGTGCTCTAAGCGATGTTGGGTGATGTCACTTCTTGTTGACGTTCGAAGTATTGTCAAACAAAACGGAGGCTAGCTCGACCATCCCTCCTCCTCCTCCTCATCCCGTCCCCTCCCCCTCCCTTCCGTGCTTCCTGAAACAGTCATGAACCATTTAGAAAACCAAACTGGATTTACCCACCTGTCCAGCAAAAACAGAGCCACCTGAATTTCGGATTGGAAGCTCTTTTGCCGGCGGAGTTCTCGCCACCTTTTGAACGCTTTTCCGATATAAATTCCGGACTTTGCGCGTTCCCTATTCTTTGTTATTTGTTCACCGGAACGTCGTCTCTTTGGTCGTGTGTCGGCCATATCAAAATTCTCAAGAATATACAATTTTAACATTAGCCGTTTTCGTTGTTAGGACATCTCTCCTCTAGCCAACTTCCCTCTTCATGTTTCTCTCTCCTCCACTCCCCACACCCCCCTTCATGTGCACGCGCACTAACCCCCCAACCCCCACTCCCAAGTCATTCTTGTCAGTTATTGGCTGGAACACTGTTTGTTATGTTTCGTGGTCCAGGTTGGGCCATTTTGTTTTTCTTGCCGTTTGTGGAGCCTTACAGTGTGCTCAGGTGACAGGCAGCCAGCTAGTGAGGAGATGTTTGCTGGATGTGACAAAAAATGTTTTGGCCTAAAAAACGCGTGACATCGCTTAGAGCACCTTTAAAAGAACAGGTTATTGGCTATTTACAAATACAGAATAATTATATATATTTAGATTTTGTGTGTTTGGCCTGTTGAAGAATAATTAGCTTATAAAAAGCTTTTAGAAAGCAACCATTGTAGAAAGCACCATCTAATGGTGTTGATTCCATTTACAAGGAACTTTTTAAACAAGGAACTCCATATTAAAGGCAACCACAAACCAATCTGTCCTCTAATTTGGTCAATAATTTGGTCTTTTATGAGAACATCTTTGGATGAAGAAGTTAGTGTCTTTGTTACAATAAACATGTAATATGTCTTTACAGGTTTATCCTCAGATATTACAGATGCTACTGAAAACAAGAAAGGGCAGGCATGGGCTATCGTCCTAGCCGTTGGGATTGTAGTGGGGATCATTGCCTTGGCAGCATTTATCATCCTGAATCGAAGGAATAGAAGAGACTTTTCACACAGAAAACTGGTGGAAGAGACGTCACCTGATCCAGGTAATATAAAACTCTCCTGTCAGTATTTGCATCACTTTGAACCGGGATCCATTTGAATACCTGTAAGGGCTTCTATGAACATAATACAGAATCGTTTTTCCTCCATGATGTTATTTAAATTGTTTTGTCTCATCCTTTCAAAGTTCTCCGACTGGATAACAGTGAGCCACTAGAACTGAGGTTTGATGGACTTGGTTACTACAATCCAGGACTACAAGGAGACAGCATCCAGATGACCAACTTTCCACAGGGACGGTCACAATAAGAACAAATCTCTGATGCCAAAGACTCTTTATTTAATTGTTGCACGCATGTGAACACAAAAGGATAATTAAGAAATTATTGTCATTTTAAAGTGATTTGCCAAATCAATCGCAAGGCAATTTTACATAACCGAACAATCAAAAACGTTTTTAATTTTAAGTAGTGTCTTTTGTTTGGATGTTTTAAGGAACCAAAATGTGGGGACATATTACAGAAAGATCTCTGTTTGGTAACAAATCAGTTAGAATCCCATTTAGGATAAAAGCTGCAGAATTATATTTCTTGTGCATAATCTAACTACGGTTAGGAAAAGGGTATTACAGAAGCATTCTTCACTTTAGGACAACCCCACTGTGTCCTAACTTCAAAATTATTTGAAAGCCAACTGAAAAAATCCCATTACAATAGTCCTGTCTGACAATGGCATCACATTTATCACACATGATACAAGATGAAGAACAGCGATGTTTGATGGTGGGAAGACTTTTTTGAACACCTAAATGATGCACTGATAATTACAGCCTCCCATAAAATATAGTGATAGGCTTTGCCTTTCCTACCAAGCTTATCAAACCTTCTCTTTTTGCAGCGCTTAATTAAAAACACACCTATTTTATTTTAGATTTCTTAACTACAGATAAGATAAGATTTTGTAAGATAGGATAAGAAATAAGAATCCTAAATCAAGTTAAGATTTGCTTCTGTAATAAAAAAATTCTAAATGAACTTGTCTTGACAGATCTTATCTTAAAACTTAAGATAGAAGATTTCTGTAATATGCCCTCTGAAGAAAATGTATATACTGGGCAGTTTTGTTGATATTGGAAAGCATTGGATTGTATGTCTGCTTTTTTCTAATTGTTCTTTGATCTTCTTAAGTCAACAAGATTGTATCATATCAAAACCAAACTTCATTTCTGAATGTTTATGTTGCTATATGCAAGATGGTGTGAAATGACCAGCATTATGACACAACTTCTCTATGCACACTATGTTTTTGTCTAGAAGATCAAGATTATGTCAGTTAACTGGGGGAAGAATTTTCTGACACAGGTCTAATACCTTTCTTCTGAGCCTACAATATGTGAAGAATTTTTATAGTTTTCAAAAATGTAATAGAGAATTAACATGACAGTAGGTTCTCAGTTTATTATAAATAATAAAAATGATTTAAAATAAATGTGTCTCTGTGACTGATAGATCACTCGTCTTCCAGTCCTGTAGATGGCGCGGATTCATTTCGAAAATAAACTCATCTTGATGATAAACGGCAAAGAAGAATTGAGGCTCCTGACTGTTGTTTTTGAATGCTACCGTTACCTCTAACTTTAGATTATTATGCATAATCCGGTCATGATTAAAACCGAGAAGGTTTTACATTTGAACAGCTCAAAGGGTAGAAAGGTCCGTGTGGTTCGGGAGCATTATGTGAGGGAGCAGGTGCCGTGTGGAAGCTCCTTCTGTCAAGCGAACTGTCACAACGGTAAGAAGAGGAGCATGACATGAGACAGCCAAACAATACAAACTACATGAAATGTGTAGTTAATTTTTTTTATGGTGAACGCATCAGTATACTAACAAGAGGTCATCTTAAAATAATACATTTCTACCTTCTACACTGAACTAGGCTATAGCTTTAGGAAATGTTAACTTACATTGATTCAGAAAATCTTACTTTGTACAGTAATTCTCATTGCTGGTGACTAAATGCTAAGGGTGTCACGATTCTCCAAATCCTCGATTCGATTACATTTTCGATTCTAAAGTCACGGTTCGATTCGATTCTCGATTTGTTTGATTGTAAAAAAAATTGCATCACAATAAGTGTATTGTGATTGTCACTAACATTTTAGTAACTAAACTGAATTTTATTAGGTTTAGTGACAACATGTTACAATGTATACATGGTACAATTTCTGGTAAGCTACGCTTTTTTATTATTTCAATTCAATTCAATTATTGTGATTTGATTTAATATGGACTTATTTGGATAAATATTAGGTAGGCTACACAAGATAAGCGTTAATTTGTCTCAAGAAAAAAAACAACTCACCTAATGCTGTAAACATACAGAGAGCCCCAATCAGCTGGTAGTAGGCTATTATTTAAGGTTAAAAAGAATTAAATATAATGCGTTTTTTTATTATAATAACAACTTTATTTAATAATATAAGTAAAAAATATAATAAATATGTAATATAGAACACATTTAGCTAAATACTCTCGATAGCTATTTTTTTCTTGCCAACTACGTGCTAGCCTATATTATGGTCATTAAATGGCTTTCCTGAGGTAAATGTGACATAATTGTTCTCCAGCTATGTTATTGACCTCTTCACGCCGATGAAAAACACTGATTGATCGATATTATGTATGAGGAATATACATTTCGGTAAGTTGTACTGTATCTTTCAACAGTGTTCGTGTTTTTTACTATTAGCTAGTAGAGATGATCGGTTCACGTGCGCTTGGGATCTGTCACGTAACATTTACAAGCGCCAAAGCGGTATTTATTGTTTGAATTTCGTAATAAAATTGACAGAATCTGAGAGCTGAGATTTGTTTTATATCATAAAGTAACCTGCTCTAGTCTGTCGGTCTCCATGTCCTCTGCTTCGCGATTTTTCTGTGCGTGAGAAAATGGTAAGGATGGCTGACGCGAAACAGTCGTTCCGAAGCTTTGCGAGATCCCGAAGCGCAGATGTGTCGAAACACTGATCCGAAGCGTGATTCGAAACACCCATGTCACGTGACTATGACCAAACGAAGCCTCGAAGTGTTTCACTAAGTGTTTCATCAGGTGTGGTCCGCCGAATCAGCGTTTGATTGACACGTTCGGGAACAGACCACACAATCGCACATCTGTATAAAAGTGAAATCAACGCATATTGACCTCGTGGGTTTTTGTTTGGGAGTTTGATTTTGAGATAGCGGATTTTATTATATAGTGACATAGTGAGATTTGATTAGTTAGGCTATTTAGGCTTACATTTAAATTTACACAACACATTGACTGATAGGCTAGAGACTGACAGAGTATATAGTGACACATTAATACATAAATATAAATATAGACAGCTAGATTAATAGATAGATACAGATAGATTATAGATAGGCTACATATATAAATATCTAGATAGATTATAGGTAGATACATATAGATACATAGATTATATCTAGGTACATATCTAGATACATAGATAGATTATAGATACATATCTAGATACATAGATAGATTCATATAGATAGATACAGATAGATAGATTTGGATAGATAAAATGGAGGCTCCGCAGTATAGAGATGCCGTACATCTGTGGTGTGGGAGCATTTCCGTTTAGAAACCCCAAATAAAGTGAGATGTGTGTATTGTGATCGGCAGCTAGCCTACTGCAACAATACATCATCCATGATGCGCCATTTGAGGAGCACTCATCCTGCCATTGTGCAGGGTGCAGAGGATGGTATCATTACCCAAGGCCTGCAACTGACACTGCTGGGCCATCTAAGCAATGCACTGTTTGAAATATAATTATAATTGAAATATAATTACAAACTTTTGGGACACTGTTTAGAAAGTCCATAGCCCTATGCCCTACAATCTAATGTCCCAATCACAACTGCCAATCATGTTAAAAATAGCTTCAATGTGAATATAATATAATATAATATAATATTGTGTGAATATACATTTTATAGGTCTACATATGAGACACACAATGCTATGGCTGATGCCACAGTGGAAGTGAAAAAATACATCAGCAATGCATATTTGCCCAGAACTCATGATCCACTAACTTACTGGAAAGAGAGAGCAGTAATCTTTCCTCATTTGTATGTCCTAGCTAAAAAATATCTTTGCATGCCAGCAACAAGTGTCCCTTGTGAGAGAATTTTTTCAAAGGGTGGAGAAATTATCTGTAAAAAAAGAAGTAGGCTAAGTCCTTCCACAGCAGAGAAATTAATATTTTTGAAAAAAAATCTCTAAAAAAAGTGAGACATTGTGGCTTGATTTCTTTTATTAATATTCATTTTGCAGGACCAAAATAACATTATGCACAGTGAGGAGCCTATAGGTTACAAGCTTCACATATTAGAAAAATACAATAATAAAAAAACAACACATTTTTTTAATGGCTTGTCAAGGTTGTTTTAGATCAACACCTGCAAGTGACCACTAGGTGTCACCGTTGAGACGGGTGTCGGATTGATTCGAAGCCTCGAAACAATATGGCACATTTGGTTCAACTGTTTCATTGCTTCACGAGGCCTCGATCTGGCCATCACTAGAAAATGGATGTGTGGCGTGAGAGCGTGTGAATAGTGTCAATTGCGTGTGTCTCACGGTGAATGCGTGAGAGTTGGCAGCACTTCGACACGTGTGTTGTTGTTTTTTTTCGCTTGGCAAGCCGAGCTGACGTGACATGGGGGCGTGGCAGGATCGACGATTCCATTTTTTGATTCGATAATCGAGATTGAGCATTAATTTCGATCGATTTCGATTTAAAATCGAAATCGTGACACCCAAATGCGGTACGTTCCCCCTGGAATAATGTCAGATCTTTACCATTACATACTAGTTTAGTGCGAACCTAAAGTTGATTTGTAGTAATTAAGCAAACGTCACAAATCTTGTTTGTGAAAGTTGCAACCTTGCAGCACTTCTTCACCCTACTACACTGATAATGATCAGTGATTTACTATCTGATGTTTTGGTGAGAAATATTTTTGTTCGGGAATTCATCCTGCAATTAATTAGTGTGAATTTTCATATTGCGTTTACAATTTAGATAAGACGGTAATGGTTTACAATATGATATTGACCATTTTGTGGTCCAACAGTTGGGAAGGTGCTGTCTAGTGATGTGACCCACTATGTGGTTCCGGATGTGGGAGTGGTTCGGGATTTCCTGGAGATTCTGGAGTTCAGGGAGATGCAGGGGATCGTTTTGACCCAGACAGCCTACCAGACTATTCAGCACACTCGTGGACGCAGGTCGACCTCTCAAATATTATTTTTTGTCATCGGTTTTACTTTATTTTACTGTCACACATTGTGCATTTTTCACTCACTTCTAGTGTTGTTGTTTGTGAATAAAAAATGGATAATTCCTTCAGAAAAATGAGAGGGGTTGCTTTTATAGATGCATTTTGTTTTGTCTTGTACAGGCACTATAACAGACTGCGTGCTTTACTGAAGGACCCTCGCCACGATTGTGTGATGTTTGCAAATGAGTTTCAGCAATATTCCTACTGCCCCAGAGACAAGGGTGAGTCTCAGGACAAATGGCAAACGAGGTGAGTCCTGACTAATCTATCCAGCATTACACTTTCTTTTATGCATTGTGTACTTTGAGAAAAGAGTATTGAGAGTATTAAAGCTCCAATATGTAACAATTTTGTAATAAAATTTCCGAAAATAACTTGCACAGTGTGATATATTTCCTCCAGTTGTGTACTTACAATATCTCAAAAGTCTCCAAAGATTTTTTATTTCAGAGAAATTCCGATTTTAAATAACTGTCCGTCCCGGAAAAGAAATGTCGCCTCTCAGTGACGCAATGTCCGCACTATCCTTTTTTTCTGGTGTGGACCATGTGATATTCCATGTGATATATATAGCCATAGACTGTATGGTTATAGCTGTTATGGATCACGATTACTCTTTGGCGAGTATTGAAGTGCCAACAAAACGAAAGCGTCCATATTCGGATACACGCAGACTGTGTGACAAACGGAGGAATAAAACTCGGATAAATATCGGCCAGGCGTTTTCGAGATGGAGAGAGCTGCGCGACAATCTTGGACTTGACAGAGACTCTGCTCTCGCGAGTGTATTGATAGACAGGTAAGCAAATACATTTTTTTATTATTGTACAAGTAACGTAATAGTTACAGTAAAGATGATTTTAATAGATATGAATTACACCACATGCCTGTAATAATATAGCATAACATTTCACGTTCCTTGCAGTTCATTAATTATGATGACATAAAATAATACGATCAGACATACAGGTAATACAAAAACGAATAAATTACCTCATCCGTGATCATGATTCATTAATTCCATTTAGATACATCGCTAGATGGTGAAAACGCATTAAAAACGACATCTCCCATCGTCACCTCCTTCATAGCGTCATCAAGCTTCGCCTTTGTTATTGTTGGAAACTGCACCCTCTTGTGGTGAAAAAATATTACACATTGGAGCTTTAATAGACTATAGCGAAATAGAGTATTAATTTGTGTCAACCATCTCTCCTCTGTGAATGCACTTTGATTTTCAATAAACAATGGAAGCATGCAGTGCAATGTTTATATGAAACCTTATTGAGAAGTGAAGCTGCTTCCACGAGGCACTTCACAGGATTAGAGGAAAGCATATTTCTGAAAAATATTTGGTCACTCATGGGAGAGTCATTTTTATCTGTGAATATTATGTTGATTCTTCCAGAAAAGTGTACAATGCAGCAGTTTGGTACTATAATCATCTGGCTGGACTCCGGCCAGTGGTCATGATTACAGAAGATAGTGACGCTATTTCAGAATATAGTGCCTTAAACAGTGGAGTGTATGTCATCTCAACTCGGGTATGTTCTTTTATTTTATTTTCTGTCAAATCTGTAGTGTTGGATTTTCAGTATCTTTCTGGAGTCAGATATGTTTAATGACCACTAAATTTTATAACTGATTTTTGTCTCAGCCAGGAAACCAATTCCCTAAATCATTGTGCTTGTTTCACGTTTGTCATGTGACTGCAATCTCTTTTTTTCACATAATAAAAAATAATGTCCATTTATTTATCTAGGATTATGTATGATCAAGCTGTCAAGGTTTATTTTGTGATAATGACTGGCTTATCATCATACATTTACCATACATATTTTTAATTTGTAACAAATTGTGAAGATCTGGGTTTCGACTGTTCTGCATTTCACAAAGTAATCCAGATTTTAAGTGCATTAAATGAGATCAACATACTTGTCCATTAGTAACACCATTGAACTCTTCTGTAGGAGTACCTGTTAAGTTTCTGTCCGGACCTGCAGGCCGCCCATGATCTGTACAACTCCATTGCTCAGACCCTTCAAGAGCGAGAGAGTGAGGGAGCAGAGAAGGTGTACTCTGAACACCTGCCTGCGGAGGTGCTGGAGGCTGGTATAAAATCTGGAAGGTACATCCAGGTAAGTGCCTCTCAGAGATACTCCTGTTTTTCAGATCTCTTTTTTTGGTGGATACATTCCAACCAGCTCTCTCCCCCTTAAGGGCAACCTCAGTGTGAACAAACATCGAGCACAGCATGAAGCCTTTGTCCGTTATGAGGGTTCAGCCAGCAAAAGTACAGGTTGTTATCAACATACTTTAATCAGTCGTTCAAATTTTTCTGATTACTGACACTTATTGGTATTGATGGTTTTATGGTCTTTTACCTTTGACCCTGCCTGTGTGATTCTGTGTTGTTAGAGCTAAACAGTGATGTGCTGATCAGTGGAGCGAAGCATCGTAACCGGGCGGTGCATGGAGATGTGGTTGTCATAGAGCTGTTGCCCCGTAATGAGTGGAAGGGCAGGACTATGGCGCTTACAGAAGGTCAAGGGGAGGAGCGGGCACAGGAGGACACCCAGAGTCAGCCCTTGCCCACAGGTAAGCACATAAGCAGAGGTGGACAAAGTAAACAACTTTATCACTTGAGTGAAAGTACAGATACTAGTGGTCAAATATTACTCCATTACAAGTGAAAGTTGTACAAAGAGTACATTTATAGACCTATCAAGTTAATCCCTGAATATTGAATTAATTTCTAAGCATTTTAAATGACCAGCTAATATTCATTAATATAGACAAACTTTATATTACTGTAATTGTCTAGATTGGCAATATGTAAAATATATTAAAAAAAAAAAAAAACACACATTTTTAAACTCTACATTTGTGCAGTAAAATTAACTTTAAAGAAGATCTACATTGCTCATTTTCATTCATGGAGATAACATGGAAAATGTACCAGGATTTCTGTCACCTGATGGAAAACAAACACACTTGAAAATGACATGAAATTACCAATATAACCAGTAGATAGAAGCAGAGGACCATTCATCACTCCCTTTTATAGTTCGTTTTGCGTGTTTTGCTTTTGGATTTATTATAAAATGAATATTATAACAAATTTCAGTAATTTTATTGCACTGAAGTATGAAGTATAACAAGAGTATGAAAAGTCACACAGTCTCCATTTAGGTAAAAGGAATTTCATAAAATAAAAAATAAATAAATAAGCCCAAATTTTACAGTGGATGGGAAACCGTGTTGAATTGCTCCTGCATCATATATTATGTAAACTGCATTTATGACAAAGAACTACACAGATGTAGAGATCATAACAATCTATCAATATATAATTTTTCAAATTTAATAGATTTTTTAATCACTAATTCTTGTATATGAATGTCTTGTAAAGAAAATGTCTTGTTCAAATGAGAACATTCCCAAAGTTTCAGTAGGTTTTTTAACCTCACTGTAGATTGATAGCTGTATAAGTTGTGGCTGTTTTTAACTCTCTCCTCTCTTTTCTGTAGGCAGGGTGGTGGGTATTCTGCAGAGGAACTGGAGAGACTACGTCGTGACATTTCCTCCTCTCGAGGAGGTGCAGTCCCAGAGCCGAAATTCACAGAAGATTCTGGTCATTCCATGGGACTACCGCATACCTAAAATCCGTATCAGCACACAGCAGGCTGAGGCACTGCAGGTGGAGATATAATTCAGTATTTTAAGCGCATTAAGGCTAGAATAGCAGATCTTGTTGCAGCAAGTGTAAAGTAATGTTTATATTGTTGTTTACACCCTTTGTTAACACTCAAACCTTTAGTAGACTTAGTACACTCCTGAAATTAGAAATGAATGACTGAACAACTAGAAATTAATAATTTTATTTAGCAAGGATTAAATTAATCAAAAAAAGTGACAGTAAAGATAATTATAATGCTACAAAAGATTTTTTCCTAAAAGAATGCTGTACTTTTGAACTCTTTTCATCAAAGAATCCTGAAAATTTTTATCACGGTTTCCACAAAAATATTAAGCAGCACAACTGGTTTTTGAATTCATTTAAAAAATACTAAAATATTAAACAGTTATTTTAAATTGTAATATTATTTCACAATATTACTGTTTTGTTTTTATTTTATTTTTGTATCATTTAAATGCAGCCTTGGTGAGCATAAGAGACTTTTTTTTTTTTAAAAACATTTAAAAATCTTCACCCAAACTTTTGAATGGTAGTATGAGTCTTGTTCATCTGGCACGCTTCTCTGTGTAGGACCAAAGAGTAATTGTGCGTCTGGATTCGTGGGAGAGTACTTCTGTCTACCCAAATGGTCATTGTGTGAGGGTTCTGGGGAAAGCAGGTGAGCTGGAGACTGAGATTCAGACCATTCTGGTGGAGAACTGCATCCATGTGCCACCATTCTCAGAGGCACAGGTGAGGTCATAGTGTCAGCATCTGGGTTGAGTCATTTCAAATGTATAAACTGTGATTTTTGACCTACTAAAAATGTAAATCCCCAATAGTAGACCTTCCAGAAAGGTACAAGGTGTATTCCCATAAAATCTTTGTTTTTGAATGTCTCTTTAGTTGCGAGAGATGCCAGTTAACACAGAGGAGAACCCGTGGCAGATGGACAGCAGTGAGGTGTCCTCTCGACGGGACCTGAGAGACACACATCTGGTGTTCAGTATCGATCCTAAAGGCTGTGAGGACGTGGATGACACCTTGTCTGTACGGACTTTGCCTGGGGGGAAACGGTTAGAGCTGGGTGTTCACATTGCTGATGTCACTCACTTTGTCAAGGAGGGCTCTCTTACAGACCTAGAGGCACGGTCCAGGTATGGAGATTTGCCAGTTATTTAATTAGCGGTGGATTGATATATATTTGAGAGTATATTATTGATATATATTTGAGAGTATATTATTGTTTAATATAATTAATATGACACATTGTTATATTTGTTTAATGTCATGTTTTTTGTCACACTTACTAATTAAGAGGAATAATGATTTATATGTTTATCAAATGTCTATGGTGAATGTACATTTATAAATATTGAAATACTTTTATAGCATATAATATAATGGTAACTAGTCCAAACAATTAAATAAGTTGCATACACTACCACACTGTACACTGGGGTCAGTATGATTTAAAAAAAAAAAAAAAAATTAGCAGGGATGCATTAAATTGACTGTAAAGACAATAATGTAAAGTTTTTTTTTTTTATTCTAATGCAAATACATTTTGATCTCTCTATTCATTGAAGAATCCTTAAAAATATTGATCACGGTTTCCATAAAAAAATGAGCAGCATAATAAGAAATAATTATAAGAAATGTTATGAGACTGAATAAAAATTCAGCTTTGCCTTCACAGCAATAAATTACATTTCAAAATACACTTAAATAGAAAACGGCTATTTTAAATTGAAATATAATTTCACAAACGTACAGTTTTTACTGTATTTTTGATCAAATAAATGCAGCCTTGAATTAAATGAATTCAGCTCTCTTTTCTAAACACAGGGCAACCACTTACTACCTTGCTGACCGGAGGTATGACATGCTGCCAGCGGTGTTGAGTGCTGACCTGTGCTCCCTCCTTGGAGGAGTGGACCGGTGAGTAACACAAACCTTTCCCTGCTATTTGACACTTTGAAAGTGGCCCTAATATGCAGCTGGCATTTTCAGATAAACAGAATCTGTGGATTTTCTGTCTGTATTACAGTATAAGGAATCGCTCTGTAATTTGTTCCAGATATGCCATGAGTGTGCTGTGGGAGCTGGATGCTGAGACTCTGAATCTGTGTACGGTTTGGTATGGTCGCACTCTTATTCGCTCCTCCTATCAGCTTTACTATGAGTTGGCCCAGAGCCTGCTGAACGGCGAGGAGGTCGAGGTGCCTGAGCTAGGCCATCTCAAGAGTTCGCAGCGGGACCAGAAACTGGCTGAGCTCTTGCTGGCCCTGGAGACCCTGACGAGGGTAGCCAGGCACCTCCGGGCACAGAGAGATAAGGGTGGTGCCCTGGAGTTGGAGGGGGTGGAGGTTAGGGCTCAGCTGGATGAGGAGAAGAACATTACAGCCCTTGTGCCCAAACAGCCTCTGGAGGTTCATGAGACTGTGGCAGAGTGCATGATCTATGCCAACCACTGGGTGGCACGCAAGATACAGGAGAGCTTTCCACATCAAGCTCTTCTGCGTCATCACCCACCACCCAAACAGGAGTTCTTCAATCAGCTAATCGACAGTGCCAAAGCCCATGGCTTCAGTATTGATACAAGGTAAAGTTAATGACAATTTATTCATATTTTTTTATTTTTTTTTATGTTTTTGAAAGAAGTCTCTTATGCTCATGAAGGTTACATTTATTTGATGAAAAATACATTAAAGCAGTAATATTGTAAAATATTATCACCATTTAAACACCCGTTTCCTATTTTAGTATATTTAAAATTTTTATTTATTACTATGATGGTAAATTTTCAGTCTCCCAAGTGTCACATGATCCTTCAGAAATCATTCAAATATTTCTTATTTCTTTCATTTCTTCTTATTATAAATGTTGAAAAAAGTTGTGCTGCTAAAAGTGTTTGTGGAAAGTGTGATAATTTCCCCCCCAGGATTCTTTGATGAATAGAAAGTTCAAAAGAACAGCATTTATTTAAAATAGAAATCTTTTGTAACATTATCTTTTCTGTCACTTTTGATCAATTTAATGCATCCTTAATGAATAAAAGTATTATTTCTTTCAATAATACTGACCCCTAACTTTTAAACAGTAGTGTATATATAAATAAAAATAGAACAAATAGAAATAAGTATAAATAAATCAACACATGCATGTATATTCATGTGTCTGTCTGCATTGTTTAAACTAGGTCAAACAGGGCTCTGGCTGATTCTCTGGAGCGAGCTGTGGATCCTCAGGACCCCCTGGTGAACAGGTTACTGAAAATGATGGCCACACAGGCGATGTCTAATGCCCTTTACTTCTCTACAGGAGCCTGTCCAGAGGAACAGTACTATCACTATGGTAAATGCTTTTCATTCTCTCATTATTTATGATATAAATATTACAAATTACTGATGTTAAACAGATTTTTCATTTTTATAGCAATAAATAGTATGAATAAAAATCCTACCGTGATTTAAAACCTCCATAGACATAGTGACAATTTTGGTATATTTGCGTGCTAGAACTAAAAGGTTGAAGCTGTTATAAATCATGTTTTGCTGTTCATGTTGTTTTCAGGTCTTGCACTGGATCGATACACTCACTTTACCTCTCCAATCAGACGCTATGCTGATGTGTTAGTTCACCGGCTGCTCATGGCTGCCGTTCAGCTGGAGAAGGAAGGATCACTAAGCAAAGCTTTGGCCAGTAACAAAGAACTTGAGGAGCTGGCTCAACAAATCAACAATAAAAACAGAGTAAGTGGGGCCATTAGCTTTTGTGTCAATATTTTAACAGTAAAATAGTAATGATTTTCTGGGAAATTACAGCAACACTTCTCGAACTCTCTGTTTGTGTGACAGGCAGCGCAGCACGCACAGAAGCAGTCCACAGAGCTCTTCCAGTGCCTCTACTTTAGAGATAAAGACTCCAACACAGATGAGCGCTGTGTGGCTGATGCTGTGATCTATGGTGTCCGAGCTAATGGTTTTCTTGCCTTCGTACCACAGTAATGACCCACTTATGGAATATTTCTTTGTTTTGAACATGGTGTAGACAAAATGTTAAACAAAAAAGTATACACTACCATTTAAAGTTTGGAATGGATAGATTTTTATTAATTTTTTTTTTATTTTTTTAAATAAGTATCTAACTGTGCGTTCACACCGCCGCCGGCTAGAGCGTCAAAGTGGCCAGAAGTCATTCATTTTCAATGTGAGCTGGTGGCGAGCTCCGGTGAGGGCGGTGCGGTGCGTCTTGTACGGTGTGGGCGTCAAGGAGAGTTGAAGTCTGGTCAACTTTATGGTAATGAGCTATGGCACGATTCGGCGGCAACCAGTTGGAATGTAGAAGTCCTCCACTGGAGGATTCCAGAGAACGCAGTCCTGTAAACTTTGGTTCCGACCACATTAGTTCCCAAGCAAAATGGAGGAGAGGTTGATCATGTGAATTTGATAAGATGGCGCGCAACACTATTTATAGGCAACATTTTCATGCTAGAACGCTTGTTTCAGCGGGAATGCAAATTAGCACTTTACCATGAACACAAAAGCCACACCACACAAATGGCTTTTAATTGGTTTATTTCGTTAGAAAACATGTCTCTATAATTGTTAAGTTCTTTCCATCTATCAATTTCTTACTTTCACATTTAAAAGATTCCATGAGGTTAACGTGTTTGCTTTGCTGCCCCTTTAAATAAAGTTTAAAAAAAGACCAAGTATTCGATCTATGTCAGAGCGTCCACAAATCTTTCTACGGCGTTGTTGGCAGGGCAGCCAGAGCGAATTTTGACGGTGTGAACGCAGTTATGCTCACAAGGTTGCATTCATTTGATCAAAAATAGCACAATGGTATTGTTACAATTTCAAGTAAATGTTTTCTATTTTAATATATTTTAAAATTTAATTTATTACTGTGATGCAAATGAATTTTCCTTTTATTATCAATGTTTAAAACAGTTGTGCTGCTTAATATTTTTTGGTGGAAACTGAGATACATTTTTTCAGGATTCTTTGATGAATAGAAGGTTTAAAAGAACAGCATTTATTTGAAATAGAAATCTTTTGTAACATTGTAAAAGTGTTCATTTTTAAAAGTTATTAATTTAATGCATCCTGAATAAATGTATTAAAAAATCTTACTGACCCCAACTTTTGAATGGCAGTGTACACCAAAAATAGCATGTTGGAATAGCAAAAAGGACATGATGTTTGATGTCAAGCTGCTGTAACACTTATCATGTAACCTGTTCACACAGGTATGGTTTGAAGGGAGCTGTGTACCTTAAGGATCGAGAGGGTCAGGTGGTCAGTGTCGATGAAGATGGAAGATGCGAGTGGAAGGCTGGGACATTGCAGAGATACCCTGACAGGATCAGCACCTGCACCAGCACTGGAACTCATACCTTTTACCTCTTCAACCACATTACAGTAAGTAAATTCCCAGCAAACAACAAAAAATCACATTGTTTGTGGTACCTTTATTTGGACTGTCATAGATATTTGCTTGTTGCAGTTTTTTCTTCATCCTCTTGTGTCTGTCTTCCTCCACAGGTTCGTATCTCTGTAGAACCATCTCGTTCCCATGCCGACAGCTTGTGTCTGCAGCTTATCAGGAACAAGCCTCATTGCGCCGTGCAACCCGAGTCCCAGCCAGCTGGTCGAGGTCGGTCTGAGCTGGTTCAGGAAGTGGTGCGCTGGGCAGAAGAGGCCTCACTCCAGGCAGAGGAAGAGAAGGGGAGGAAGTCCAAACTGAGCAGGGAGGAGAGGAAGTTCAGACAGAGCAGAACACCAAACCTCTATGTCCTGTTACAGGAGATCAGTGAACTTGCCCTGCTGGATCTGTCTTTATGCCAAATCAGAAATACAGAGGAACAGACTTGTCCTGCATCTTCTTAGCTTTATACTGCTGTTACTGAAATTGACTAGACACAATACTCTACACAAAAAGCTTTAGTGATGGTTTTGTAATAATTGCTAGATTTACGCCTGCCATGAAATTCCATTGAAGTGTCCAGATGTGAACTAACAAACAAGAGTTAAACCTACTCAGGATTTATGAACCCTGGCTCCTTTGCATTGTACAATACTTTATTTCATAAGGGGACACATTGGGTTTCCCAATACAATTTGATTGGAGATAATTTCTCAAAATGATTAATCTAGAATAAGATCACAGAAAGCATGCGATTTACATGTGCTCTTTTTTTCTGCCTGAAGTCCCTGTTAGGCACATCTGTAAATCAGTTTGAGGCAAATGAGAATAATAACCTACAATATTTTTGAAATAGGCTTATAGACTTCCAAGATGTTTTCATTAATGCTTTCTATTTTGATAATGTAAAAATGTTAAATATTTTTAGAAATAAAATGTATTTTTGTATGGCAGTAATGATTCAGTAGTGATTCAATGATTCATCTGGTAATGATGTTGCATCCGTCCACCATCTCCTGGGCGCCCGCATGAAGCTTAAGCTGAGGCGGAACTGGACAGGGCAATCCAGTCAACGCCAGAGGTACAACATCAGTGCTCTGAAAGAAACAGCCAGGCTAGAAGTGTTTCGAAGCACACTCTCTAAAAAGGCCCAGATCCTACAGCAGCGGATCGACAGAAAGACCATGGATGAAAAATGGCAGAGCATTAAAGAGGCAATAACATCAACATGTAAGGAAGTGCTAGGTAACAAGAAGCAGGGGCAAAAAGAATGGATCACAGTGGGGACCTTAGAAAAGATCCAGGAGAGGAAAAGGAAGAAGGCAGAAATAAACAGCAGCCGCACACGTGCTAGAAAAGCCAAGGCCCAAGAGCAGTATACAGAAGCAAACAGAATAGTAAAGCGGAGTATAAGGGCAGACAAGAGAAATTACATGGAGGCACTGGCAGCAGAGGCAGAAGATGTGGCTCAAAATGGTAACATGAGAGAGATGTATACAAACATCAAAAAGGTATCAGGTAAATTCAGCCAAACAGAGAGGCCAGTTAGAGACAGAGAAGGAAAAGCTATTCCAGGGATAGAACAGCAAAAGCATAGATGGGCAGAGCATTTCGAGGACCTCTTGAACAGACCTTCTCCATTAAACCCAGTAAATATCCAGCCAGCCAGCTGTGACCTTCCTATCGTTTGTGGCGTTCCATCGAAGGAAGAAATGTATAAGGCCATCAAGCAATTGAGAAACGGGAAGTCAGCCGGGCCAGACACCATTCCTGCAGAAGTTTTAAAAGTGGACGAAGTGACCACTGTGGAAATGCTCTGTCCTCTATTCCAAAACATCTGGGAGGAGGAAGACATTCCAACAGAGTGGAAGGAGGGCTATCTCATCAAGCTCTCAAAGAAGGGTGATCTTAGTTCCTGCTCCAACTACAGGGGGATAACACTGCTGTCAACCCAGGGCAAGATATTCAATAGAGTCCTCCTAAACAGGATAAAAGATGCGGTCGACCCACATTTCAGAGACCAACAAGCTGGCTTCAGGAAGAAGAGATCCTGCACTGGCCAGATAACAACTCTGCGGATTATCCTGGAACAGTCTTTGGAGTGGAACTCACCTCTCTATGTCAATTTTATTGACTATGAGAAGGCATTTGACAGCGTGGATAGGCAGACCACCTGGAGTCTGTTGAGACACTATGGGGTACCAGCAAAGATCACTAACATCATCAGGAACTCATATGAGTGAATGACCTGCAGATTGGTACATGGCCAGCAGCTTACCGATGCCTTCCAAGTGCGAACAGGGGTGAGACAAGGATGCCTATTGTCACCCTTCCTTTTCCTGTTGGCAATAGATTGGGTAATGAAGACATCAACTGCCCAGAAGAGGAATGGCATCCAATGGACACCTTGGACACAATTGGATGACCTCGACTTTGCTGATGACCTGGCACTTCTTTCCCACACCCAGCAACAAATGCAGAAGACCAATATCATCGCAACTCATTATACACAAAGGGAAGAGCAAGATCCTCAAAGTCAACAACAACAACACGGCCCCCATCAGGCTAGAAGGAGAAGCACTAGAGGAAGTGGAAAGCTTCACCTATCTTGGCAGCGTAGTCGACAAGTTGGGAGGGACAGAGGCGGATGTGAAGGTGCGGATTGGAAAGGCAAGGGCAGCTTTCCACCAGCTGAAGAAAGTCTGGGGATCCTCTGAGCTGCCTAGGAACACCAAGATCAGGATCTTTAACTCCATGATAAAGCCTGTTCTACTGTACGGTGCAGAGACCTGGAGAACAACAGTCACTACCATGAAGAAAATCCAGTCCTTTATTAACACCTGTCTCAGACGAATCCTAAGGGTACGCTGGCCGAACACCATCAGTAACCTGGAGCTGTGGCAGCGAACAGGACAGCAGCCTATTGAGGAAGAGATCCTCCAAAGACGCTGGAGATGGGTTGGCCATACCCTTTGCAAGCCTGCATCAAGCACAGCAAGACACGCCCTCTTTTGGAACCCACAAGGGAAAAGGAAGAGAGGCAGGCCAAGGAACAGCTGGCGCCGCGACCTGGATGCAGATGTGAAGAGGTCTGGCCACACATGGGGACAGTTAGAGAAGTTGGCCCAGGACCGGGATGACTGGAGAGCCCTTGTTCGTGGCCTATGCCCAAAGTTGGGCGGTAGGAGTAAGTAAAGTAATGATTCACGGCCCATTTTTATTTTCTCCTTTGATGCTACAGAATCAAATTGCAAGATGCTTATCTCCAGTAAAGGCTTGAATACGCTACATGACTTTTGCCCAGATTTTGAGATGACACCTGAAGTCGAAAGTCAGAGCCCGTCTGCAGATTTTGGTCAGTCAAGAGTTGACAGAGCTCACAGAAAATCATGTAGTGTATGATGTGTGCAGACTTTTCGAAAACATTGTTTTCATTTGTCATGCCAACAAGATGCACATTTCTGCACGAGTTCACTGTGGTCATAACTTCAAAGTCTGGTAGTAGTGAATGATGCATTTTTTCTCTTTAACCATTTATAGTGATTTGTTTGGATTTTAAAAGTTGTGTAATGTTTTCCAGCCTTTAATCTCGCTTCAAAATATAGAACTGCATTAATTACATCATACATAAAGGGTGTGCTACATCAACATATTTATTAAGATAATCAAAACAATTGACACTGAAACACTGAAAATTTACCAGCATTACTGAAAATAACAGTTTTGTGATGACAAACTGACTTGATCCCCCGCCTCCCCCTCTTAAGTCCTGCATTATTGCATGCTCACATATTAGGACTTTTAAATAAACTTTGGCTAACAATAAATGAAATGGTGATAATTAAGATTATCTGCAAAAAAGGAATGTGATTCCCAAAGAACCTGAGGAAGAGATTATGGAAAAAGTTTTGAATACAGGCAAAATATTTCAAAATCCTCACAGAGGATAATACGACAAAATGCAAGCTGAACTAAATCAATGTGTGTGAAAGACCATTAGAGGTGATCAATCCCTGGGTTGACATTACAAAACATGCAAATGAGGTGCAGAAAATGTCTGGCATATGACTGGGAAGATTTAGGTTAAAATGTAAAAAAGCTCGACTGATTTAGCTGCTACTCCCCAAAACACCCTCAATTTATTTGTAGTCCTCTTTGTACAAACAGGGAGGATTGGTTCAATTGCTATCGTTGTCATCAACTATGCCATTTGGAACAGGGCTGGCACCCTCATTATCATTTAAAGGGGAATTCTGAAGTACAGCTGGCTTTTCTTTGAGTGGAGTTTGGTTTGAGATGCTCTGATCGAGAATGTCCTGATTCTCTTGAATGGGGTACTGTCCTGAAGAACTGGTGGACGGTTCATCTGCATCTCCCTGGACGGAATTCTGAGAGGATTCTGTGGAAACAATACAAAAAATTAAATGGTCAAAAAATGCGAAACAAAAATGAGACTGAAGCAGCTGAATCTTAAAATTAATAATTGTAATCACAGTGGACCCAGGTTTTTCCCAGGGCTAGAGGCAAATGAGAGAGCTTGCATTCTGATCATAACTCGACATCAAGCCATATCATATCAAATGGCTCCACACACCTAACTCTTTCTGCTTCGCAAGTCTCCTCTCCAGAGCGAGCCGTTTGTTGAGCTCTATGCGCCGCTGCTGTTCCTCGGTGAGAGAGGCTGGAGCAGGAGTAGAATGGATGAAAGGATCTTCAGGGAAAACTCCGTCTCCAGCTGGATCAGACTCTTCTGGGACTGGAACCTCTGCCTCCCCTGGAGAAGAGTAGGAAGTCAGTGAAACTTCAGTTTTACCTACTGCTTTCAATAGTAGCGCAAGACAGCCAAGATTTGAAAAGTATCATTACCAACGTAGTCCTCATGTGTTATAGGCATGTCCAATCGAATTCGTTTTAGACATGTCTAATGTAGAAACAAAGTATAGCATTAACAAAGGATGCAATCAACATCTATTAAGGATGTAAAATATCACATGTTAATGGTTTTTAAATGGTCAACTCTTCCTGGATTAATTATTGTCTGAGGAGGTGTTCACAACAGGATGTTCTTGCGCTAACTGAACAGAAATTGCTTGTAACTTGAATGTGTGCTAAATCACACATTCGATATTAAAAATGTGCCAGTCATGGTGTAACAGAAAAAAAACAAGACGTGGCTCAACAACCTAAGACACTTGTTTAGTGCATGTGTGCATAGAGTAACAGTTAAAAGTGCATAGATTGGTCGGATAGTATAGATTTGCACAATAGTGCTTCAGGCAGCCGAGTTTAAGTCCCGGCTCATGGTCTTTTCCCAATTCCACTTCCCTTTCTCCTATACTATCACTTCCTGTTACAGCTTTTACTGTCCTGTCATAAAGGCATAATGCCAACAATATAACTTTTAAATGGATAATAAACTTTTATCTGTGCTTTTAAACTTTTAAAAACACATAATAAAAAAAAGCACAGATGGAAAGAACACATCCTGTGTGAACAGTTCCTAGGTGATCTTGATTTTTCCTTCAGATAAAATTATTTTCTTTTCAATTGCATAGTAAAGCCAGAAGTCCTACCTGAACTTCTTTTTTGCCTCCCAGACTCTCTACTTTATCAATGAACTCTTCAAACTGCATTTTAGGATATAGGCGATGGGCCCAGTTCTCCATTTTCTGCATGAGGAGTTTCAGATTCTCTGCCTGAATCAGAAATGAATGAAGAGGGTGAGCAGTGATAACTGTATTCACACATCCTAGAACAACAGCATCTGTAATCATATAACAAAGAATCAGAAGAATTTATCAGTCTAAGTGAAAGATAAGCCATTACCTCGTGTCCTTTGCCTTTGAACTTTACATCATCATATAAAGTACGCAGAGCTGGAAGACCCTTTTCAGAAATCAACCTAAAAGAAAGAAGAGAAGGAAAGAGAAGAACCGTAAACAGTGGAGAAAGTCAGTCATACTCTGTCTGCTAAAATAAACACATAATTATCATTAATTACCAATTAACTGCCATCTGGTGCAGTACCTGTTAGCATCCAGTTTCGGCCGAGGCCTCTTCACCGTTCGTCTTTTTGCCACTGGCACTTCTGCTAGTTTTGACACTTCTCCTTCCTCCTCACCTGAACACACAACAAAATGGGTTTTATTTACAGATTAAACTCAAAACATTTTTACTATGTAGAGTATGAATATCGAGTGGGGGTTCAATATTCAGCTGGCTGGCAAGAGGTCCGACAGATCACGTGACAACTACTGAATGAATACAGATTAATTATAAAACTTTCAATTTCAAAACTTTCAAAATGTTCTATTTTCTGTATATTGTTTAAAAATATATACTTTGAATAAATGAATAACCATATTTAACCAACCAGTCAGGATCACAGATATTTGACTGCTTTAATTGTGCTAAAACATTTTAAAACCTCTAAAAGCCAGGTCAGGGAGAGGTCAGATGACCTGCCAGTAGCTGGTGCTGACAGGTAGTTAGGGATTGAACAACTACTGTCAGGAATTATGTAGCATGGGAAGGCAGGAAGTCACATCACCAAAGTAGCAAGTGGAAAAGAAATTTTAATTTTAAAATGGAATGAGAAACAGTCTAACAGACCCTCTCCATTGCCAAAAGCATCCTCCCCAAGGTCCCGCCGACCAGGCGATGACGGAGGAGGAAAAGGAGGGAAAGTCTCGTCCTCTATGTGCTCATAATCTGGTATGTCAAACGGGCCATTTTCTAATGGATCAATCATGGTGCACAAGATCCTGTAGAGAGATAGGAGAATGATCAATTCTAGAACATAAATACAACTTCATTTCACTTTCAGTAGTGTTCACATAAATTATGTTCAGATACATCCGCTGTTTTTTTATTTATCTTTTTTGTGTTTCTGAACAATAAACAAACAGTAAGTATCATTGTCTAAAGTCTGGGTTTTCTGGGGGTAATATGGTCAGATACTAATTTTATATCAAATTTCATATTACATTCCAATTAAAATGCTATTCATTTATAAATTAAAAAATGTAAATGTATTGCTAAAATGTCAAACTAATTCTAAATGTGGTCAGTCTATTATTTAGCTTTGTTAATATTTTAATCAAGTTAGAAACAACCTCTCAAGTCGCCACAATATTGTATCATTAAGCCATGCTAG
Organism: Squalius cephalus; assembly: GCF_949319135.1. NCBI lineage: Eukaryota > Metazoa > Chordata > Actinopteri > Cypriniformes > Leuciscidae > Squalius > Squalius cephalus. The sequence continues at coordinate 23,493,210 of NC_137124.1, read as the reverse complement.
AATGTTGCAGCGAGTTGTTTACAAACAGAAAGTCAATCATAAACTTCCTCAGTAGTTAAAATCATGTAGCTGTACTGTCTATATCTGACTGAAACTTAGAAATGTTGAACAATGATTGGAGTGATGAAAAGACCCTTATTTTTGCAGTATGTTTGAGAAGACTTTCGATAGCAACAAAAACTTTTTTTTTTTTCTTTTTTTTTTGTCAATAGCTCATACATTATGAAACATCCTGGGTTTAAAGTTATAGACTGTAAAAAGGTTTAAACGTCTGCAAGGAGCATACAATACAAAACAATATCACACGATTCTGTTATTGGGAGTTGTTCTCATGACACAATTATATTTTAGCTGTAGAATTGAACAAATGTAAAAGTTGTAGAAGAGAATTGTTTTGATACTGTCCCAGCAATTTGGCGCCAGACACCATCAAGATTCAACAACACGCACGACGCCCTTAGTTTCGCCCATGCCTGGATATCAAGCCTAACCGATATCACTGTAATTTCAGTGAAGAGCTGAATGTCAGTGCGGTCCATCGAACTTACTGAATATGTGCTGTCAAAGGAGGAAACTTCAACACCGACCGCAGCACGAGGATATCGACACAGTCAGTGCACTGTCTGAGTGCTGAACCAAAGTTTCTGCCGGCGCCTTCCCTCAGCCAATCAAATTTCTGACACGGCGACCGTCAATGGTTTTGTTACGTCGTTTCTCGTGTAACTGATGAGAACTGCGACGTCTATCGGCTCGGAGCGCTGACCAGTCTGACGTTCACAACAAATCCTCTCATTATACGCGACTTTGGGCTTGTTTTTGTTTAAAGAATTCGTTTAGTAGTTGTTTTTGCGAGAGATTACCGATGTAGACACAGACACATCATAATATTAAAAAAGATATAGCTATAATGCAGGGTTTCAAACTTTATTGAAAGCACAAATCTTATAGGCTACATGTGGATCTCACACTGCAATGTTTACATTTACATTTACATTTACATTTATTCATTTAGCTGACGCTTTTATCCAAAGCGACTTACAATTGCTATATATGTCAGAGGTCGCACGCCTCTGGAGCAACTAGGGGTTAAGTGTCTTGCTCAGGGACACATTGGTGTCTCACAGTGGATTCGAACCCGGGTCTCTCACACCAAAGGCATGTGTCTTATCCACTGCGCCACACCACCCAATGTTTGCTTCAATAGGTGGTTGAATCACTGAATTTTAGTATTTTAAAGTTTTACAGACACATTTTATTATAGTGCTAATCGTATGATTGTTTTTCACACACAAAAGAGATACAAAATTGCTTTCAAAAAGTTTCAGAAACTCTTTATCACCTCATACTCTCAACACTCAAACCTCAACTTATCCTCTGGGTAATTTGTTGAGAGATGTTCGGATGGTCCAACAATTCATGAACACAGAAGTACATTTGTGTACCATTTTATTTCAAGGTACATGTAAACGAGTCTCTGCATTTCATAATTATTCATAATAATCAATAAAAAAAGAGAAATGCTGCAGGGACACATGCAATGTTAAAAAAATATAGTCGTGTAAATGTGAAGCAGTCAGTTTAATATCCGTGTTCTCAGCAGAAACATGAGAAAAACTGCACTGAGGAGAATGCAGAGAGTGCACACAGTGGGGACGACAATCTCCGTGACCATCTCCATGTGTCTGATCAGTGGATCTGGAAGAAAAAACACACAGGTAAGTCATAAATAGCACTAGCACTGCCCAGAGAACACGTGAAAAATGCCAACCTCCAAAAATAGCAATATTTCAGCCCTGTACCTAAACTTCATCATGCACAGGCCAAACCTTTGGCATATCTGCATGTTCCTTATTTTCCTTGGATTTTCTTCTAGCTGGAAGGGCAAACAAAAGAAAATTCCTGTTAGAAAATTACGCTATACTTTTCTTTCTCTGTATAATGTGCTTGGTTACAAATAGAAAATGTAATTTGAGACAGAATTTTCTTTTATTTGCCCCAGCTAGATCACTGCCGGTTGTGCTGCCCAGTGGGGAGTGAAGTCAGCAACAGTTACACTAACCTGCCGCAAGGAGCTGGTTACTTGAGGTGCATGTTTCCAGTGCCTTTCTTTTCCAGCTTTCAATCTGTGGTAAACATGATCCAACTTAAATAAGATGTAATAAGTTCATCACACAGATTGCACAAAAAAAGCTCTCATTGACTCAAAAGACAAACTAACATTAAATTAGCATTATATTAAATTTCTGATGACGTCATACCTCTCTCTGATTGGGGAAACCATTCGAGCTGATGATGCGCTTGTAGTACTGAACTGATGCTTTTGGGTAGCGTGGTTTATTTTTGCTCCCAAAATCCACATAGTACAGGCCAAATCTTTCAGAGTAGCCCTCATCCCACTCAAACTTGTCAAGCAGTGACCAAGCTGTGTAGCCTTTCACATTAACTCCATCTTTAACCGCTGAATAAAATAGAAGTAAAAAACAAAAAGGTTCCTTTCACTGGTTGAATGGGTTTTATTTATCAGTGTATGAAGAGATTTGAAGATCTGTAGAAACGTTTGAAAGCATTTTGAATTTTTAGAGACCTAAAGCAGTGACATGGTCAATCAGTAATCAAGTTTCTGTAAATTTAGATTTGCATGTTCTGAATGGGTCATTTTATTAAATCTAGTCTAAGACAATGGTTCTCACCCTTTTTGACTTAAAGGTCCCAAATTTTACAATATTCATAAGCCCCATTAATGGTTAAGAGATTTTCTCTGGTATTTCTTCTTTAATTATGACAATGCTGCTTGTTTTAAAACTGATATATTAAATGAATTTAACATAATTAATTTAGTAATTCTATAGGATTCAACTAATTTGGTAACTAATTTTTAAATATAGTTACAAATAGGAAAAAAGAAATATGATTTCAGTTTACATTTGTTTTTGTATTTTAGTTTGAATTATTTGTTAATATAATTACATATATATAAAGTATAAGTATATATATATATATATAGGCTAGTTATATTTATGGGATTATTTTGGCTTTATCTTGATAGAACAGTAGAGAACAATGTCAGGGGAAAGAATAATTAAATCATTTTTAATACAAAGTCATACTGTGGCCCTGGCCCCTTTGTTGAGCTCCACTGGTCTAAGAGTATTTAACTATAGAAGGCATAGATTCCTCTATTGATTCTGACCTTTAAGCATTTCATTTATGTAATCCGTGAAGTACTGCATTCTCCAGTCATCACACAGTTCTGTGCACATCATCTTCTCTGATACTCCATTTCCTGTCACGTAAATCATGGGGTCTCCATACTGTGTCTAAGAATACAAAAAGATATATGAGCCACCAATGTGCTAGTCAGACTACTGGCTACCGTCTGGAAGTAGTTGTTGCAAAGATGTTTACAGAGATGTGTGTAAATGTACCTTTACAAAGCTGAGCAGACGGCGGAAGCCCCATGGCACAGCATAGAGCCACTCTGATCCAGGGTCAGGCCACTGTGGGTCCACCAGCTCAGCCAGGTCACGGTCAGTGAAGTAACTGTTTCCACGGTTGGAGGGAAAGTTCTTTTGTGTGATGTAGCGTGTGGTGAAGTGGCTGATGCCCAGGAAGTCACAAGTGCCTCTGATGTAACTTTTCTCGTGAGGGCTGAAAGTAGGCAGGCGAGAGCTACTCAGGCCCTGCTGGGCACTCTTCCTAACTGCAGAAATAAAACAGAAAATGCTGATGAAATACGTATATGTAAATTATCACCAGCCCCTACTAAAAAAGCAGATACATTTTTGTTTTTCTATTTATTTGCGGGTTTGCCTTACCTATATAGTCTTTCATAATTTGAGGATAGTCTCCATTAAAGAGTGGCGTGGCAAACCATCCCAAGTAGAACTGAACATATCTTTCAGCGGCTTCTATATCTCGCTGATTGGTGACATCCACTGGTTCTCCCCAGTCTGCTGACAGGGAGATGCCCACCATACCTGAAATGGCAGAAACACTTATACTAGTTTGGACCTTTGTGCCTTGACAGGTTATAAGTTGAATTCAGTATCTGAAATTTGTCTACCTTTCTGCTTGTTTCGCCATTGGGCGTCGTATGTGTGCCAGACCTTAGCATGAGCCTGTCAGTGCAGCAAATGGTAAAAGTGAGCTTTAGTTCACTACATTTGAATTTGTTTCAAAAGAATAGAGGTCTTTTTGGAATAGCTTGCTATCCCTAAACGCATGCTTATATGATAATTTGTGTTTTATCATTTAAATTTAGCATTTTTGTCTCTGCTGTCCATACGCAATTTCTGGTTTAAGAGTATCCACCTTATTTTGCAGTTAAGTAAGCTATTTTCTGTAAATGCGTAAGACTTCAGATTCAATAGCCACTATAGGTAGATAACTAGAAGAATAACAAAGCGCAGTAAACGGTAAAACTTTGTGTTTATGATTATGATAATCAAATTGCAATATCAAGCAGCATAATAGCTGCTTTTGTACAGCTAAAATTACTGGAACCGATACCGATACCGGAAGTTACAAATAGCCGCACCCACTTTTATGTTGAAATAAGGTGGATACTACAGCAAAGTGGATTGCATTGACAACTTGGCGTCTGAATTATGTTGCTCACTTGTTAGGGTTATTATACTACAGTGGACTGCGGTGGATTTTGATCACCTTAATGATGTTGTGGGCAGCATTATAGGCACCAGTACCCCTCATCTTCAGACCAGGAGCATGTTCTCCAGTCTCATACCCCTCTACTGCAACAGACTAGAAACATGGGAGGAATCTTTACTGTCAGTGTAAGAATGGAATTTGACCCAGATAATAAACTCTTTTTTCTCATATAAGTCAAAGTATCCCTGACAGGAATTGTTGCTAGCTTTTATTTTATTTAAAAAACAACAACTTGATATTACTTACTAATATTGTGGAATTTTAGAGAAAGGCCAAGTTACTTGAAATTTGCATGAAAAATGAATTATGATGATTACATTTTTAATGAGTTGGAATTATAATTGTGGACACTATTTTTACAGTTCTTACCCAAGGATTGTTGAAGGTGATCCAGTATTTGACTCGATTGCCAAATCTCTCAAAGCACAGGTTGGCAAAATCGTTGAAGAAGTTGATCATACTTGCATTTTGCCAACCTCCATATTTCTCCTCCAGAACCTGTAAAGGCACAGGTATTTTGAAAATTAAATCCAATTGAAGTATACTCTGATATATACTCTTTAGATGTGTACTCTGATATACTAATTGTAAATATTTTTTAGAAAGAGAATTCAGAGTCATTCCCTGTGTCCGAATATTACATGTATTATGAGCTGTAGGTGGATAACGAGTAGAGCAGTATTTGGGAGACGAGTAGTATAAATGAATTCACAGGATTCATAAAACACTACAGCAAAGAATACCCAGATGACTTGCTACTTCCAGCGAGATTCTAAAGTGTACATCCAATGGACACTTTACTATCCCATGAGGCCACGGGAGAGGATTTGTGAATGGCAGAGAAGTGACGCAACTGACGCTCGTAGGTCACGTGACAGTGACAACATGGCAGATGTAGGACATCCAAAGTTTCATTCATATTACCCATATTCATACTATATAGAATATACTTTTTAATGGTTGTAAAGTACGTTTCAAACTAAATGTAGTACCTACTAGACAATTTGTGATTTCAGCTATTGTCTTCCTCAGTGAGGATTTTGTTTTACCTGAGGTAAGTCCCAGTGGTAGAGCGTCACAATCGGTGTGATTCTGTTCTCCAGAAGCATATTAATCATGTTATCATAGTGCTCTATCCCTTTCTCATTGATGTAGTCAGCTAAAAGACAATCAGAAAAAAGTTTGGTTATGACTCTTGTAAAATAGTACAAGAAAACTTTTTTCCCCCTTCATTTTAACATTAATTTTAATTACTCTTAATGCCACTGGGCAGAATCCTTGGCCAGGAGATGGAAAAGAGATAGTGGTTCAGCTTCATGTCTTTCATCAGTGAGATATCATCCTAAAACATACATTAAAAAACTCTTAGAACCAAAGTGTCTACATACTGTACGTCATTGTGCATTTCTGATAAAGTTAATCACAGCACCTTGATTTTATTATAGCCATCACAGGATGAGTCACCGGTGTCATTCCGGTGGGTTTTCCCTCTCTTGTGGGAGAACACATCCCAGATGCTCTTTCCTTTTCCATCTTTATCCCATGCTCCCTCTGTTTGGTATGCTGAACTGCCAGCACCCCAAGAGAATCCTGAAAATGTATGCATACACACGTTGCTATTTATATAAAAAAAAGGATATACTGTATATTAGGGCTGTTGATTTAATGCGTTCATTTAATTAATTAGTTATGGGGAAATAATTCATTAAAATTATTTAATGCACCTGCCCCAGACCTACATATGTCATTTTACATTTATTTCATAGTTGATTGATTGGTGATTGGACAACTCACTGTGTGATGGAGCCAATAGAATGCCCCTAAAATTTGAGATGCCCGTTTATAAGTTTTTGTCTCATATTTATATCATATGGTAGGCTATAGTAAGTAACACATGCAATATCACACAAGTGCTGTTTAAACAGTAAGTAGGAGGTTAATATTGTGTTATTTCAGACACGATATTGTCCGTTTTTGCTGAAATTTTTCCAATGAAAATATTACCTGTACAACCAGAACTGTGCTGTGCGTCTCCGAGCAACACAGCGGTGTTTTATTTCTAAAGCATCCACATTTTGAGCGAATCTCTCCAATAATAACCAACTGCAGAGGCCAGCAGTCTCACATGGCCCATTCATAAAGAGAGACATTTACTTCATCCCTGAATGAATCAGCTGTTTGAACGAATCGGATGAATGAATGACTCAATCACATCCTCATTTAGACATTTACCGCTACCTACTGACAGTTTTATTTTCTTATTTAGAGTGTCATTTTATTTTAAATATATATATATATATATATATATATATATATATATATATATATATATATATATATATATATATATATATATATATATATATATATATATATATACTGTATATATTCTGGGGATAGTTTACACAAAAATTCAAATTCTGTTTATTTCCATTTACTCACCCTCATGTAGTTTCAAATATGTATGATTTACTTTCTTTTGTGGAACATAAAAGAAGATATTTTGAAGAATGTTGGTAACCAAACTGTTTTGGTCTGTAAATATATCTAAATACCAATTCAGATGCAGCTTCTGAAAAAAAAAATCATGGCCGTTGTAGGCTAAAGTTTATGTGTATTAAATTTAAAAAAAAAAATTTAAAACTACTTTTTGCAATGTCTATTTGACGCTTTTCTCATTTAACACAATAATGACTTTTAATAATCTTTTGGGGGTAATTTCTCAGCCGAAATTGATGTGCGATTAAATTGTGATTAATTAATCTTATCAAAAATGTATTGAATATAAAACATTTTTATTTTTATGAATTTGTTTTTTAACTCTATTTTTTTATTATTTCAAGACATGATTATAGTTTATAATATTATTTACCTGCTTTAATCACTTTATTTTTACTGTGCTGCAAACAATGTAAAATACATTTTTTTTTCACACAGATGCATACTTAAATGTATTTTAATATTTGAGCTTAAAGAGAACACACATCTATGTTTATAATCTTATTTACCTGTTTTAATCACTTTATTTTTACTGTGCTGCAAATAATGTAAAATACTTTTTTTTTTTTCCCAACCAGTTGCATACTTAAATGTATTTTAATATTTGAGCTTACATACATCTATTTGCTGTTATTTGTAAGTTTTAATTGCTTTTATGAGTAACGCTTTACCTGAAGGAAATGTGCCATACTGAAATGATCCCTTTTCGTTCTTGGTCCAGTCAAAGTCTTCGCTGGAAAAAATGCAGGGTGCCAGTAGCAGAATGTGGCATATCCTCAGCACACTGTGTTGTGGCATCCTCTTATTCTCATAGGAGTTAGTTTTTTACTAGTAACACCTGCACAGATAAAACAGACCCCTTTTACTTACAGGCACATCTTCGAAAATGTTTTATTCTTGCAGTTGTTCTTAAATAGGTATACATGGAGAAACTTCACATCAGTTATCCTCATTTCAAAAATAAGAAAACATACTCAGAGTGGTCAGTTCTGGAGCTGAGGCATATCAATGATGCATCCCAAACTAAAAAGCTGTCACAATCCACGTGCAATCGCCCAAAATGTCAAAAAGAATTCCAAACCCAGATCAGATCAGATGAATTAACTATCATTTCAGCCAGCTATAAGACAAACTGATACAAAAGGCTATCAGAGACAAAAAATAAGTCAGTTTGTCAAGAGCTGCCAATATGAAAGACATCTCAAAAGTATTTATCCTGAAAAGAGGAGATGTGAGCTTCTATCTGAAGGAGAGAGGATGAGAAGATGATTAAAACGCTCCCTTCTCTTCACAGGAACCAGCAGCTTTGCCCTGTCTCTTGTCTCTCTCTCCCTCCTCTCACCCTCTCCCTCCATCTAGATTCACACTCAAGCACATATACACGTATACCTGCTCCAGGCCTCACATTTGTCCCGACTGGAATCCACTCCAAAGTGCCAGAAGGTTACCTAAGCTTCTGAACTTCATTCACCCTCACAAAGCTGCCCAGTGCCTGTGCGCCCGCACGCACAAAACAGTAGCGAAGCATCTAGTAGATCCAAGCTCCATTCAGGAGCCACACACAGGCCCAAATACCCACTGTTCAAATTCAATGGGCTGAGAGGGGAAAAGTGCTGCTCCTAACATGTTTTATAGAATTGAACATTTGACTCTGTAAGCAAGTTGATGTTGGTGTGGGTGATACATTTGCATTTTGGCCCCCAAACGAGAAATACAAGTTTATGCTATGAAAAAAGGTTGACTTTAATCAGCAGCATTTCTGAATCAAATTCTGAACTAATGAGACTATATATATATTAAAAAAAAAGAAAAAGCAATGTCTGAATCATTTTCTATTGAGTAAATGAGCACTACATATACTTTAGTAATAATGTTCTTTTATAACGCAAAATATAATATACAAATGATATAAAATAATATTTCAATGTATAAAATATTTTCCCTTACTTAAATACGAATCCAATTCTGACTGAACTAGGATAATCAGTATAGACCAATATTATATAAAATCATGGTTGGTTACCACTGAACAGATCTATACACATGTGTGGCTGTCATTGCTTTATTTATTAAAACAATTTTCTACACTGTAAAATATTTTTTACAACATCTGACAAAGATTATTGGAGTACATTTTACATGAAAATACGATTTCAGTCTTTCTACTTAAAAAATATCATTATTTTTGTAATTTCTGAGTGATTGTTTTCAGCATATAGCTGCACCAGTTTCAACACAAATAGTTACAACATGCAAAATGCATTGTAAATGAACTGTGAAAAGAATGCTGAATTGTTTTAGAAAGTGTTGGCACTGCACTCTTTAACTGTATGTGTATGTTTGTGTATGTGTGTTTAAGTGTGTATGAAGCAGAATGTGTTCAATGTATGTTGGTTTATCATGTGAACATGCGTGTTGTCTTGCATGGGCTACTGATTTGCATGTCTAAGCTTTTGTACTTTATGTGTGCATTTCAGTTTCTGTATGCACATATAGCTGAAGGCTTTGACAAAACATAGCAATCTGTGTGTTTAGCATATCAATACACAGACCGACTACAGAGAGAGCAACAGAAAGAGTATGAGCATTCTAGCACTCCCTGTTCCTATGTACCTGCTGTATTTAAGGACCATCTTAGTGGCCACCACGAGCTGACATGAACATCTTCACTAAGGTCCCCGGACTAGCCCAACAAACCAGGTATGTTTGCGGTGCATTTGGAAACAAGAGCAACACCAAATTTTGTGGACTGAGTTTCAACCAGACCTGCACCTCTCAAGAGGGCTGTATTAATCAATGCAGAAAAAGACATATAAAAGTCAGACCAACATCCATGACTCACTGCAGTTTTGTGGAAGAGAATACATATGTAGTTCAGATCACATCCATACGGTTAGGAAAGCCCTGAAACAACATACTGTTATGCTTTAATTGGCAAACTGATTTGTTTCACGCATACATTGTCATGGAACAAATCAAATGTAACTTTAATTTAAATGTTAACATTTCAAAAAGCTATGTTTTCTACTGGCTTCTTTCATGGCATATTTTTATTGATTGTTGTTGTATATGTGTTCTCTGTTGGAAAATATGCTAAGAGTACTGGACTTTTTCCCCCTAGCAAGCTGGGGTCTGTGCTCCAACGTGCCTTCTACGGGTCCAGTGGGAGGGTAAGAGTTTACTTTCCTGCATAGTGACTCAGCACTGAGTTTGGTGCTGATGAACAATATATCAGTCTTATTCTTTTTATCGCTTCTCATACAGCTTTAGTGGTGTTTTTAGGAAAAGTCATTTGGAAAATTAGCTGAAAAAGTTGCTAGTTTCATATATGTGACCCTGAACCACAAAACCAGTCACAAGGGTCATTTTTTTAAATTATTTATTCAGCTTTCAGATGATGTATGGTTTGTTAGGATAGGACAATATTTGGCTGAGATACAACTATTTGAAAATCTGGAATCTGAGGGTGCAAAAAATTTAATCATTGAGAAAATCGCCTTTAAAGTTGTCCATTTATGTTCGTGATTTTGCTGCATCCACTCACAAAAATATATTTTTTATATATTTACGGTAGTAAATTTACAATATATCTTCATGGAACATGATCTTTACTTAATATCCTAATGATTTTTGGCATAATAGAAAAATCGATAATTTTGACCCATGCAATGTATTGTTGGCTATTGCCACATACCCGTGCGACATGTGACTGGTTTTGTGGTTTAACATTAGTTGTGTTTTTCAGGTGACCCTTTTCGAGCAGAGGAACTTTGCAGGTCGGCGACTGGACCTGACCTCTGACTGTCAGAAATTGAGTGAAAAAAACTTTCCCGACAGATGCAACTCTGTCCAGGTGGAGAGTGGAGCGTGAGTACATGGCAGTTTTATATCACAAGACCTTGTTTGACCTTTTATAAATCTGACATTAATGATTACTTCACATTTTGATTCAGTCGATATTTTTGAAAAGATTTTAAGCTAAATTAAATCATTTTTCCCCATGTAATTACATTTTGCCAATTCAAGCCCACTCAGCTATTTTTGCATTTTAACTGTGACATGTGTTCATATGTAGATGGGTGGGATACGAACATGAGAACTTCCGAGGGCGTCAGTACCTGTGGGACATGTCTGACCGGGGGGAGTACAATTGCACTGATAAGTGGTGTGCTCTGGGTGACCACATCTCCTCGGTTCGTGCTGTGAAACAGGTGAGACACACATTTTATTCAATAGTACAAAAATAATTAAAAAAACAATATTCTCACAATATACCAAATTATCAATCTTTGTCATTTCCACTGAATGTAAAAAAAAAAAACAAAAAAAAAACTTTTGTTTGTGTGTATTTGGTGGGCTAGGACACAAACACTGCCCGTGCACAGCTGTTTGAGAGGGCAGGTTACTCAGGCAAGAAGACAGAGCTCCATGATGACATCCCCAACCTGATGAGCCGTTACAGCCTTAACAGGGTGTCCTCCATCAGAGTAATGGGCGGAACGTGAGTACAAGTTCACTGATGTTAAAGTACTTGGATATTTATTCTGTTCATCTATTCAGTATTGTGTGCATCTTTTTAAAAATATATTTCCAATCTCTCTTTCTTGACCACAGCTGGGTGGCGTACCAGGAGCCGAACTACAGAGGAGCCCATTACATCCTGGAAAAGAAGGACTACAATAACTTCTCTGACTGGGGTGCTCAAAACAGCACCGTTGGCTCAATTCGCCGCGTCCGCTTCAGCTAAACAAAATCCCCTGGAAAACACCCACACCCGTCAGCTCTTTATACAAAAATATGCCAGCTCTAAGTGAAACAAACCCTACAGAAGACCTATTTTAGTAATAAACTGATGAAAAAGACAAATATTATTGTTTGTGCTTCCATTATCTAACAGTAATTACATAATTCATCTGGTATGATAAAAAGTTCTTCAACAGCTCAAGAGCTTTTGGGGTGAAAGAATGAGTGTTGTGTCGCCCTCTGCTGGTGAAGCACATCATGCGCATTTGAGTTTCTGCAATATCAGCCTGTCTGTTATACTGTTACCTGGCATGTCAGAGCCACCACCATCTTCAGATAGCACAGATCCAGGATTGTTCCCAGGGTGCTACAGTACTCTTCCTACTGCCCTGACGGGACGCATCATTAGACGTGGGATGCTAATAGGAACAGTGAGCTCACGACTTTGCCCTCTCTTCTATGATCCGAATCCTTTAAAGAGCAGCTGTGAAGCTCATCTGTGTATATTTGAGCATACGTTAAGGAATTCACACGAGCTTTAGCTCTGTGTTGGACTGACAGACACATGCTGCCGTGCTCTCTTAAGGCCGGTGAGGTATTTCTGTGGGTCGTGGGAATAGCAGTTGCTGTGGCCCGGTTGTGCCGATGACATTGTGCTGCTACATATCTCTCACGGTCACCACAGCAGCCTGGAGGTATCCACCAGTGCCTCCTTTACATGCAGAAACAAAGAATGCAAATTGGTTAAGGATTATGTCTCAAAGAGAAGGATGTACAGAGAATGAGAGAGAGGCAAGAGTGAAACGAGGTTATTTGATTATAAACAAATGTTTAGCACAACCATTATGTTATAATGTTCTGGCACTTTATTTACAATATAATACTAGAGCAGATGTTACTGTTACCACCGCTGTTGCTGCAGAGACTGTTGCTCTTATACGAGTAGTATGACTAAATGATTCCACAGGGTTAAATATACAAAAATCCAATAATTAGAGTAAAACAGGAGTCTAGTGGATAATATGCTATAATATAGATTATTAAGTTTATAATATGAATTAATTTATTGTATAAGTGAATAGTGAATATTTACAATTCATAAAACAATCTGATTTTTCACAGAGAATCTGCTGATTTGATAATGCCAAACCATACAAACACTGCTCAAATGTTAGGTGTTACAAAAGATTTCTATTTCAAATAAATGATTTTCTTTTGAACTTTTTATTCATCCACGAATCCCCCCCAAAATTTTGACAGTTTCCATAAAAATATTAAGCAGCATAACTGTTTTCAATATTGATAATAATAAGAAATGTTTCTTGAGCACCAAATAATTGTAGCAAGCATAATTGCAATAAAGCAAATAAACAGCATAATTGTATCCAAATTGTATATTTTAAAATGTAATAATATTTCACAATATTAGTTTCCACTGTATTTTTGATCAAATAAACACAGCCTTGGTGAGCATAAGAGACTTCTTTAAAAATCTTACTGACCCCAAACTTTTACAGAAGTGTATGTGCACGCAATAGAAAATAATAGGCAAATACAGCTGTGTTGCTCTTATGTTTTAGGCACATGATTTAAACAGAAAAAACGAATGCCTAAACAGTACTTTTTTTTTTTTTTTTTGGAGGTCAGGGCAGGAAGTCCATCACAAAACTCAAAACTCTTTCCCTCTGTACCACACACACAAACAAACAGTCAGAGTCTGACCTTGCTTGGAGGTGGTAAGGCCTACTGAATGGGAAGGATCCTATGTTACTTTCCAGTAAGCCAGTTGGTCACAGCTGAAATGGTAAACTAATTGACCACCCATACACAACATTCCTCTTGCTTCAATCCCACACACACAAACACATACACAAAAACATTTAGGCCATTTACATCCACACAGCAAACCGCCAATCAAGTTTTAACAATTCTACTTTGAATCCCTCTGTCTCTGAGTGCGTTTATGTATGCAAGTTTGCACTTACAAACATACCACACATTGGTTGTTCTGTAAAAGCTGTTTGACCTCTTCTCTATTTGCTCTTTTTCTCTGTGCGTCGACTTTTACTGTGATCCATTAGCCAAACGTCGTAGGTTACCAGTCCTCATGTTACATAATTATAGTACTACGTAACAGAGTCCCAAACAAGCACACACCTCACAGTACAGCACACCTTAATGGCAGTTATTATCTCAGTCTGGTTTGGTTTCGTTCACACAGTATCGCGGAGTGTTTAAACACTTGGGAACTTCCCTATGAAACGGCTTCTATCTAATTCTGACCCGTATCTTCATCAGAATGTCACAGTAAAAACTTACATTCACTCCCACTCTCTCAAGCGAGGCAGTAACAGACATGAATGTCACATTGTTTTTGTCAATCCAATCTTGGAAACTCCACCTACTTGATTTTGGCCCAAGAGAGAAAGTGTATAGACACTAAAGAGAATTAGACAGAATGTAGGCTACAAGAGGATAGTCTGTTAAAATAAAAAAATAAGAAATCTGTGTCGTCGTCCCCCCCCCCCTCCCCTTTTTTTTTTTGGTAAGCACTACTTAATTGAAGATAATGCAATGTTGTAGGTCTCCTAATATATTCTGTCTGTTGTGATTCATTTGCAATGTATAGATATCACTTTGTCATGTTCTTTCTTGCGCTCTCAGCCTTTTTGCTTGGTCTATGTTGCAGAAAGATGATCTCACCAGAAAATATCCTGCAAGGCTTAAATGCAAACTCTTTCATGTCTGACAAGCTATTTCAGTATGATTATCAGGGAAATCTTGATGGTACATGCCACTTGGCAGCGTGGCGTCTTGTTTCAACTTGTTTTTGGACTTTTAGTCAACAAAGAAGGGAAATGCCTGGGGAGACTGCATGCTCAATGCTAATGGCATATCTAAGGAATTTCTGCATTATCTGATAACAATATCTGATAGGAGGCGCCAAAAGAGGTTTTACTGGGGCACTTTTGCTATAATGCCACTAAAATTTCCTAGATCACTGTGATGTGAAATCAGTGAATACATTCTAGTCTTACATTCACCAGTATGTGGCTGTACTGGACGGTTGGAACAATTACAAGAACTAGTTTTGCTCAGCAGTTATCATTATTTTAATTTCCATATTAAATATATGGTTTATTGTTTAATTGTTTAAAAGTAGAAACCCTCTTAGTAGTTTCAGAAAATCATTTTCAGAAACTGTTACTATTCTGCATGTAAATATTGCCATGAGATCTTAACATCAATACTGCGTTCTTTGCAGTGGTTCTTTTCAAGACTCTTGTTTGAATCTTCAGGAGACTCATGAACTCATGTTTAGGTGGACACGGGAATGGCCAGAGGCTTTGACCACAGTCAATAACAAAGAGCCCTGGAATCTTTTGTCTTTTGTCCCAGGCCCTGGTATGAACTCAAAGCTTGGACAGGCCACCACTGTGGCCACCTGTGAACCACAATTATCACCAATGCTCGCACACATGCACATTGGACCAATTATGCATCCCGTGCACCCACCTCCATTCAGCCAGCACTAACAGCTTTGCAGTGATGCCAGGACTGACTCCCTCACTTCCCTCTCACTCATCAATAATGACTCTTTGAGCAATGTGAGTGTGAGTATGAGCTGAAAGGTATTTAAAGGGTTGCCAAGTAATTACCTAAACAACACATTTCCTGCTATACAGATTTAAAAAACATTGACAGTACTTCAAAATCGTGTCAAGATTTATTAGACTACTTTCAGGAATACTAGATTCTGAGTGGTCAATCGTGGCAAGAAATCGTGGTCAGATATTTTAGAAAGTGATAGGCAGTTTCAGCATTAGTTTTTTTCAGCAGTAGTTGAAGGCACACTATGCAAGATTTGTACCTTAATATAACAGCTTCGAAATCATTTCGATGGTAAACAAACTCGTAGTAGGGCGAATCATCCCGATAGTAAAGCGGGGGAGGGGGGGACGCCGCTGGCAAAACCAACAATGCAAGTTTGAGAGGTGGCGCCCTGACAAATCTCACGAGAACCATGACTTGCTTTACGGCACGACGTCACATACATCAACAACATATGAAACAGCCTCTTTGGAAGACACTAGCATGCATTTCAGACGTGAATCATGGCAGAGTCGACGAAGAAAGCGAAGAAAGCGCGGTCGGAAGAGTGCAGAGACGGCTCTGTGTGAGAGGTATTTACGACAGTAACGTTAAAAACAAGTACTCCACAGCGACTGTAGGGGTCGCTGTTTGAGAAAAACAGAAACTGCATAGTGTGCCTTTAAATCTCACATAAAGTTTTTTTTTTTAATGTTTTCATATTTTTACATTTCTAACACTCTACTTTGTGTTGTATATCCTGCCATTAAATTGCAAAAAACTAGTAAACACAGCTGGTAAGGTACACTCTTCGGGGAAAAAAACATTCAGTGGGGGTTCAATACTGAACCCTATAGGGCTTTTGTCTTGCTCTTGACTCAATTTTAAAGAAGCCTTTATGCTAAAAAGGGTCTATATAAGAAGAAATGTCTAAACCAGATGTGAAGAGGCACCGCTTTATCACTACACACGGTCCCGGATAAAGAACCCCGGCTGAACCCAAAAGCTTAGCTGTCTGCACAGGTAGCGGCGTTTGCGCATGAAGTTAGGCCAACCTCACGAAACTGATTTCAGACAGACTTCTGAGTTAGCATAATAGCGGTTTAATTATCTAAATTGAGAGAGCTTTGGTGACAACTGACAACTAGGCCTAAGTGAATATTTAAGCAAAGGAAACATTTATGCTGCCTTCAAAAATCCATCAGATGTAGGCTATCTCAGTAGACATACTAGACAAGATGTGGCATGTTCATTGGATTCGGACGTGAACACTATCTCCCTCAGTATTTTATTATTTTTTTCAGCTTGCGGACACAGCCCATGTGTCATACCACTCGCGGATTCGTGCTTTCTTGAATGATTCACAAATGATAATGCAACTGGCGGCACTTTGTGTCTCAGTTATCGATTGTTGTGAAAATGACCACAGAGGACTTAAAGGGTTAGTTCACCCAAAAATGAAAATTCTGTCATTAATTACTCACCCTCATGTCGTAGCCTACCACACCAATACCCGTAAGACTTTCGTTCATCTTCGGAACACATTGAAGATATTTTTTAGATGAAATCCGAGAGCTTTCAGTCTCTCCATTGGGAGCAACGCAATTTACACATTCAAGGTCCAGAAGGATAGGAAATACTAGTAATCCACGTGACTCCAGTGGAATTACCTCAATTTAATGAAGCGACGCGAGTGCTTTGTTCTCTCTCTCTCTCTCTCTCTCACACACACACACACACACACACACACACACACACAAAACATAATTTACCACTTTACACTGATACAAATTATTCTGTGGTAAAGTAAATGCTACAGGAAAACAAATGCAATTTCTACATGAAAAAGTTAGTGCAAATAAATCCCAAATTAGTAGGCTACTCAATTCAAGCTTGTAGAAATTAAAACGTAAATATCAACAATATAAAATTAAGTAAAATCTACTCAACTTTTCTTATAGGGGTGCTCCCATCATGCACTGGGGCATGAATAATTAATAAGGTTGATTTTTCACTGTTTTCCAGCTGTATTTACACCGTTTTATCATTGCTTTTGTTGTTAGGTTTCAAGGTTTGGTAACTTGCAATTTTGTGACACCTGGATTCATTTTCTACTCAAAATGACACATTCATACTCAAAAACGATCTATTGATTGTTACCGTCATTGTGTAGCCTACCAAGTATTGAGGTCTCTGTGTTCAGGTGAGTACCTACATATTTTACATATATACAGGATGGAATCTACACAATGTCTAATGTATTATTTATTTAGATGTTTCTAAGCATACGCTTTAAAAATGTCGATTAATTCAGTGTTATATTGTTTGAATAAAAACTTAGTTTTGTTACATTTATTTTACCTAATTAAGTAGATGTTACTTAATTCTATATGTTAAATTAAATATAATTAAGTAATATTTACTTAACTAATTGAATTAGCCTAATTGTTAAGTGTCAATTAAATGTCAAATGAATGTTAAAGGAGAACTCCGGTCAATTTTAACATTGAGCTCATTTTTTTGTAAATTTGGAGTGCTGTCAGTACAGAGAACAACGACAAAAATCGGTGTTGCCTACACCGTGTTATCCTCTTTTTAAAATTTGCACCCTGTTGACTTCAATGGGTTTTAGCCTCTTAACATCCTTGATGTGTCATTACAAGTGCCCAGCCACGTGAGTGATTCCTTCAGTGTCAACACGTGGTGAATCTGACTGCAGTAGATGTGCAAGATATGAATAAAAATGATGTTATTTCAGCCAGCGCACATACCTGTATTTACATCCTGTTTGCGGTTGAAGTCCACAGTAATCGATTGTCGAGTTCGGGCGCATGATCGTACGTACTAAACCTATGCGCATGAACTCGACAATTGATTACTGTGGACTTCAACCGCAAACAGGATGTAAATACAGGTATGTGCGCTGGCTGAAATAACATCATTTTTATTCATATCTTGCACATCTACTGCAGTCAGATTCACCCGTGTTCACTCTGAAGGAATCACTCACGTGGCTGGGCACTTGTATGACACATCAAGGATGTTAAGAGGCTAAAAGCAGGTTTAAAACTTGCCCCATTGAAGTCAACAGGGTGCAAATTTTAAAAAGAGGATAACACGGTGTAGGCAACACCGATTTTTGTCGTTGTTCTCTGTACTGACAGCACTCCAAATTTACAAAAAAATGAGCTCAATGTTAAAATTGACCGGAGTTCTCCTTTAAGTTCAATAGTAAGTAGACTTTACTTGATAATAACAGGTAATTTGTACAGAGCAGTTGCAGTAAAATTTACTTAAAATGTGTTTGAAAAAAATAACTTGTAGGATTTAAAAATCCTCATACCAATTTGCACTGTGTATTTACAAAAACATTGATCTGCAATCCAATAGGGGGAGCACCACTATGCATGCATGTTGTGTTGACTCAAGACCGTAAGTTGTTCCATGAACACTTTGAATAATATTTTTTTGTAAATATAGTGGTAAATTATGATTTTTTTGCACAAACAAAGCACTTGCGTTGCTTCATAAAATTCAGTTTTCATATTTTTCATATTTTTTTCAGTTTTCAGACCTATGTCACCCTTATGAAACATATAGGCTACTTATTGTATCATTGATACATATAATGAGCTGCATAACATTTAATTTGCTTGAGAATGTTTCAAAGCGAATGAGACATCACATCAAAGACTTTGAGTGGGATTTGCAGCCTGTCAGGGTAGTGTCTGAGCTTTAACCCCACCTCTGCATACAAGGCCAATGTCTGTTTCCAATTAAGAGTGAAGGCTGGAAAACAGCCTTTTAAAAGGGCCTGATCATGTTTGGATGTTTACATTTCAGTCCTTCCCTTCAGTGTGGAGGCTGCTTGGAGGCTGGGCCGAAGAAACAGCCAAAAAAACAGCAAGGAGTTTTTAAAGTCTCAGTACTCAGTTACCAGAGTCCTGCGCCACCCACTGAGCCCCTGATCCTATCAAACACAAACACAGGCCAAAGTGGTTTACTCAATAACACAGGCATGCCATAGCCGCCTGGCTGCAGAGATATGCATGACCAGGTCATTTTCAACCCTCCATACTGATTTCATACTTCTGCGCACGTGTGTGTGTGTGTGTGTGTGTGTGTGTGTGTGTGTGTGTGTGTGTGTGTAATTGCAAAAGCAAAGTTGTTGTTTTGGCATTAGTTGCATTTTTAGATGGCGCTTAATATTGTTCCAATGCACAGTTACAAAACCTCAAGATAATAAACAGATTGTGGTTTTAGATTTCATTTGATTCATGCATGAAATCTATTGAATTAATTCATGCGTTTTTGGATTATTTGTTATGAATTAATTTGAAAAACCAACAGTTCTAGCAGCCATGCTTCATTTTCCTATATAAAATGTAGCAATAACATATAGCCTTCCTTTTGGAAAGAGTGCTTTGGGCGGTTTTGGGAATCATGTGTTGCCTTCTGGAAAGAGAGCTCTGGACAATCTCTGGCCTGCTCCAAAAGTGCTTATACTGACCCCATTATGGGCGTATAAACGTGGATGCTTAAATTAGAGCTGGTCTGCATTCACATGTCATTGCCAATCCCAGCTATGGACTGTGAGAGGGACCATGAAGCTGTAATCTAGAGTAATCTTTGTGTGTGTGTGTGTGTGTGTGTGTGTGTGTGTGTGTGTGTGTGTGTGTGTGTGTGTGTGTGTGTGTGTGTGTGTGTGTGTGTGTGTGTGTGTGTGTGTGTGTGTGTGTGTGTGTGTGTGCTGACTGTGTGTGTGTGTGTGTGTGTTTGGTGTTCCAGCCACGGGCCCAGGGAGTAAAACCGAGTGCAGTTCATCTCAGGCACTTGGAGTGACTTAACTTGGCACTGCCACTATCTTATGAGACATTTTGTGTTTCATAACTTTATAAAAAATAAAAACATTGTAGTGAATCATAGAGAAATTTTTTGTACAAACATATGTAGGATGCTTAGAAGCATATGTGCATATTAGAGAAGAGAAGGAGAGAGGAAAATACACAGTGAAACATGTTCTTTCATAATTGAAGTCTATATATTTTTCCCTGGATGTGTGAAGGTCCAAACCATGCGCTGTATCATAATAGAACGGCCAGTCTGGAGTCATTTCTTTTAGATAGCTCATATTTGGATTTCAAATGAAAACTGGTCTAGAACCTAAAAGCTTTATCTTTCACGCTCCGCCCTGGGCCACTCAATGTATGCTTTTTCTTATCTCATATGGATAATAATTATATGATATAGGCTTACTGCTCTATGTCACGGATGCAGGCAAAGGAAAATTATAATAATAAAAAATAAAAATAAAAAGCTTGAAAGGGAAAAAAAGAGTTCATAGAGAAGATTTGATTAGTTGTGTGAGATGTAGCAGAACAGAAACCCTCAGTTTGTCTTCCTTTTTAGAGAGGGGCCATGAAATATAACTAATTGGCATCCCACCAATATTAATAACGTTTTATTTATTTGTTTGTTTGTTCATTCATAAATGAATAAAGTTATCTTTTTTTCAGAAAACAGAAAAGACAGTCTCTGTTGTTATTAGTTGATTTGTGAGGTTTTAAATCCAGCAACTTGAAAAATAATTGGATTATGCTTGTTATTTTTATTCATACAAAGATAAAGAATGAACTGTAAATAATGAACGTGCAGTTGTTACCCCTTGCATTGGTGTCAGGCCAAGGCTATTCAGAAATATAAATCATTCTTTGACCTGAATAAAAATAATTCATTTAGATGTTATGAACATGAGGTGCATCTTTGTTAAATGTTGAACTTTTTGATGTTGAAACTTGATACACACACACACAAAAAAAACTTTGCCTGTAGATCTCTCTTCTGTATTTCACACGTTTCTGCCTCAGATCCTCTCTCTCTCTGCTCAGAGCCAGGCAGGGACAGGAAATTGAGAGCCGACCTGGTAGTGGTCTGGCCTCCCAACCCTAAACTGCAGAACCGCTCGCCTTTGAAGTTGCGAGAAGAATCACATGCAATTACTTGCGATATAAACCCCGTTCTCCAAAAAACAGATCCCCTCTCTCTCCTTCTCTCACTGAGGGCTTATATTTTTTATGAACTAGTGGGAGTTGTTGACTCGCCAAATGCTGGGAATTCAATATACAGTAATCAAGGAGAGAGATTTTTAAACAGTTGAATGAATCTCACTATAAAACATCCCACCCATTCCCTCCAGAAACATGCAGAAAAAACACAAACACAAATTTGATGAATTCATTACCCATAATAGTTATTTCCTACATGCATTCAGTACCTTTCTCTTTGTCTTTACTTTTAGCCTTCTTTAGAAATATGAAACTGTCACACCTTTGTGCCCAACATTCTTGTCTCTCTGAAAATCAGAAAGTGTCTGATTCCGGTAAGTGAAGGAGTGGAGAACTAAACTTCCTCAGGAGAGAAAGAATGCAAAGAATTCCCCAGATGACCATATACACAATCAGAGAAGAGGAAGAATAAGAATAAGTCTCTTTCTCTCTCTCTTATTCTCTCTCTCTTATTCTCTCTCTCTCTCTTATTCTCTCTCTTATTCTCTCTCTCTCTCTCTCTCTCTCTCTCTCTCTCTCTCTCTCTCTCTCTCTCTCTCTCTCTCTCTCTCTCTCTCTCTCTTTCCCTCTTTCCATGCCCACCCTTATAAAGATGATTTGCATAATGTTTTTTTATGTGTGTTCCACTAAATAGTAACTTTGACATGATTGTGATGTGTGTCGCTCAAAGAACATTCACCAGGACGGATCATGTTTATTTAATCCTGACAATCACTCCTTTGGCAAGTTCACAACCCCAAATCCACCTTCATTTCAGATATTAAATATTACACTTTTTATTACTTCATTATAATTTCCACCACTAAGGACATCAAGCCAAATGGGTTTATTTCATTCAAAGATTATATGTACAGTACAATTTTGAGGAACGTCAGGGGTTTAGCATTTTATTCCTGTTGGTTTTCCTTCGATCAATAAAATATTGTTTTGCACTGCAAATAAAAAAATTATATATATATATATATATATATATATATATACGTATATATATATATATATATATATACGTATATATATATATATATATATATATATATGTATATATATATATATATATATATATATATATATATATGTATATATATATATATATGTATATATATATATATATATACTGTATATATATATATATATATATATATATACATACATATATATATATATATATATATATACACATATACATACATTATAGCCTTTATTCTTTTTTTACTTGTTTTCAGACAATACATATATTTAATTAAGTTTATTTTCTTTATACCAATGTTGTTGTTTTTTTGTTGTTGTTGTTGTTGTTTTTTACTTTAAAGCATTTTTTCTAATGAGAACACTTGAAAACAATTGGTTTTTAAGGATGTTTAGATAGTTTGACTGGAAAATAAGACAAAAATATGATTAATAAAATGTTTTTTTTTTTGGTGTACACAGTAATAATCGTATCACTATGATTTAAATTAAGGACAGTGTTGTTCTGTGAAGCATTCAGCATGTTGTGTGCTGTGATACAGTGCACAAAAAGAGAGCCACACGGGATCAGTTTACTCACAGATCAATGAATGTTCAGTCCAAAGACACTGCAACATTTTAAGGGGTACTGAAATAGTACCTCAATGCCTCAAAATGCGGCCTCGAAAGTAATTTTTGAGTAATTTAGCTAACATAATGAAGTTGACAGAGATCACTGAATAACATTTAAGTCACAGTAGGAACAAAATACAAAAAGAACTGAAAGAAAGCAGTGAAATAAAAGTCATCTTTCTTTCTTTTTCTTCTTTCGAGGAGCTCAGTTCCTAATTTTTTTCCTGCTCCTGTGTCAGTCTAAATCAGAGCCAAAAACACACGAAAACACATGCATTCTTGGTAAACTTATACTCAACATTACTTGCAAAGCAGAGGGTTCTTCCTGAAAGAAGTAGATTTTCCCTTAGTCTCCTTTCTACTCTGTCTTTCTTGCTTATCTTTAAGGAAAAGTTTGTCTGACCCCGGCCAGACTCACACGTTTCTCAGTCAGGTCCGTGTTTCCTCACCTTAGTGTTGTGGATCTTGCTTATTCAAGGACGAAATACATGTGAGTTCAGCCAATCTATTGTTACCATTTTGACCCAAGTTCAACTTTACATTAAGATGAGAGAAATGAAAGGAGCAAAATAAGACACCAGAATCCATTTTGTTTTGAGCAATGTAAAAAAAAGCCTCTCAGTAAAGAAAAAAAGAAAGAATCTTAATTAAATATAATCATAATCACTGGGGTATCTCAACAATGGAAGTCAATGAGCGCCGGGAGCATTAACTCAGTCACACGGTCCCTATAGCAGTGCATGAGTGCTGTTGAAAAGCACCAGCAGAGAGGCCCTGTGGGTGTCTGGCCAGTTGACAGTGAGACAAAGCTGCTCGGCCCGGGAGAACAAGTGTGTTTGTGTATGGAACTGAAGCCCTTATCTCCAGCCTGTACTGACGCCATACTCTTCCTGTCTCAAATCTCCTCCATTGATTTACTCTCTCCACTCTGCCTCTCCACCCCTTGCTCTTTCTCTATTTCTCTTTCTCGATCTCTCTCTTAATTCAGCTCACCCCGAGGAGTCCTGCTGGCCCCTGGACTAGTCTTCTCCCTTTCTGTTCTCTTTCTCTCTCTCTTTCTCTCTCCTGTAGATTAGATGTAGTCTTTGTACCCACTGACGTAAATACTGATTGGCACAGATGCACGCAAAGTCTATTACTTCTGATGGGACACGCCTGTCTCTTGTTATGCAGGTTTACTGATGAACGCAAACTGATGAACTTGTAATCTTCATATCTGCCTGTCTGTGTTTGTACATCTCTGTCTCTGTTTTTCTTTCTTTTTTTTCCCTGAAGCGTACTTCAATCTCAGCAGCGGTCTATCGTTGTTCATGTTTTTACCGGTGTTATTGTAATCATTTAGTCTTGTGTGCCACTGTAATAGTTCTGAAATGACTTGGCATAAGATAACTTCATTTGCATCGACTGTGCTGCACAAATGCGAAGTGAATTGCACGCTAAGTGAAGTAAACTCTTTGTTTACTCGCACAAGTAAGAGTATGAGCTCTATCTCTCTCTATCGTCTAGAAGTTTATGGCCCGCTCCGTCGGCGCCAGGCGCTCTGAGACTAGACTAGAGTACAATCAGCTATAGCAACAGAGTGGCCTGATCTCGCTGAGTTTCTCTCCCTTTCCTCTGTTTTCAGCCTACTTCCTTCCTCGGGTTCTCAGATATTCTCTTTTCCTCACAGAGGCAACAACAGGCTTTAAAAGCACACTAAATGAATGGAAGGAGTCAGCTTTGCAATGCAGACACTGTTGTATATTCAAAGAGGAAATCTTTGAATTGCGTACTCCTCAAATATGCTGTTTAGTTATACAAAAATTTAGATTTTGAGGGTTTTTTAGTTTTCATACAAACATACATAAATACATTTAATTCAATCACTGGCTTATGTAAAATAAAAGTGACAACCTGCAGTGACAAGTTTTCTTTCATGGCCACTTTCTTGTCTAGCACGTCCTGGTCTCAGTTACTCTTCTTCATTAATTGTAATGCCAGTAAGTGGCCGCAAGTGACTGTCTTTAGGAGTGTGTCATTTAAATCATTCACAAAACTGATTCATTTAAAAACGTTGAGTTATAAATATAACTACTGTTCCCAGAAGGAGGGAAACGAAGTACAACACATGGCTATGGGATATCGCGTTTTTGTGCCATCTGCTTAACGGCCAAACAATCTTATCGCTCTTGCCATTGGCCAAATGGCCATACGCAGTCTGCTTGCGCCTAAAGTGCAACTAATGCGAGTAATGCGACGTACTGCTGATTTTTACACTACGCGCTTCCGACCTCACAAGTTGCGTAAGTTGCGGAAGCTGGTTATTTGACTTTATAAAGTTTTAAATATGAATATTTTACATATACAAACTCATCGCTTTGCTTCAGAAGGCCTTTATTACCCACTGCCAATATCAACACTTGAAAGTCCAATGACGCATGACGACGTGGGCGGGGCCACCTGTGGGCCACCGCATTTCAGTGGTATGCGTCACCTTTGTTCAGGCCAGCTCTTCACCGAGCCTCCGACTGCGTGGGGCTCAGAGGTGTTGTACCTCGTTTCCCTCCTTCTTGGAACAGTAGTTATACTTAAATGCATAACTCAACGTTCCCATTCAGTCGGTTCACTCGGTACAACACATGACTATGGGAAATATATTCACACCCCGCCATGTCGCTGAACTAGACGGAAGGGACCTGCACCGCCATTTATCCCTTTTTCAAGAGAAAGATGGCCCCTGGTTAAAAATACCCTGCAGTGAGCACGGACTGAGCTACCATCGCTGCAGTAACAACCAACCTGACAAACGTACGCAGTGACGACCAGCTGGCAGCTCCAGCTCCAGCTCCAGCTCCACACGAAAATCTTGCCCATGACATTTCTATGCCCTCATAGAGTGCACACACCCCTCCAGGCAGAACCAACTCCTTAAATATAGACATAGCTTTTTACAATCCTATGCGAAATATGTTACTTAAGATAGCAGCTTCCCACTAGCCGAGTTGGAAAACATGACAAAAAGGCTGGTCAGACGAGCACATAGCCTGCATCTGCCCAGTGTACCTGCATACAACTTGCACAGGGCACGAAGCAATTCTCCTGTCTTCCTCTGAGTCAGAGATTTTACAGGGTGGGCAGCTCGAACAAGAGCACACTCTTGACATGACTTTAGGTGTATTTGCAAATTGGATGAAAAAGGGATGCACCGATAGCGCATGAAGAACACCATCTTGCTTTGCTGATGCCAGTACCAACGACAGGCCAGCATCCTTCTATTCAAGGATTATAAAGGCTCAAATGGAGGTTCACACATAGCCTTTCAGACCTACCATCAGGTCAGGACAGCACCATTAAATCTTGTAACGAGCCTAAATACGCCGAGCCCCTTAAAGCCCAAAGTAAACTTTAGCTGTATACACCGTCCACGTGACGTAATTTAGATCAACAGGAGGGTCCGCGGTGTGTGTACAACAGTGCATGTATGAGCGACTTGATCGCTTTGGAACAAAGTCCACTAGCAAGTGCTTGCGCAGCAAACGTGTCTTTTCACGCTCAGTATTATACTTTGTAGTAGTAGTAGTATACTTACGCAGAAGTTCCACGACGGCCCACGCACTGTCCATGTGACGTAATCATCACCATCAGGAGAGTCCGCGGATATCTGGTACAACAGTGCTTGTGCGAGTGATAATGAAGAGGTATTTATATAGCTTGTTGCCTATTTACTGCTGTACACCCAAAGCGCTTTACAATCATGTTAAGGGTCTCTCCTCAACCACCACTAGTGTGCAGCATCCACTTGGATGATGCTTCGGCAGCCACAGTACAACGGTGCCAGTGCGCTCAACACACACCAGCTATAGGTGGAGAGGAGAGAGACCACTTGAAAACCAAAGCACTTGAAAACAACATCCACAAAGTGCGCATGCGCCGAAAGCATCTTTACACCCACGCGGCCAAATGAGTATACTTTGAAAGGCTTGCACTCTCGACTATGCTCGAGACGGATAGAAAAATTAAGTTTACCTGAGCCTTTAAGGAACCGAAAGGCAAGCAGGTGCGCGCTTTGGCGCAGCACCATTAATACCCTCATGAAAAGCCAAAATGGCTGTCCAATAACCTTCCAGCGTGGAATGGGACTGACTTTCCTTCAGAAAAGATAACAGTATCCCCTCAATCGGGTACTGATACGGCGATACAGATCTTTGCCCGCACCAAGCTTCAAATAAACACTGCTTTAACACAATGCAATGCACTTCAGAATGCAAGCGCTCTGTATTGTAGCTACAATCAGATTCTCCTTTTCTCAACAGATAGGCCCCTAGAGACCACCGTTCCGGCCGAGGGTGCAGAATCTGCCTCCTGCCTGGGACAGCAGGTCCCTGCATAGGGAAAAACATCACAGTGTCCTTAACAGCAACATCATGATGCTCGCGTACCATGTCTTTGTTTCGCTCAGACTCAGGGCAGCTAGAGGAAACATGTTGTGAACACTACACCAACACTTCTCGACCTCCACACGATCATCCCAACTCTCCGTGGCCTCCAAAAATGGCGATCACTGCATTTGGATTAGCACCCCGAAAACAGGAGCGGACCGTGTTCAGCCACTGCCCTGCTAAGCATGTGCTACACGCCGATCGAGTGGAACGATAGAGCTGCCGGCAGTGCACAGCACACATGCATTAGTGCTGGAGAGATCTAGCCTAGCGCGGACAATTCCAAACACACTGGACACTGACAGTGCTTGTGAGTATACCATAAACACCCACATGCCATAGGACAGAACTTATGTTTAGATATGTCTCGTGAAAAGGTTTATTAGCCATTTGTTAGCTGTGTTAAACTAGAGCTAAAAACTTCTCTTTTATGCCTTTTCCTTCAACAAGTGTCACCACCATGGGTTTTCTTGTGAATGTGGCAAGTTTGAACATTTTGCTTGAGAAAAACATATTAGCCCTTCGTTAACAAAGCTAAACTTGTTGCTAAAAGCTTGCTCTTTCTGCATTAGTTTCTACAAGAAATCACCACTGTGGGCTTTTCTTTTTGCGAAAATGTGGCGTGATGGTGTTCTAACTGTATTTATATGCTGTGTGCAGGTGGCCTCGCCCACGTCGTAATGCGTCATTGGCCTTTCAGGCGTGAATAAAGGTGTCTTCAGAAGATGGCGAGAGAGCGATATCCCATAGTCATGAGTTGTTCCGAGTGAACAGACTGAATGGGAACTCTAATTCATTGCGGAGCAAAGCAAGTGACTGTATGAGAGAGTCATTTAAAAAAAGGGAATAATTCCAGAACAACACAATGTGTCACTGAATCATTAACTCTACTGATTCGTTCAAAAACACTGAATAATTCAGGAATCAAATGCCACAACAGTGTGTTGCAAAGGTTCTGTGGTTTCTTTCTTTGATACAGTTTTTGCAGCAAAACCATACAAAATATTGAATTAAAAAAGGTTTTTTAATTGTCATATAAAAGCAACATCACATAAATGTGCGTGCCTCCTTTAACCCCTTCAGACCCTGCAGTCACTGGAATGGACATCACATGTTTTTTTATTTAAACCAATAATATTTTATGTTTTTAAAATATGAGTAATGCCTGGTCACTGATTGGTTTCTGATCAACCAATCACAATGAAGATATGACCCCTAACTTAATCTGATTAAGCTTCAGGCATCTCAAAAGACAAGCTAACCAACTATAGACAGGAGGAGGAGGAAGCCCCTTTTTAACCTTTTATATTTATGTTCATGGCAGCCTCGTCAACTTTCACCTAATATAAACTTAATAAGTGAAAATATTCAAAGTTATTTTGAAGATCTTTCAGAGTTTCAGAACTCAATTTTTTTTAAGTTTAATGTCCATCACAATGGACATTAGTGTTAAAAGATATCAGCAGGAACCTCATTGAATTAGTTGTGTGCCAGGTTCTGAAATTTTATGCAAGCATTTTTAAATCTAAAATACAGAGCTACAAATTCTAATGTTGATATTTTATGAACATTAATGTTAATTCATTAAATATTATTAATATGATTTTATTTATGTCTTCAAAGTGACCATAAACTGTCCATCAATTTTTCATTGGTTTTAGTGAGAAGCAGCCACAGTGGATGTGAGATGAATGACACAGCAACTCACACACCCTCCACACACACTGATGCCTTGATGCTATAATGCACACAATAATATATTCATCAAAACAACCAGCAACTACACATAAAAAGTTTCCAAACAGAACAAGTTGCCATTATATTACAATTTTCAGAAGAAAACTTCACAGTCTGCTTTTGTTAAGGATATTCCATAGTTGGGGTTTTTATGCACATACTCCTGCCACGTAGAAACATCTGTCACATCTACACAGCAGACATTCATTTAAGTCTCTGGCTGTCTCCTTGTCTTCACCATAAATGAGGTTTTCCTTGCCGAAACTCTGTTTTGACTTCCAGAATCTTCCACAGGAGACAGATTGCACTGCTAATGTCTGTCTGTGGCTACAACATAGACCACACCAGCAGTCACAAATCAGCAACTTACAATACTGCTAAAACATCTTTACATTGTGTAATGTAAGGATTTTTTCTTAAACTCATTCCATCTCAGCTCAACTCACTTATTAGCCATACTCACCCTTTAGAATGTTTTTTTTTTTTTTTTTTTACTTTGTTTTTGTCTCTCTAGTCTGGAGAATATGGGCAGTATCCAAACAGTGCCATCTAGTATGGAGTATGGGCCCAAGGAAAGGCCTTGAGAGGATGTGAGTGCCGTCCTTTCTGTCTCCCACTGTCTTGCCTTTCTCCCTAAAGTCCATTAGGAGTAAGGGGCTGCCACTTGTTGACATGCTATTCCTGTTGGGTCTTGCTAGACCCCATCAACAGGACCACGTCTGTCTGGACTGGAAGGACTGGGGTTATTTTGGGTGGTAGTTTGGTGCTGGTCTCTCCGTCTCTGCTCCAGACCTCTGCTGATAGATTATCTAAGAGACTTCATGGGAGTAGCTGCAATTATTAGCCTGACGCCATGCAGGCTACAACAGTTATCACTCCCTCTGATAAGTGAAGGGAGAAAGCCTAAGGATTCTGCCACTGAAGTAGGAGTGTAAGAGCAAATGCAGTTTGCTCTTGATGTTGACAATTTGCAAAAGTTTGCAACATTTACATAATGGGCAAAATCTTCATCATTCTGAATGTCTGTTATCTATGCTAAATATCATTCACTATAGTGCAGAAAAAAAAAAATGCTTAATACAAATTGCAAATTCTCAAAGTAATAAAGAATATCATATGGGTTTATCCAGACTTCTGACTACACACACACATATGTTGGGTTTTCATGAATGGGGACTTTTCATAGACATAATGATTTTTATACTGAACGGTATATTCTATCCCCCTAACCCTAAAACTACCCATCACATAAAACTTTCTGCATTTTTAGATTTTCAAAAACACATCACTTAGTATGATTTATAAGCTGTTTTTCTCTTGGGGACCAAAACATTTCCCCACAAGGAGAGGGATTTTGGATAACGTAAAAAGACAAAAGTAAATTCTATATTAGCAGTCAATTTAAGCTTGTAGAATTGAAAGTGTAAATATCAACGTTATAAATTTAAGTGAAACTATTCAGCTTTTCTGATACTGGTGCTCCCATCATGCACTGGGGCTTAAATAATTAATACGTTTTTTTTTTGTGCTGTTTTTCAGCTGTATTTTCACTGTTTTATCATTGATTCGGTGTTATATTGTTTGAGTAAAAAGTATTGTTTAGGAAACTTCAACTAAGTAGAAATTACTCAACCTTTTACTGTATGGCCAAGTTAAAATTACTTATTTTCTTTGCTAATTATACCTAACTTAGTTAAGTAGTGTTTACCTAATTACATATGTGAAATGAAAATTACACAAAAATATGCGTGCAAAAAAATTTGAACATTTTACTTAATGTCTGTTTCAGTGAACCACATGACATGATGTGTGTGTGTGTGTGTGTGTGTGTGTGTGTGTGTGTGTGTGTGTGTGTGTGAAAAAAAAGATGTAGAATAAACTATTAAAGTTAAATGAAGTGAATTCATCTTGCAGTTATTTCAAAAGTTAATGTTTCTATATTAATAATTATTATAAGAATAATTAGTAGCCTACTAGTAGTATTTATATAAAACGTATAATTTATATTATAAAAATTAACTTAATAAAAATTAGGCTAATGATGCAAAGATTTTTATTGTTCCCCAAAGAATACTTTATTTATTATTTATTTTGAAATATGAGTGTCTTAGCCTACTATTTGTCTTACTAGCGATATATCCACTTTGAGAGGTAGCAGTTTGTGATATAGCCTACGTTTTCTTTTTCTTACACAATCACAGTCATTACAGCAGTAACATTTTGGTGTCTTGCAATAACGTTTTTTCGTGCACAATCACAATCAATGCAGCCATAACATTTTGGTTTCCTGTCGCAGGCACAGCGCGCGCACACACAGAGGTACATGTTGCTCCTTTAAGAGTTCGGAAACTTGATACTGTGTTTGCGCAACAATCAGAGCGGCTCGCAGCCGCCAAAGTGTCTAGACGAGCACATGATGGGAATCAACCAATGGCTCCACTGCTCTCCTCAGGGGCCCCGTGTGTGTGTGTATCTGAAGAAGAAAGAGAGTGAAACGGTGAAAGAAACCATCGAAGAATCCCATTAATCTCGCACGTAACACGGAACGAAACCTCAAGACATTACATGTCCATATCCACCCGGAACGACCACTTTGCCGTCGCAACACGATCATTTTCTTCCGCGAGGAGCGCGTTAAACGTCAATAAGGATTATAGTGAGATCCATTCATGTGCTCGGCGTCATTAAACTGCTGCAGGAGGTTTTCTTGAAAAAGGAGGTTTGTTACGGAAATTATTTTCCTGCACATCGTGCATTTCGCGTTGTTTATCAATAATAAAGTTTATCATGTTGACGGGGAATGTTTAGAAAGTGGATGCACCGCTCCTCGCGTAGTGCACTATGATTACAGCCATCCCGTTGCTACAGTGTTGATATATTGTAGCAGTGGAGTCTAATGTTGGGCTTTGCTCAGGCTCTGCTCGGCTGTGCATGTGAGCACAGATCATTGATGTCGGACAGCGAGCGCACGACCGTTTGGAGTCTCCGCGGTTCTGACCAAACATAGAAAAAACGGATGCAAACTGTTTAAATTGTCGTATGTTCAGGACGAGACGCTCGGGTCTGGTTCGGCGACTCTGGAGAAGCCGTTTGGTCACCGCAGGTAAAGAGGGGGGCGATGGAGGTCCGGATGACTGGAGTGACAGCAACCCAGAGAAGGTCCCCAGAACGGAATACGCACTGGGAAACAATGCGGGCTCTTGCAGCAAACGCGTAGAGGAACGCGGGGAACCGGGGGTCCTTATTGAACAGGATGGACCTCTCGACGAGGGGAGCGAGGGCAGGACGGTGACATGCTGTTTGTTTAAAGACCTCCCCAGAGGCAAAAACCGACTTGCTTGTCGCGTGGAACATAGGAACCACAACAACTACAGCAGTCTGAGTGGCAGGGAACTGAAAAATGGTGCCGTGACCGAACAAGAACTCAAGAAGTGCACTTATGCGTTTCTCAAAAAGTTGAAAGAGAAGTCTCTGGATGTTTTATTGGAAGCTGTGGAATCTCAAGGCGGGATGCCGAGTGGTTGTGTCCTGGTTTCACAGACTGAAGTGCGCATTGGAGGTCAACTGGTGTCTCCACAGTACCTGTTGTGTCGACTTTTCCGCTGGCCAGACCTGCGGCTCTCCTCTCTTCTCAAACCGCTCTGTCACTGTCAAAGCTTCAGGGCAGAGGAGAGCCAGACCCTCTGCTGCAACCCCCATCACTACAGCCGCCTCTGTGGACCAGTCAAAGATGGTAAGGAAACCCTGTGAATGTTTTTAGTGTTGGCAATAATGACTTTCTTGTTCAGTCTGCTATGCTTTTGAATTGTAATAATTTAATTTCAACCCTGCAGAAAAAACTGAAATTTGCTGTTTCTTCCCACTGATCCAGGCTGGTCTGTTTGATGCTTTTAGATGAGTTATGGGCACTTTTTGGAAGTAAAAATTGACCTAAGCCAGGAGACCATCTTAAACCAGTTAAGACCATTTTAATAGCTGAGACCAGCAAACCATCTTAGACTGGTTTAATTGTTTCTGTAGTATCAAATGAGGCAAAACACAAAATGAAGTCCTTTGTACTAATATAACACTTTTTTTTTGAAAAGCCTGGGTGAATGATTGGGAGGGGAGTTGGACAGTGATACTCCTGTTCAGGAAGTGGAATTCCCAACTAGAGTCCCTCTGGGATTCTCAATTTCTCTGCTCCCTCCCTATTCACAAAAACACTGCCCTAACATTGTGTATGAACAGTTGCAGATTGAGAACAGAATTGATTGAACAATAATCTTAGAGGAGGGTCAAGAAAGAATACAGAGTAAAAATGTAGCATGCTGGTTTAGTAACTAAAGCATACATCAAAAATAAAAGTAGTATGACTTGCGCTTTAGTCCTACGTGTGAACTAGTCATGCATACAAATGGTCACTACAGTCCAACACTGATGTCATGTAAGTGATTAATAGTTTTAAAGCAAAGTCTGATACATTAAGTGGTTTCCATATTTTTTCATCTGAAGTTTTTATTCACTGTGTGAGCAAAAGTGTTTCCACCCTCTGTACTAATGAGATTCAGAACTGATCACTTTTAATTGGATTCCATGCATTCTTGGTCATGGTGACACATTCATTGTCTTTTTGATGGATGGCTCTTCTTCACCTGTAATTTCCATACCAGCTGGTAACATTCTCATTGGCTGTAAAAGTGCTGGAGAATCTGTGCCAAACACTTTCGCAGTGTTAAATCTTTAGATCTAGGTCTGGTCAAATAGGCATCAGAGATGTGTTCGGTTTTGGAGGTATTCTCAATCAAAAGAAAACTCTTAACTCAGTTCTCCCTATTTTCAGACACACCACCTCCTCCATACTCCCATCTCTCCCCCTTACCAGAACACAAGCCACTGAGTAAGTAATTTAGTTTTCTTTAGTTCGAGTAAGCAAAGATTCCTTGAAATAAAGTATGATGTTTAACTCTGTTTGTCATGTCTTTTAACTGCAGTCAAATGGAGAAAAGATTGAATTTTATGTCTTGTCATTTTGCAGATTCTTCCCTCCCAATGCTGCCTTACATAGAAACCGAAGCCACGCGTTCACACTGTGGCATGTCGCAGGACTATTCAGGTTGGTGTTCAAGTCTTCAGTAAATTAATGCATTTAAATGAGGGAAAAGTATTCAATAATTACTGAGACTTTCTGGTTGATCCTGAAAATCAAGTGATGTGTATTTACACTACTGTTCGAAAGTTTGGGTTGCCATTCAAAAGTTCAAAATATATATATATTTTTTTAATCAATGCTGTTCTTTTGAACTTTATATTCATCAAATAAACATGAAGAGAATTTAACATGGTTAAGTTGTCAACATGTCAAATTGGTTTGTCAAAGTAGATCCTGAAACCTCATTGTCATACACAATAGCATTGCTTACAGAATTAAACTAGGCAGCAAATGTGTTTATTCCTTATTTATTTCAATTTCCATGTCTTTGCATAAGATTTAAGAAAGTTAAACTTCAACATTAATGAGGCACTCTCTTGAGTATTTTTTTCCTGTGACTTCTGATAGGCATTTTGCCTGGTTTTCCCTTTGTATCTATTTTAAACCAAGAAAAGAAAGAAAATGCAATGCAGATTTTATGCAGATCTGTTTTTTATGTATTTGGAAGCACATAGCCTACTAAGTCAGCGGCCAGAGAATCCAAGATAATGACAGTGCATTTCCGTACAAAACTTACTTCATTAACAGTGTGTCCTCTGATGTCTGTTTGGGCCAGAGAGGGTCGAGACTACCATGAATAATAATAAGAAATGTTTCTTGAGCACCATATTAAAATGATTTCTGAAGGATAATGTCATGTGACACTGGCTACGTTTACATGCACACCTTTTGTTTCAATCAGAATGAATTCATTCCGCCTGAGGAATCCGACGGTAGTGTTTACATGAACGCTAAATAAAGTGATCGGTTTGATGTTCGCGTTTTTATGACACAAGCTATGACGGGTCCTGACTAGGAGACTACGAGCACATAAACTATTGTTCCGTGCTGCTTATATTTATCAATCAGTAAAAACACCCCTTCCCATGCCCAAAATAAAGTGTCTGCAGATGAGAGTTTGAAGTAAGGAATGATGGGACTTAGTTCTGCTCCACTTCACAGACGATGAATGGTAGGAGAATTTTAGAATAACACAAAAGTAATTTATAATACTTTATTTAACAACAACTGCAGCTCGTTCCGCGCGTCATACGTCATTACGCCATTTCTGCGTCATTTCACTTGCACAGTCCTTTCCAGTTTCGTTTTTCAATCCGATTAAGTGTTTACATGTCCTCTCGATCAGATTAGAAAAGGAATAAACCATCCCTTCGAATCCGATCGAAATTTCATTCGGATCGAGTTCAATCCGATCGATTAAGGTGTTTACATGAAGGCTTTTCAGTCTGATTGAGCCGTCGATCCAATTACTAAAGAATTATTTGGTAGTATGTAGACTGAAAATTCAGATTTGCCATCACAATTATATAAAAAAAAAATAGAAAGTTATTTTATATTGTAATATTATTTCAAACTATTCCTGTTTTAAGAGATAAGAGAAGAAGCCCAAACTTTTGAACGTTAGTGTATGCTGAATGTGATGCTTTAGTTTGGCCCTTGCTGTTTTCAGAGCTGCTAATTAGTATAACATGTCAAATGGCTTTGCTTATCCATGCTATTTTTGTTAGCATTGGTCAGCTAAGCATTCCTCTCTCTATCGTGCATATAATAACCTCCCCACGTAAAGTTTCTGTGCTTGTTATATATAACAAGCACAGAAACTTTACGTGGGGAGGTTCTTATGGTTCTTATATATATTTGGTTCTTGAAGGATAAGCATGTTGTCTATGTGCAGACATCTGTTTTGTTGTCTCTTTCCTTCTTTATCTTTTTCCTATAGTCCAATTATGCACCCATGTGGTTTGTGGTTCTCTCCATTTAATCGCTTCTGTGTTTAAAGATATTTTTAATATGATGAAAACATGTTACACCTTCCTCTGAATATTCATTCATCGATATTGACTGTCTCCAGTTTGAATAGGATATCTAGATGAGCTTTATGCAAACAGCTAAAAGACGTCATCCAGCAGCTTTTCAGCACTGAGTCAAAATTAGATTATGAGCAACAATGGGCAGTCTTGTCAGGATGCTGACTGGGGGACTCAGGGCCTCCTGAGCTCTTATCTGCTGTGAGTCTTACAGTCCTGCGCTGATTATTACCCTGCATATAAAGCTCTGAAGACCAGGAACAAGATCCTTTTGGTGTGTCGCATACGTTCTTTCCTACATTATTTTCATGTTGATGCTTCCTGCTGAGTTTTGCAATGCAAGCCCTGGCATAGCCAGCCAGTCGCATTTTAAAATAAGGTTTAAATTACAGGCCTCGCTGTGGCTTCCCCTCTTCCTGACAGAGCGCAGGCCAACACGCAATTTAACTAATGAAATCCTGCCTGTCTCTGCAGAGATTCTTTGCAGATGTTGACAAAGAATGACTCTATCAATTGTTGGAAAATGATTTGCCCCCGCTTTTTAAGGGACACATGTTTAGGCTTTTTAGATCTATTCTTTTCTTTTGTTTTTGTTTTTTGCCTGATTTATTGTAATTATGTTTATGCATGATTGTGTGTGTCTGTCTGCATATTTCTCTCAGTGTCTCCTCAGTATTGTGACAGGGAGAAATCATTTTGCTTTCTCATCCTGACAAAAGCTATTAGTTTCATCTTAGATAGGGATCAATATGCAGTCAATTCTCTTACCACAAATTCATCATCCAGAGGAATGAACAACAAAATGACTTGCAAAAGAGAGACATTTCTACAAATATGTCCCCTAATTTAAGGATTTGTGCATGTATGCCTGACTGACATGTATTATTTTACTAAAAATGTAGCATAGAGAGACAGTTCACCCAAAAATGAAAATTCTGTTATCATTTACTCACCCTTATTCCAAACCATTTTGACATACTTTCTTCTTTACAACACAAAGGAGTGATATTTTTATGAAATTCTGAAGTATATGGACTCCAAAATAAATATCTTTGTTTGTGGTCCATAGAAGAAAGGAAGTCATACAGGTTTGAAATGGAATGAGTACAGGTGAACTGTCCCTTTAAGAGTTATTTCAGAGTATAGATTTAGATGCACAGAAAGAAAGATGTTAGCTTGCTTTCGTAGCCAAACGATTTGGACCGCTGCTATTATTCTAGAGCTGTGAAAATACTGGAAGTGTTATAGAGTTCTCTGGTGGTTCTTGTCGTGGCATTTTCATTATCACCCCTCTAAGCTCCCCCACCACTTACTGGCTCGGTGGAAGGGTCTAATGTGTGGAGGGAGATCTAATATTTGGCATAGCAGGACAGACAAGACTCCATCCTCTCCTCCCCCCTCTCATTTTGTGGTGTTGGTTTAGGCTAGGCACACAAGAATGCTTTTACAGGCACTAACAACTGTGCATGCAAAACAGTGCATATGAGTAACTTAAACTTAAAGGAGATCCTGAAACCTCATTGTCATACACAATAGCATTGCTTACAGAATTAAAGTAGGCAGCAAATGTGTTTATTCCTTATTTATTTCAATTTCCATGTCTTTGCGTAAGATTTAAGAAAGTTAAACTTCAACATTAATGAGGCACTCTTTGAAAAGCAGATTGTTTGTATTCTTTTCCAGTGACTTCTGATAGGTGTTTTGCCTGGTTTTCCCTTTGTATCTATTTTAGAAATGTAATTTTATGCAAATCTCTATGGAAATTATGATTTCTCTTTGTCATAATTCTATTGGTCTTTTCCATGCAGTTCTGTTTTTTATGTACTTGGAAGCACATAGCCTACTAAGTCAGCGGCCAGAGAATCCAAGATAATGACAGTGCATTTCCGTACCCTTCCGTACCCAAAACTTACTTCATTAACAGTGTGTCCTCTGATGTCTGTTTGGGCCAGAGAGGGTTGAGACTGAGCAGAATGGGGGCACAGGCCCAGGGCTTTAGATCTTCTCCCTCAATAGAGCCTGTGAAGCAAAATAATGCCATCAGTCTGTGTTTGACTTAATCAGACTGGATAGGCTGGCGGCTGGGGGGTCAGGGGGTCGCGAGCCTTCACTGAGTGGTCAGAGAGCTGAATGCTGGTCCTCGGAGGGGGAGAGGGGGCCCCAGTCGGCCCCGCGCGGGGAGAGAGGAATGCTGAGGCAGAAGCGGGGGGTGTTAGAGTCAGAGATGACAGATTTGGGCCTGTTAGTGGGGGTCGTTGCTTCTTCAGTTTCGAATCCTCTCCTGATAGGATTGGAGATTTAGTGAATGAATATGCTCTGTGTAACATCAAAAAGAATAAGGGAGCTTATATGAGAGTGGTCAAAACATTGACATTGCTTGTCATGACAGCACATTACAGTAGAAATAAGTGTGGTAATGCTAAGGAACACTCCGCTGGCACACTAGTGGCTTTCAGAACTACAAAAATACACAATATAGCTTTATATTGCTATAATCGTTGGTATACCAGTATTGTAGGAAGATATATAATATAATATAAATAATTTTTCCCTAATCAGCATAAACAATTTTTTTTTAAATATTTTATTTAATTTTGACCAATGAATTTGACCAACTAATTGTAAAAAATACCACAGACAGCACTTTTCTTAAAAAACTGTGAAAATATATTGTGCTTTGTGTACTTTGGTTAGTGTATTTTTTTGTGTTTCATGCATTTGTTTTCTCACTCCTCAGATGCCAGTATGTCTCCATCCACCTTGGCACAGAATCACTGGTGTAACGTGGCATACTGGGAGCTTCGCACACGCGTGGGCCGTCTGTACCCAGTTCACGACGCCTCTCTTAGCATCTTCTATGACCTACCTCAGGGTACAGGCTTGTGCTTGGGCCTGCTCCCCCTCTCTCCACGTTCCACTTCCGTCCAGCGCACCCGTGGCAAGATCGGACACGGCATCCTCCTCAGCAAAGAGCCAGATGGAGTTTGGGCCTACAACCGCAGTCAGCACCCTATTTTTGTGAATTCCCCAACTCTGGAGCATCACCCCTACTTGAGTTTGACTGTGAGGAGAGTCATGCCAGGCTACTCCATAAAGGTTTTTGACTATGAGAAGTCGTGCCAAATTCAACCCCCCAGCGATTTGGTGCACCTGGAAGGGCCGTACGACCCAAACAGTGTGAGGATCAGTTTTGCCAAGGGCTGGGGACCATGCTACTCCAGACAGTTCATTACATCATGTCCATGTTGGTTGGAGATTTTACTCAACAACCACAGATAATGTATACACACAAACAAATGCAGACATATACATTCTTACCACATACTGCACACACTCACTGCAAATGCTCAGACACCCACAGCCACAATCCCAAATGTAATCTATCTAAATTTAATATAAAGTTTTATATAAACGTATTATATGGAATACTTGTAAATACGGAGTCATTTTTACAACAATTATTTATGTATGGTGCAATGTCTTTATGGATGGACAGAGAAAATAAAAACAAAAGAAATGCACTTTGGATTTCTGTGTGTTGAAATGTGCCATTTTTGGAATTTACATTGAGTCTTGTTGTATACTATAAATTATATGCAGATTTTCAGCATGATCCAGTCAGGGCAGTACACACAGTTGATGCAATACGTAGCTGCAGGTTTAAACAAACACATAGGACTATTAATGAACACTTTAAATAATATTTCTTTAAAAAACCAATAGATGGCAAAAAAACAAAAAAAAACTTGTAGCACTTTCATTATATTTTATTACTAGGATTAATATCAGTGTAGGTGTTTTGTCTGTTTTTGCTGGCTGCTTTTTGAGAAAAAGCTAAACCTCTAATTTAATTTCACCCTTATAATCAATGCTGAGCTTACATTCATGAATTTATCACTGGGTCTTTTGTCTTTGCTGACAAATATTTGATGTTTGGTTTAATTTTCATGAATAAAACTCTAAATGTTATTGCATATCAAAAATATGTGTCAAGGTTGCTGTCTAGAGATAATTTGAAAATGTCCAATTAGCTGAAGTACTTAATTTTTAAGTATAACAGGGCATGTAGTTACTGGTAGCACGCTGATAGTTACTGGAGAATGAAGCGATTTCATTCAATTTTGTTTTTCCAAGTACAAAGTGAACTTTACTATGCTCACACATCACATAAGTGTCACAGCTTTCCATTTCCAATGTTGCAATACATCAGGGTCCAGGGAAGCTTTCTTTTAGTGCCGTTGTTTGTTCTAGAGGGCGACCGCGTAGCGGCTAGCTTACTCAGCAGTCTGCCTGGCCCCACCTCATCCCTTTTAAAACAGGACTCCCAGAAAGCAACATAGACATTATCCCTGCGCCATGAAGCCCCAGCCGCCCAGTTCCAGACGCATTCTTCAGCTCTGTGAACACCATATTATGACTGTGGAGACAGAAGAGAAAAACTAGCACCTTCGAACATTTATATATGTGAATGAAGCCATTTGCATTCAGCTTGTGTGCCCTCTCAAGAGTTTATGCTGCTTTTCATGGAGGATTTTGATAGGTTCAACTTTTTTTCAATCATTGTTGCTTTCTCACACATTTCTCATGGTTCAATGGTTAACGTGTTTCTGCATAAAACAGCATAATCATCTCAAATAATATGGTCTGTTCTCTTACAGTGTTTTTAGTTTTATATCTCTAATTGATCTCATTTGTCATATTCTGGAAGCAGGATCTCTGTCGGAATGGCTCTGGTTTCTAGCCGTGGTGTTTTTAACTCCATGGTGGGCTGACCTCACAGTGAACTGGATTTCTGAGTGAATGTGGTGATTTTGGCTCAGCCAGTGCTGCTCTAATTCGGTTTCAACTGCACCAGATCTCACCAGTTTGGGATTTATTTGTGCAAATTGCAAAGAATCAACTCAAATATTTGCCCTTTGTATAAACAGAGTTGATTTTCCTAGAGCATGTTCTATACATCCAGTTTGACTACAACATGCTGTTGCCTTTTTTTAGATGCCTAATGTAATTAAATTGTGCATCTTGGTTTGGCGATATTATGCTCTGAGCTGAAGATGCATTCGGATATCAAGGTAGATTGCTGAAGAAGATGGGGTGTGGGGGGTGAACTTACTAAAATGATACATTTTTGTTAAATCACCACTGTAAAGTTACTGCTTGTTGAATTCATGGAATAAGCCTTTAAGGCTTGAAAGGATCTCAATAGCATAATAGAGCTGTGAGGCCCTTAGGAAGAGAAGCAGATGCAGAGAGGCGCCATGATGACGTCACATAAGACATTTAATTACATATTAGCTGATTTGAATTTATTTCCCACATGTCCCCCTTTCTTTCTCTTTATTCCCATACAGTCTCAAAATCAAAATGGATAAATAAGAATAGAAATTAGAGTAGACAGCTCCATAAATCATTCTGTCATCAGGTAATTATCTAAATATAATATTTAGCCTTTATTTTCTTTCACCCTTTTCCCTTCATTTAAATCATTCAGCAGTCCATATAACTCTTAGATTATTTAAAGTCAATGTATGTATGTATTGTGTGTGTGATGTGTGTAGAGTTTCTTTGCGTGTAGGCGTACTGGTGTTTATTCCTAATCCTGTCTCTGTTTTGTTTCTTTAAGCACTATGTCTGTCAGCCACTGTAGTAATTATAGTGAGACTGGAAGCCTGGCTCGGGACGGCCCGCTCCTTAAACATCCTTCAGACACAACACTGCTAGACCCAGATCCCAAAACACAGCCAAAACCAATTCCCTACCCTTTCACCTTGTTTTGAAAGTCCTCTCATCTATGTCCCCCTCTCTTTTAAATCTCAAACGCAGTTTAAATAGGTTACCCCAAACCGTTGGATGAGTATCTGATTATGGAGGTGGTTTTACTTGCAGAGGAAAAATATTTGCCTTTGCTTTATCATATAATTTTGAATTATTATATTTTCATAGGCTTGCATGGTATTTTTTTTTTTTCCAGTATAAACTGTGTACTTTACGAAAGACTGAGCTACTGTAGACCGTCCAGCATTTCCTGTCAATAGCTCTGCAGCAGAGAAATCAATATGGTCCCCATGGAGCCAGACACAGTTCTGCTGTTCACCTCCAGTGTTTATCAGACACACA
The DNA here is from genome assembly GCF_949319135.1 of Squalius cephalus. Classification (NCBI taxonomy): domain Eukaryota; kingdom Metazoa; phylum Chordata; class Actinopteri; order Cypriniformes; family Leuciscidae; genus Squalius; species Squalius cephalus. The sequence continues at coordinate 23,450,795 of NC_137124.1, read as the reverse complement.
GTGATATATAAAGATTCATTTTATTCCTGATGGGCTCATTGTGGTGTGTGTCTCAGTGGGTGACTATTATCCTTCAGAACTATTTTTGTAGTTTTTCGTTCATCACTAACACTTTCTCATTTGATCAACTACTGAACTTTTTAATATATAGTTATATATGAAAATTCAGTGTTAAACTTAGGCTATTTCTATTCTCTTCTGGATTGTTGGGTTAGAAGATCTGACTATATATCAGTTTCTGTCATGCATATACATGTCTTTTTTTAAACTGAAATGGCAGAATCATATGTGACAGACAAAAAGTTGTTTGGAAATAGGGCAACCAAAAAACAAATGTGCAAATGTCTCCTCTGCTTGTTTACAAAAAAACCCAAAAGATGTCAATGTCCAAATATTTAATTTTTTTTTAATTGACAGGTATTTTATGTAATAATTTTGAAATGTATTTCCTTTGTCTTATTGGAAATACAATATTTTCCAGGTAAAAGACAGGCCCTTATATTTGTGTTATTTTACATATTTAATTATTGCAGGTTTGCAGAATTTTCTGAGTTTGCTTTTTACTGTTTTTATTGATTTTAAGGAATACTGGATCTGTTTTTGTGTAAGTGAGATGAATAAATGCCTGCTCAGGTTTAGTCTAGAACTACAATAATCATCATATTTACACAGCGCACACAACGCCTCTGCACCTTTACTCTGGATTTCTCTCAACATGGGGACAGGAGAGCTGTCAGTCAGTAAATGGGAACTTGTGTTATGCCTACTTATTTGAAAAAGTAACTCAGATGTTTTTGCTGTAAATTTAAAAGTAATGCATTACTTTACTTGTTACTTGAAAAAAGTAATCTGATCTCGTAACTCATATTTAGTTATACCCAACACTATTTACTAACCCTACCCCTTATTCTACTACCCCTAACCCTACCCCTAACAGTCCACTAAGTTGACAAGTAGGTGCAATGTTACTTTTAGTCAACAGAATGTCTGAAGGGGGCCGAATATTAATGTAATTTTTTACATACAGTAATGTGACAAATTTGATATTGCAAAAAAGTGTTAGGATGTTCTCCACCCTAGCCAGCCTTCTCTCCCACTCCCCTCACTCTTTTTCTCTCTCTATTTTCTCACCTTTGCTCTCTCTCTCTCTCTCTCTCTCTCTCTCTCTCTCTCTCTCTCTCTCTCTCTCTCTCTCTCTCTCTCTCTCTCTCTCTCTCTCTCTCTCTCTCTCTCCACAGGAGGATCGGATGTTCTCGAGTCTCCAGGAGGGCAGTCGGCCGGCAGACGGACTGGCTCCACACTAGACTGGGCATCCGTACACACAGTCAGACATTTTCTCATCAGTTTTACTTTCCCTAGCCTCAGCTAAACATGCTTGTTGCTAGCAAACATTCTCACACATATAGAGTAGACACACATATACACACACACATACATGAGAAACCACATGTGTCATTATCTTAATCTATATATGGGTTTCTCCTCAAACTTATAAGTAATCTAGAACATATATTGGATAGGCCTATAAATACAGCATATATACGAAGATGATATTC
>NC_137124.1:22621739-22844239 GCF_949319135.1 Squalius cephalus | reverse complement strand
GATGGATGTTGATTGGATGATAAATAGTGGCATGTAACATTTGTAGCCATAGTCAAGCTCTGCAAACAGATGCAATAAACAGTTGGAGTGGTTGAGCTAAAAAATCTGTGTCAGTGGGCCTCCACCTGGCAATCTGTCTGTTCAGGTCTCGGGTCCTGTCAAGCGAAGCGGTGCCACACTTTTTTTGTTTTTTTCTCTGAAAAAGTCCACAACATTGCCTCGCTCTTAAAATATTATTTCTCTCTAATGTCTCCATCATGCTGCTTTTTGTTTCTCACTCTTGCATCTTATGTCTTTTTACCGGTCTCTTTCTCTGAATCCTCCTGCTCTGTTTTGTTGTGTGGGATTTGTTTCGTCTGTGAAGTTTGATTAATTGGAGGCTGGAGGGAGAGCTGAGTGATTTGAAAACTGCCTGAAGGAAGTCTGGGCTGCCATAAGTCCAGGCTCACATGGGTTTTGATCCCTGCTTCTTTTACTCGCTTTTCACAACACTGAGTTTCTACCTAAGGCCTGTAAGACATAATGCATTTCTCCTTCCAAGCTTGCTCTCTATCCAGACCATATTTTCCACTTTGGATTTCTCCATCCAAGCTGGTTTTTGTTGGCCTATTGCCATAAAGTGTATAGAGTTGTGTAGAACTGAATTTAATATATTTGATCGTATGGTATCATGTTCTGAATGGTGTTTATATTAATATTGATCACTCTCGCTGGAATAGCTAGTCCATGCTGTTATAAAAGTGCAGTTTCTAACATTGCTCTTACACACACACACACACACACACACACACACACACACACACACACCTTTGCACTTTCTCACTGATGCGTTTTCTAAAAAAATATAAGGCTGGTGTTTTTGGCATATCACTTCAAAAAACACTGCTTAGGGCCAGAGAATGCTGGGAAGGAATGTGAACCTTCACAGCACTCAGCTGACCTCTCTCTTTCTCTCTGCTCACAAAGAAAGCTGCTCTCTTTTTCCTTTTGCGGCAATAACCTCAGACAACTTGTAGGTATTGTTTACTTCAGCCTGAAGTATCAAAAACATTTTCATAATTTTCCCATTGTGCTTTCTCTCTTATGACCAGGCCCAGGCAATCTGCTATTTTTTTTTTTTCCTTTTTTTTTTTTTTTTTTTGCTATATACTTTTTTTTCACAATTTCTCGATTTAAACAAGAGAAAATTTATTAAACAGAGTTAAGAGTACTACACACGTATTAATAGCTGAAAGCATAACATTAGCCATAATATTTAGGCTACTAAATGTGAAAGGGATGGATTTATGATTGACAGGCATTCCAGTTGTTATCTGCCGAGTCTCTATGGGCTTTCTAATGATCATGGATGCCACCCATGTATTTTTATGTACTTTTTGAATATTGCATAATATTATAAAAGTTCAATAATTTGCATAAAAACACATGCTTGCTTAAAGGTGGTATCAGTGATTTCAGGCCCAAAAATATTTTATCACATTCATCTAATCTTTCCTAACGATCCGCTAGCTGCCCGCCCCATAAGCATGCCGTCAAAAAAACGCGTCTCTGTAGGCAGCCTAGGCTCTGAGATCTGCACACAAAAACAAATGGTTTAGCCAAACACTCAAAACCAAAACAAATAGTGTTCCAACCAATCACCGACAGGGGTGGGTGTTGTGAGGTTTTGAGCCAGCTTCTTCTTCAGCTCTGACTTCGCGTGCAGCCGTGCACGAGCACAAAACCTCACAACACCCTCCCCCTGTCGGTGATTGGTTGGAACACTATTTGTTTTGGTTTTGAGTGGTTGGTGAAACCAACTGTTTTTGTGTGCAGATCTCAGAGCCTAGGCTGTCTACAGAGATGCGTTTTTTTGACGGCATGCTTATGGGGCGGGCAGCTAGCGGATCGTTAGAAAAGATTAGATGAATGTGATAAAAATATTTTTGGGCCTGAAATCACTGATACCACCTTTAAGGTTGATTAGATTTTAATTCTGTAAGAAGACAACATGCATTAGCTATGATGGAAAAACAAATTATTGGCTGAGCTCTGGCTACCTCGGTGGCTACAATTTCCATTTCTATTTTGCGCCAATTTCAAACAGTGAAGATTTTGTTCAGTTGAACCCATGGGATGCAAGTTCTGCTTTATTGGTAAATATTTTTTTTCTGCATAAATTTAATTTAATTTAATGTTTAACAGCTAGTGCTATAAGACAACTGGCATATCAAAACTAATTATGGCAGCTCCATCCAAAATTGTGAAATCCAATGTTGATATGCAGTCCAATCTTTGTTTTGATGAACTCATAGAGGTCAAGGTGTGAAATTATAACACATAAGTGATTGGAAACCTGACATGTACATGAACAGTAAATATGATTACTGGGATTGTACCTATTCTTCATAGTGATAACAAAAATCAAACTCTGTTTACAGAACAGAGCTATTGACTATTTGTTTAATGCATATAGCCTGTCATATAACATGGGTGAAAGAAAGTGTGTGATTTAGCTTTTTTTTTTTTTCACAGCGTACTGCTGTTCACTTCATTATCTTGACAAGCACATTTATAGGAGTCATTGGTCAGTGGGATCACTGCATGGGATGTGTTGCTGCTGTACTGCATTACAGATAATGAGCTCCATTTTCATGAGACGGTGCTTGTATGAGGAGTGTGTTGAAATCCTGAGAGCGTAAGCATATGACCTATCTTCATCGTGCTGTCACGCTTAAGTTCCCTCTCCCACACTGTTTGATTTGTGTAGGCTGTAGCATTTCCTTCTCTGGCCCCATGTTCCACTGTGGACCTCTTACACACAGTATACACATAGGGACACAAAAATGGGATTGCAAAAATAAAGACTGTTTTCAAAACTGAAGCCATTGATTGAGCCAAAAGTTGAAGTGCTGTTTTCATAGATATTTTAACATTGTGAGTGGACTTATTCTTCTTGACAGTTAGTGAAATGTATAAGTGTGTCTATGCATCTAGGATTGCAGTTGCAAAAAGATACAGATATCTCAAGGCAAGTTGCTTAATATAATATTTTCTCAATTTCTATGTCTTGGAGTAGGATTGAAAACACAGCTAAGACAGACAATGGGAATAACAAGATCGTGTGAACATCACACACTGATGTCCCACAGCGGCTGTTTATCTACAGTGTCTCCCACTGCACTCACTCACTCACCAGTCCAGGACCACAGGAAGCACATCCTCTTCCCAGTGTCTCTACCTCACGTTCACTACAGCTCTGCAGGAGCTGAGCAGGATATTTATAAATGACATGATCCCCTTTCCTTTTCTACCGACAGTCCCACTGAAACTCTCAGTCTCTGTGGAGTTTGAATAGTTAGTTCTCACCACATAATATGGACAAGCACTTTCTCAGGCTTCATATAAAAGTTGAAGAAAAATGCAGGACCTTTTAGTCATTTGTTCATTACTGGATGTTTTCTGTATAAGCACATTGGCCAGCGGGAGGTTTGGGTTGCTAAGCTAGCTGTAAGGATTTGGATCAAATGTGACTCTTCTCAGCGTGTGTGCACACTGCCTGCATAGGGCATAATAGCCAGCAACTTCAGTCCAAATTATAAGATTCCCTTTGAGGATAGAACAAAAAACAGGGCCCAAATCAAGAATGTACTAATACACTTTGTGCCTGCCATTACTCTGATAGTTACTTATTTGTGATTTATACTAACATGCTTGGCTGAAATTTTGTTTGGAATTCTTTAGAGATATTCTTTAGGGATACTGTGATTAACAGAGACTATTTCCTATTGAAATGAAAGTTTGGGCAGGATATATTGAAAAAAAAAAAAAAAAAGAAGGTTAATAGGCTTTAGTTATGTCACAGCCATGAACCACGATTTGTTGAAGATAACATTAGAGCCAGGGGCTTTTTCACTCTAGAGAGCATTTGACTGGACACAAATCTGTATGTAGGATTTAATATCCTCACATCTATGAGTTACCAACACATAGGCTAATCCTACAACTCACACGTGTATAAAACCCGGGACACGCCAAGCCGAAATCAAGGAACTAGCGGCAACGAAAGTGTGAGTGAGAGGAAGACGACTGTGTTGTTGCCTTTCGTTGGCTGCGTCTCAGCCAAAAAGCTGTGCTTGAACACACCAAAAAGGACTAAAGGCGACTGTCAACTAGCATGTGTGTTCTGCGCCTGTTTGTAAGTAAATATCTGTCTATATCAGCAAGTTTCGATTGTCTATTATCGTCATTCAAAAAGGGAAACTGAAACTAGGACTGCAGATAAACCGTAAACAAAGCAGCGCTTGCTTACCATTTTGAATATCAATCACACTGATCCAGTCGGCTCATGTTATTATGAATGCATTGGAATGCTCAGGTAAGATGATGTAAAATTATAACAGCCTTCTGTTTGTACCGTCTTTGCTCGCTGTCATCACTTTCTCCTTTATTCTCGTGCACTGACTCCATCACTAAGCTGAACAGCCAATCTGAGTTCTCTCACCGACGGCCCGAAGCCGATTCAACATGCTGAATTGGCCCAAAAAACCCCAATGGCGTCTGAATAGAGCCAACAGTGCAGAACACACCTAAAAAACTAAGCCGACCGATGCTCAAATATGTCCCCACGTTGCCCGACATCCAACCGTCGGCTTGGTGTGTCCCTGCCTTAAAGGAGAACTCCGGTCAATTTTAACATTGAGCTAATTTTTTTGTACATTTGGAGTGCTGTCAATACAGAGAACAACGACAAAAATCGGTGTTGCCTACACCGAGTTATTCTATTTTTAAAATTTGCACCCTGTTGACTTCAATGGGGCAAGTACTAAACCTGCTTTTAGCCTCTTAACATCCTTGATGTGTCATTACAAGTGCACAGAAAATGTGAGTGATTCCTTCTGAGTGAACACGAGTGAGTCTGACTGCAGTAGATGTGAAAGAAATGTATAAAAATGATGTTATTTAAGCCAGCGCAAATACCTTTGTTTACATCCTGTTTTTCGGTTGAAGTCCAAAGTAGTCGATTGCAGAGTTCACACGCATAGGTTTAATACCTATGATCACGCGCGTGAACTCGGCAATCGACTACTTTGGACTTCAACCGAAAAACAGGATGTAAACAAAGGTATTTGCGCTGGCTTAAATAACATCATTTTTATACATATCTTTCACATCTACTGCAGTCAGACTCACTCGTGTTCACTCAGAAGGAATCACTCACATTTTCTGTGCACTTGTAATGACACATCAAGGATGTTAAGAGGCTAAAAGCAGGTTTAGTACTTGCCCCATTGAAGTCAACAGGGTGCAAATTTTAAAAATAGAATAACTCGGTGTAGGCAACACCGATTTTTGTCGTTGTTCTCTGTATTGACAGCACTCCAAATGTACAAAAAAATGAGCTCAATGTTAAAATTGACCGGAGTTCTCCTTTAAGAGCTGCACAATTAATCGTTAAAAGATCGCAATCTTATTCCTATGGCGATTCGGCTCTGACTATTAAACCTTTGACAAGTACAATCTCAACTAACATCCAAATCTGCCTTGGTGCTGCTGCTGACCCTGTGAGAGCAGTTGTTATGTTTAAGAAACAGCTTCTTTTCAACCACACAGTATCATTATGTATTTTGTTACAGTAATCAAAATGTCACAAATGTGCTTGGTAAAAGTTTATAGTTCGGATATAAACAGTAAAATCACCTTTTGGAAATAACTTGACTCTTCAAATAAAGATTGAATCAATTACATCATTACGGCAGTAGGTGGCAACAAGTGACTGTTAAAAAATCTATTTGTTATTGAATCATTCATTTGGTCAGAATCAAATTACATGTTATTTTGTTGTCTAATTTTAGTTGTCTATTCAGAATCGTGGGAGAATCATCTCTAATTTAAACGAAATGTGATTCTCAATTTATCCAGAATCGTGCAGCTCTAAAATGTATGTAACATATAGCCTACATACATAGTGTGCATACACACACACACACACACACACACACACACACACACACACACACACACACACACACACACACACACACACACACACACACACACACACACATCTCTGCCAAAACACAACACCCACTCTGTGCATGAGGTCAGTTATGATAATGTCTTACACCTGCAACTTTACAGTCCTCCTACCCACGCAGAGCCCTTTCAGTCACTCAAACAATCCTGTCAATTGTGCTTCTGTGCAATTTATATGTGCAATCTAAACACACCTGTAAGCTTCCTACCTTCCTCTTGACCTACTGTCATGCACATATGTGCAAACCCACCCACACACACCATAGATGAGGACTCTTCTCACAATATTGCCATAAATACACTCACAGCACACTTAGTGATCATGAAGCACATTTACGTCTGCCTGGCTCTGAGCCTTGATATTGAGGACGAAATTTACCCAACGGGTCCATTCTCCTCAAATTACTGGTGAATCTGATGGCATTTCTGTCTCAAGGTGAAAAAATACTCAGCTTTAAACAAAGGCATGAGGGCACATGTGTTGACCTTCCACCCTAGGAGACAGAATGATCTCTAACCCCTCCTTCAGCTTTCCATCCAGTCTTCCCATTTTGTTTGCGTCTTTATATGAAACGGATTACTGTGTTTCTGTACATTTCATGGCTCTAAGTTAGTGTGGGAATTAGGGAGTGGCTTTCAGGTGCTTGGCCATTTTAATTCAATTATTGCTTTTTAAAGGAATTTTCAACTTCTGATTTTTTTTTAAATAAGGTATTTTTTCAGGGCCATAGCTAGCTAAACATCAATGAATTTCTTTCTTTTCTTTCTTTCTTTTTTTTTTTTAATGGCAAATATTTAACTAAAATAATTTGTGCTATATTTTTTGGAATTATTTAGCCCACTAGTGCTAACCAGCTTTTGTAGATTGTGTGAGAGGCATTTTTGTACACTCTTTCCCCTTTCACTGATTAAAATATTTATTTGAATACGAGGCATTTTTTTTGGCTGTAGTTCCTAACATTAACATCCACAGTGATTTATTAACTATAACATCTTAACACGACAGGAAGTGACGTACAGCCAGCTGTTTTATAGCCCTGCAGTGAGAGATGCATCCTGTCCTCTTCATGACAATCCGAGGTGTGTGACCATTTCAGTTCCAAGAGTCTGTGAGGATATCCTGCCACACAGCTGTGTGCTCAAACACTAGTATATGTGTGCACTCACTCTCACATATGGAGACACACTCTTGAGTGGAATCGCTCTCTGTCTCTCACTGTCTGACCCAGAGGACTGTTCTGCTCAGTCAGCACACATACACAAACACTCCAAGGTCATTTAGCTCTGTACAGTATCCATCACTCGAGCCCCTACTCAACATCTCAACCTTCTCCATCAGAGTAAAACACACACACACACACACACACACACACACACACACACACACACACACACACACACACACACACACACACACACACACACACACACACACACACACACACACACACACACACACACCAGTTCTTACGAAGTCAGCACCTGCATCATGCGGAGACTGAACTCTAAATAATAACCAAATGTAATTTGATTATGTAGTATAATATAAAATCAAATATTTAATATATTATTAGATTTTTTTATTATTTGAATATTATAATTTTTTTATGGTGTATTATAAATTTAATTATTTATAATTTTATATATATATATAAATGGTATAAATTATTTATGAGCACCTGTTGTGGTGTTATAAAGTGCAGTCTTATATGTTCATCTCTACAATATCAGGCTTAGACCTGACTGTTTCCAGCTTTACAGACTGAGGAGGAAGACTCAGTTGACAACAAACATGTTTGTTTGTACTGCATTAACGCTAATTTCATAGTAATTTTTATAATAAATTTTGTTCAATTAGCCAGCAGCGACAGGATTTTAGCTGTGAGAGTCCAATGCCATAGGCAAATCAAACTTAAACACACATTTTGATCATTCAAACATGCACAATGAAGACAAATTACTACAGCCTGATCCACATTTATATTTTTAAGAAGATTTTTAAATGTCATCATGACTCAATCCCCAAAAGTGGCCCCTTTTTACTTGAATTCACCCTATATCCCTTTTCACCTTCTTTTCACCTTCTTTTCTTCTTAGTCCTTCACTCTTTTCTTCTTTTTATCTCATGCGTACTGTAGTTTGTGACATGCTCAGTCCATCCTCAGCAAAAAAGCACAGCTCAGGCTTAATGCAGGACAGCACTGGATTAAGAGCTCCCCTTCGTAATCAGTCTGCTAAAGACACACACACACACACACACACACACACACACACACACACACACACACACACACACACACACACACACACACACACACACACACACGCCTCACCCAGCCAAGACCCACTGCCCTACTGCGGGACAGGCACTCGCATATTAAACACACACAGGGATCCAGTTTGACAAACGCACATAGAAGTTTGTACCGCACAGCAAATCCTGCAGGTATAAGATTCACCTGCATAAACACACACAGACACACACACACCACCTGTCCGGCACTGCAGCACACTACAGTCACAGATTCAGCAGAACATCCCACTGCAGTGAAGCCCGAACCCAGCAGCCCCTCCCAGCCTCACAAGCTCCAGCACACGCTTACCTTTGTGACAGTCATGCAGAGAAGAGTGCAGAAGAGTCAGCTTCTGTTCCTGAAATGCTGAGTGAGACAGCAGGACAGATAGAGAGAAAGAGATGGACTCACTGAGTGTGTGCAGTCTGCAGCCTCTACGACAGCAGAGTGAGACATGAGAGATTGTGAAAGAGGAGGAGAAGAGAGAGAGAGGGAGGGAGGGTCTGGTCGCTGTCTCTCGCTCAGTATCCGAGCCTATCAGTGCCGCCGCAGCCGTGCTCCTGTAGTCAGGATACTGCAGTGAAGTGAGCTCAGCATGTTACTACTACTCTCTCTCTCTCTCTCTCTCTCTCTCTCTCTCTCTCTCTCTCTCTCTCTCTCTCTCTCTCTCTCTCTCTCTCTCTCTCTCTCTCTCTCTCTCTCTCTCTCTCTCTCTCTCTCTCTCTCTCTCTCTCTCTCTCTGCTGTCAATCTGATTACTGCATGCGCTAATGAAGATTATTGATGTCCACAAATGCATCACCCTGTTCTACATGTCATAATCATATTAGCTCTCTGTACACAACATACTGTAAACTCTCCCCCTCTCTCTCTATAGTATCTAGGCCTACTACAATAAAAATGTTGTAACTTGGCTGCTAATCAAAATTCAGAAAGCAAACAAAATGACAGACACTCTGAAATCTTGAAAACTATCCGAAGAAGACCCATATTAATTGATGTGGGTTTATTAATACACATACTAGTGTTTTGGTGGAATATGGTTTCTAAGGTTGTTGAGATATATATGTTTAGAAAAATATGAATTGCTTAGTTAAAATGCATATACTTAAAAAAAAAAAAGAGAAGCATAAAGAGCTAGAAAAACTATTTTAAGAGGCTATATCATATGACTGTTGCAGGAGATCCATGACTGAGAAATTTTTTTTTGGATAAACTGCAGTTTTTTTATGTTCTGCTGCCCTCTTGTGGGCCTAAGAAATATTACATCACTAATTACATTTATTGAACAACAAATTTAAAGGGATAGTTCACCCAGGCCCTGGAAAGCTTGTCCACTTTCGACCACTTCCTGAGGTAGTACAAAACGCATTTGATCGGATTGCTTTCGTAGCGTGAACCCTCATGTGGTCGAATGCGTTCGAACAGCCACAAAAGACGACCTACTCTCCGCCTACTGACCTAATGTGTAAACTTTATGGGAAGCGCACTAGCCAGACAGGATTTAAACTTTGTCGGCCCAAGTTTGATTTGAAGATGAAAAACATACCAAGCACAATGTTCTCTAACCGTTCCTGATTTCTAACACTCACAGCGTTCGGTGTGGTCTTGCAGCGTTCAGAGCAGAAACTAAAGCTGCTGCTCTAAGTAGTTTTTCCCCTTGTCTCCTTTCTCTTTCATATGTAAATTGCACAAGCTTATTTTGTTCATTAGATCGAAATATCTGAAAAAACAAACAAAAAAAAACGTACAGTTACTCGCCCATAGACCCTCCCCTTGAAGAAATCAGGACAAAACCTGTTCCAAACCTGTATGACTGACTTCTGGCCCTTTTTACAGTAAGTAAAGACTTGTTACTTTCAGCAGTTAGCCCCTCTTGGTAGATGCCATAATTACATAATTTTCAATGAAAAAACAAAACAAAAAGCTCTTTTTGTAAGTTTCAGTTTTTTTTTTTTTTTTTTTTTTGTTTTTTTTTTGTATTTTAAAATGTAATTTATTCATGCAATAGCAAAGCTGCTAATATGCTGATTTGGAGCTCAAGAAACATTTCTTATAAATATCAATGCTGAAAACCATTCTGCTGCTGAATATTTTTGTGGAAACCAAGATACATTTTACCAGTATTCTTAATAGAAAGTTTAAAAGAACAGCATTTATTTGAAATAGATTTTTTTGGTAACACTTTAAAAGACTTTACTGTCTCTTTTAACCAATTCAATGCGTTCTTACTGAATAAAAATGATTCATTTCTTAAAAAAGAAAGAAAAAAGATTGACCCCAAACTTTTGAATGGTGTACATTTTTGCAAGCAACATATATTGCAAATATTTAATTTCGTAGTTAGTTTGAAAGTTTGTCATGGCTGCTGCTAAAGCTTTTTTGAAATGGGTCATTATTTTATCTTAAGTTAGCATAAAGGCATAGTTCACCCAAATGAAAAGGACCTAAAAATAAAGATTCTGTCATCATTTACTTATCATCACTTTGTTCCAAACCTGTATGGCTTTATTTCTTCCATGCAACATATAAGTAGATATTTCTTTTTTCCCCATTCAATGTAAATGGTTTAGTTACCAACATTCTTTTGTGTCCCTTGCACAGGTTTGGAACTACACGAGAGTGAGTAAATGATAACAGAACGTTAATCATTTTTATGTCAACTAACATTTTAAGATAACTATAGACTCTTAACTTGGCTAAACATATCTTAAAGTTCAGTTAAGGGTCATTATGTCTGATGTTTAGAATAGTGCTGGAAGATTATGTTTAAATGCAACATTGTTTTTATAGTTAACCCTTTAAGTGTCACCCCCCTTTTTTTAAATATACATGAAAATGCACATTTCGACTTTAAATGGTTGTAATTAAAGAATGCTTTGGAGTATAGACGTAAAATTGGTCTTGTTTTAAAGAAGACATTTTGCAGATTTTTGTTGAAGTGAAATAAATTAAGAAAGTGAAACAAAAAAAAAGTTATAGAAGTTTGAGTTTATGAAAATGTACAATGTAAAAAAATTAATTATTCATATTTTATATTAAATATATATTTTTAAAACCTGGCCGACTCTAAAACTGCTAGAAAATCAAAGCCAAAAATCTGAATAAGTTGTGTTTCAAATTTTAGGTTGATATCTCAAAAAATGAGCTTTCAGTGAGATTTTGTTTGGGCGCAGTACCAAACATTTTCACTAGGTGACAACCAGACTCCATTACTGCCCATATAAGGGCGCCTCCATTTCCATATGCGTTATTAAAAATATTTTAATATCTTTTTTTTCTAAAATAATTTAATGGATGATACCTTTTGAACTCTTGGCATGAAAACAAACTGAGGTTTCAACCATTCTTTCATGATTTTTCATGTTCATTGCTATTTCAAAATAAAGGTCTGAACACGCCTTAGGAATATGAAAATATTCTTGTTGCAAATTAATAAATTACAGCTCCTCTCTAATTTATTTTGAAAATCATTCACCAAATATGAAAACTAGAGTTTGTAAGCTTTCGAATGATATATAGTTTGTCAATATTAGTTTATGTTTATTATAGGATATTACCGTTTTAAATATGTAATGATTTTGGGCCCACCGGTGGGCCGGTGACACTTAAGAGGTTAAATTGTAAATAATGTTGTCCAAACATGCAGAGTATACCGTCTGCTCATTAAAACAATGAGCAGACATGACTGAGATAAGCCATGCTTTTGAACTTCAAAAAGACCTAGATACTGGAATTATACCTACAGAAGAAGCAGAGATAAGAGCACAACATGCATTGAATATCTTATCTGCTCATGCCTGAAATTCCTCTTAATAGGCCTTGATATGATTTTGACTGGATCTGGAAGCAAAGTTCTACAGGAACTTCTTGGAAGTGCTGTTTTATAATAGACAGTGATGAGTGCAGTTATGTGTTAACTTAAAAACGTTTTCTTTGGGTGTGAATTTGTGTGTTCAATGCAACGGGACAGGATATTTCCCAGTGTTCTGTTCACTAACAGAATATTAACACTAGAGGGTAGTATTATACACCAGAGCACATACTTATGGTTAGATTCAAGGCAGACCCCCAATTCTGGCTTGACTGTCCACCAGATCTGTCTGCACAGAAAGTGTTACTCTAGTGGAACTTTTAATGTGCAGTTCTTTGGTTACAGCTTCCCATGTACATGACACAATGTTCCAGCTACACGCTGTCTGTGCACAGAAACCACTTCCTCTGAAGTCAGGGGCCAAGGGAAAAAGTAAGGGCCTCCAGGAAGGAGACAGGAGAGTAGCTGATGAGCTGAGGGCTTTATGGAATACAAACAAAAGAAATAAGATATAGGATATGGAAAATTATAGCTAAACTTCAAAGTATTAAAGGGATAGTTCTCCTACAAATGTATTGAAACAAATATTTGAAACATTTTTGTGATCCAGAGAAGAAAGAAAATCAAACAGGAATGTAACGACTTGAGGGTGAGTAGATGATGACAGAAGTGTCATTTTTGGGTGAACTAGGCATTTAAATGAGGTCCCTTGTGAAAAAGAAATACACTTTAGTATACCTTTACCCCCGGTTTCACAGACAAGGCTTAACTGAAAGCAACTTGCACTGACATATCTTAAAATATGTTAGTGTCTTTGTTTTGTCTCAAGATGCACATCAGTTAAGGCATGTTCATAAAAGCTACTTTAATGTCCTAATTGAACTAAGGCCTAATCCTGGCTTAATCTAAACCCTATCTGTGCAACCAGGCCTTAGTATACTAGAGTTCTTATTATAGAAATATATGTAAGTAAAAACTGAATGTAATAATATTGGATACTTAATTGCATGTTTGCATGAAAGTTTGTACATTTTTAATAAATGCAGTTAGCTGAATTCTAGAGTGCTTTTTGACCAATTTAAGTTGGACTTAAGTACATTAATTAAATTTACATTTCAGACACATCTTCACTTTTCATTTAAACCTATTGAGTAAAATCATTACATTTGAATTTGTGACATTATGTGATATTATGGCAATTATCTTAAATTAAAATATGGGCAATTTGATATGTAAATATGCATATGCCCGTATATAAGTCATAGCATAAATTTACCTTTTGTATGCAGCTCTTTTACTGAGATTCTGCTTTGTCTGTCAACCGTTATGTAGTCATTCAACTAAATTGTAAAAACACAATTTTAAATAGAATAGTTGATTTACAAATGTGCACATTAAAACATATAAATATTAATAAGAATATCAAAAGTCATTTATACATTCTATAGAATTTTACATTTGACATGAAACATAATGATTTAAAATGTACTTTAGAGTAAAACATTTAATTTACATGCACTTTTTAAAAGTATACTTTTAAATATAAGAAACAGTCATGAAACTATGCTCTCTTTAAGTATACACTTAAGTGGCCTTTTATTTCATAATTAAATGATCTGCAAGTACATTTTTTGTACAAGTACAAGCGCACTATATGTTGATATGTGCTTATAAGCACATTTGACCTAGACATTTCTAGATAATGTTGTATTTAGCCGCTGTAGTCTTCTTTATAAGGTTGTATTCCCAAATATATCATTTTACCTATAGTGTCCAATAGATCTGCCCCTTTATAACATGACAAGTTGAAGGAAACCACGTGACTCCACCCCCCACATCCACCATAACACTCTCTGCATGTTTCCTCAGAGAGATACATTAAGGTTTGCATTGCACACGTGGCATTTTCCCCTCATAAAGACGTTAGCCTGTTAA
This sequence comes from Squalius cephalus, assembly GCF_949319135.1. NCBI lineage: Eukaryota > Metazoa > Chordata > Actinopteri > Cypriniformes > Leuciscidae > Squalius > Squalius cephalus. Next base: position 22,830,182 of record NC_137124.1, on the reverse strand, counting down.
CCCCTCACATCATTACAGGCTTACTCTGGTGAGTTACTGCCACTGCTCCAGTCCAGAGGGTTAACCGGATGCCTGGAAATAGAGCCGTTTCACTAGCTGATAACTTTAAACAAGTTTTAAACATCATGTAACATTCTCATAAAGAATTGCAAGCTTTTGCACGTCATATTTGACTGATTCACTGCACATATGTGAAAGAGTAAGCAAAAGACAGCTTATAGATGTAGTTTTTAGATCAGTAATTGCAGTGGGAATCATATAAATAATATATAAAATAAATAAATGTGAGCGCAAGCAAGCTATCCTGTTATGTGTCCCTCAGGGTATCATTAATAAAGAATACAATAAACTATCTACCGTTTCCTCTATAGAAAAATATTTATCCAATAATTGGAAGAATAGCTGTACAGAGAAATAATAGTATGACATACAAGAGCTAAATTATCTCTTTTTAGATGTATTCATTGGGTTATTTATGGATACACTGTTCATATGTCAAAGCGTGAATGCTTTTAAATGTTTAGTAAATTGTAATAGTTTAGGGCTGCACTGAACTCAGTGGTCACAAATGCTTTGATGTGGTCAGGGATCCATTTATCTATGCATTGATGTTTGGTTAAGCTCTTTGTATGCTTGGCTGATCCAGGGCCAGAACTTTCATGTGTGTTTTTTTGGGGGGGGGGTTGTGGGACTGACAATCCAAAGAACAATATGTGCTGTGTGAATGTGTGAGGAGGACATATATATATATATATATAGGGATGCACGATATATCGGCCAACATATCGGTATCGGCCGATATCAGTTCATTTTTAATGTTATCGTTATCGGCCTGATAAGAAAATTTGGCCGATATATTAAAGCCGATAAATAATGTATTATTTCCTTCAGCTGAGACACTTCAGATGCGCACTGTTCAACATGATGGTTTTGAATTGCTTGAAATATGATTGAAATCACTTTGAAAAGGAAAAGACAGTAAAGTGCAACATGTGCATGTGACATATCGGCTACATAAAATTACCATGAGAACATCATTATAATTGTGTGTTTGAGACATGGATTTAATGGTGAGACTTGTTTTTGTAATCAGGCTCTCAAATTATATAAATTTGGATTTAGATTTATCGGCCAATATATCGGTTATCGGATTTCAAATATAAAGAATTATCGGTTATCGGTATCGGCCAAAATGTTCATATCGGTGCATCCCTATATATATATATATATATATATGTATGTGTGTGTGTGTGTGGTCTGTCTGCTACCTTACCTCTGAAGCACAATGAGGCTTTAACCATGAGTCCAGTGGTCTTGCTTCAATTATAGTAGTGCTGTGAGCTGATTACAGCTCTCACAGAGGTGCATGGCACTTGGACTGCAAAGCTTTATTGAAACGCCAGAGATTAGAATGAAACAAGAGGAAATTCTACTTAAGTCTATAAAAAATATGCAGGCGTCAAGCTGTCAAAGCACGATGGTGTTTCCTTCACTATTATAGTGTGTGTGTCTATGGGAAAAGACGCAGGATTGCACAGTGTCTGGAGTATTTGTGCCAAAGACCAAAGAAAAATGGAAAATCTCATGAGGGATATTCGGTTTATAAAGAAACATCAGTTAAAAAAAAAAAAAATTGACACGAATGAATCTGGTACAATTGAATATTTTGTCAAATAAATAAATAAAATAAAATTGGGTGAAAATAAGGATGGCCTGCTGGCCTTATGCCAATGTGAGGTTTTGTTAAAACTATAAAAAGGACCATAAAGACCAAATAAAAACCAGTCAGTAATGTTTTGAATCATATGGCATTGTTTTCCATCAAGTGTGTTAATGATCTTACAGCTGTATAATTGTATAATTTCAAAGATTTGTTTTGTAAGGGGTATAAATACCTGTCACAAATATGTTCAGTTAGTGTTGTTATCATGGACTTTTAGTTAGTTTGAGTCACATATGTTCCTTTGTTTAGTTTTCCCGCCAGTCTTCAGTTGTCATGGAGATTCATTATCACAGGTGCTTGTCATAATTACCCTCATTTGCCTTTAATTTAAGTTGCAGTCTTTTCAGTTCTCATTTGTCCGTCACGTTAATGTTAAGTTGTGTTTGCTCGCCTACCTTTTGGATATTTTGCGCGTATGGATTATTAAAGCCTTTTTGAACCCTGATCTTCTTTTTCCTGTGCTTGCTACAACCTAAATGTGACAGTACCTTGCTAAAAGTAAAAATGTATAATTATTTTTGATCATAACGAACTAAAATCCTTACTGTTGAGCCTTGGGAGTTGATACTATAGTCCAGTCGTTATAACTAACCCCAGATAATGAAATCATTAAGGGAAAGGGAAAATTAAGTGATTTTCTTTTTTAATCAAATCTATCCTCCATTGTATCTCTGGAAAATGTTACACCTATGTTGGGAAAATGGCCATATGTGGACCTTATGGTACATCTTATGAATGTTTTAGACAATGTTAGCATACTTTCAGACGACTATCTAAACAGCTCCTGTTCTAGTATTCTTGGGATGTTTGACAGGAAGTTTCTATAGAATTGCTAAATTTGGGATGATTCTCTCGCTTGGGCAGACGGATTGAAAAAGAATCAATCATAATGTTCTCCCTGACTTTTGTTCTGCTGGATAATGTTATGTGTCCTTAAATCATATGCCAGACTATACTTTGAGATATAGATCACCTGTATTTGATACAGGCATTGTGGGATTTTCCATTCTTTCCATGGAGTGGTGCTTCTATGCCTCTGGAATAATCTTTACCTCTAATGCACTAAGCAGTATGTAAAATCAACCGGCTGAAAATCTGAGCTGGTATTTCCAGCTGAACACCCGCTCCAGGTCCCCAGCTGTTTGGCCAGATCCAAACCTAGCAGTCCAGCTATATTTCAGTACTCTTTGTAAAGATGCCCGTGCGATTTTCCAGACCTTTTTGAAAGACTTAGGAAATGAGTCATACCCATTTGTAGAGCAATTATGTGTTTATTTTCACTTCTGTCCATAGCATATTTGCAATTTCTGTGGTCCCTGCGCCTTAGGTCCAGGAAACTGATATTGTTCAGTGCTTAATCCCTTGTTCATTCCTGACAAATGACTTGCAATGAAATCACAACTTTCTGGGTGTGATTATCATACAAGCTGATGAAGCAAAAAGTGAAAATCTATTTTAAGGGATTAAGTCACATTAGGGAAAAATCTGAGATTGTTATTTTCCATTTTATAGTTTCCTTAAATGGCAATTGCATTCACAGTTTAAAAATGTGGACATGCCCACGTTATGGATAATGCCTTTTTACTGTAAGTGGTCACTCTTGGATCAAAAGGCGGCTAATTCTCTGAAGTCTGTCCAGCAACCCTTGACCGGGCCAAACATCAGAGAAGCAAACGGTAAATAGGGAAATGCTCACTGTTTACTTCCCATCTTCTCAAATAGATCTTTTTTGAGATTCTCATGAGAAAATGCCTTTGTTTTATTTTTAATAGTATATTGGATTATTTCAGAGACAGTGTTTGTGGGAATGAGAAGATGGGTTTTAGGTTCTTAAACCAGGGTTATTTTAAAATTTAAACGTAACTATTTTTTTTATTGTTTTAGAGGTAAACTTTTCAGTTTAGTTTTTGGTCACTCTGTCATTGTTAGTTAAAGGTTTTTTTTTTTTTTTAAATAACTTTTCTAGTTTTAATTTATTCTATTATTTTTTTTATTATTTTTTTTTTGACTGCCAAGGTTAATGTGCTGCACAAATTCATGTTTAATGTAAAAATTTCAAATGTTAAAATATGCCATGTAAAACTAAAATTAAACTAGATGTACCGCATGGCGGTACAAAATATGACCGCCGCTCAGGCCTGCACTGGCTTTCCACAAAATATATACTTATACATACTAAGTATGAAAAATCTGTGATTTTTTTTTTTTCAAAGGACCCTCCCATTCAATTTCTACAAACCTCTACCAAACGGTTGAGGTACCTGTTGATGGTAAATGTCAGTTATCTGACTTTGGCATGGGTTTGTTGTGTTTTACTGAAATAAAAAACATTTTTCCCCACAAAAGTGGGTTTATCTTGTAGCCCTGGTCCCAGAGTTTAAAAAAAACAATGTTAACAAAATTAAACTCATTCCCACTGTACCTAGTAGAACACTTAAGTAAATGTCCCATTGAAATTAATGGGATTTTATGGATTTAGGTGAAGAAAGTGTACACATAATACATTTTGGTCTGTACCATGAAGAGAAAACTGATTCAACTATATAAACTATATATTTTGGAGGTTGTGGTCAGGATGTGCTCAGGATGTGATCTAACATGGCATGAAACATGTCCCACCCACCTCATTAGTATACTGCCCAAGCATAACACATTGGGTATTGGTAAATCGGGTATATGGCTGATACCTAAAAAAAGTAGTAGTATGTGCATGTCTGTCTGTGTGTGTGTGTATGCGTGTGTGTTTGTGTATGTGTGTGTCTGTGTGTGTGTGTGTCTGTGCGTGTATGTATGCGTGCGTACATGTGTGTGCGCGTGTGTGTTTGTGTGTGTGTGTCTGTGCGTGTGGATGTCAGTGTGTGTGCATGCTTGCGTTTGTTTGTATTCCTGCATGTGTGTGTGTGACAGTATCATCCTAAACCAGCAACCCTTCGCTCAACAGCACCATCTACAGGCCGATGAGTGTACAGTCACTAAATGTGCACATAAATGAATTTATTTTATACCCCCCCATGGATGAAATTCTACGAAACTTAGCATACCCCCAGAGGATGTCAAGTTAATCATACACATGAAATATGGTGCAGTTCTGAACATCTCAACTGAAGATAGGGGCGATTAAAGCAGAATAATATTGCATTTTCATTTTTTATGGGAAGGGGCGCAAATCACAAATGAGTGATTATGGGCTAGGTTGATGTGGGCCCTTAAGAGCAACATACCATAAAAATGTCTTCATCCTCGGTGCCACGGTTCAGGTAGTTATTTAGGAAAAACTGCATTTTTTGGGTTTGGGGGGGCCCAGTGCGGGGGGGGAGTGGCCCCCGGGGACCAAACTAAATTTTTCCGTAAAAGTCTAGTGGGGCTACATGCCCACCAAATTTCATGTTCCCCGGTGTTTCGGTGTCCCTGGTATCGTTGACGAAAAAATTCAGTAGATGACGGGAAAAAAAAAAAAAAAAAAACTTTGACAATCGATTATGGGCTAGGTTGATGTGGGCCCTTAAGAGCAACATACCATAAAAATTTCTTCATCCTTGGTGCCACGGTTCAGGTAGTTATTTAGGAAAAACTGCATTTTTTGGGTTTGGGGGGGCCCAGCGTGGGGGGGGGGAGTGGCCCCCGGGGACCAAACGAAATTTTTCCGTAAAAGTCTAGTGGGGCTACATACCCACCAAATTTCATGTTCCCCGGTGTTTCGGTGTCCCTGGTATCGTTGACGAAAAATTCAGTAGATGACGAAAAAAAAAAAAAAAAAAACTTTGACAATCCCTATATGACCGCTTTCGCTAGCTATGCTAGCGGCGGTCATAATTATGAGTCTTTAGTTTTTCCAGTTTGTTTTAATTTTTATTTCAGTTTACAAATATATTCTCTTTTTTTTTTTTTTATGTCGTACTTTCCTTTAATGAATATAACACTTGCTAGAGCACCAGGGATGATAAGGATCTCAAATGTTTCCACTTGCTACTGAGCAAATGTCATTTAAATGACTGTATTGCTAGGAAATAAGATCAAAACAAAAAAACATTTATATGAGAAAGAAATGACTGCATTACTGCTGCAAAAATCTTCTCAGCCACAAAAACTATTATGCTTTCTCCTGCTAATATGTCATCATATGGGATGCATTTACAGGGCCTGCTCACTGGGGCTCAGTTCGGCGTTTAAGCGGTCAACCCTGAAATAAATAATTACGTATCAGGCTCCTCAAACCTAATAATTACATGCTGGAAATGACGGAGCTTTGGGTTTTCCATGGTGATGCAGAAGAAAAGAAAGATACGATTTTCCCTCTCTCTTACATTTTTCCATTCTGTTTCATATGAAGTGATGCGGAAGCTCTATGAAACAGGAGCATTTCCCTTTAGCAGGCACGCACAAGGCACCGGGTGATTTTAGACCACATTATGAGCTAATTGGTCCATGTTGAAACAACCGCCTGTGTTCGAGCGGCCGCTGAAGGGCTGACTCAAGCGAGAACAAACCAAGGCCAAAGCTCAGGCACAGAAGTCATTACTTTTGCAGCTTAAAGGTTACGAAGGACAGTTTCTGTCCACAAATTCCTTGTTTTGCTGTAGATGATAGTGTGGAATTCTGAATATATGGTGTCAGGGATTTTGTTAGTCTAGTGGTTTAAAGTGTACCCTGAGTTTACCTGCGTGTATAATTTGTTGAGGTGACGTGGCTGTAAATCGCAACGGAGCTGGATTGTCCCTGGTCGGTTTCTGGTTGTGTGTCTCCATGTCCATGCATTTGTTTGCATGTTTGAGTACTTTGTGCGTGTGTATGTGTGTGTTGTCTGGTGCAAATCATGTGGCTATTCCTGCTGTGGTGTGTGGTTTCAGTTTCCACAAATCCTGATGTTGCTACTGGCTCTGAGCGTCAGTCAGCTCAGCTGCCAGATATCTGGAAAAGTAAGAATGACTCACTGCTCAGGCTAGACCATTTGCTCGCTTACTTTCTGTATTTATATTAAAGGCCTCTGCCATCTTTCACATTATATGAGCATTTCTATTGGTACACTATTGCCCTGCTTACAATTAAACTGCTCTCCATTCTCTCAGCAGTATGTGAATAACCACATCATGTGCAATAATAAAACCAGTGAGGACTGGGAGAGTTAAAGGGTCTTGGCACATGAAACATGGAGGCGTTCCATCAGAAATATTGAGATTTCATGACACTTTTGACAATTTGGTGCTCCCTGAGTAGAACAGACCTCCATGGTGGCAAGAGTGTAGCTTATTGTCAGTGCTGTGTTGTAATAATATTCAGGATCCAAAACATCAGGAGTCAGAACATTTAAACATCCTCTCTGCCTCTCTTACAATTAATTGCTGCACCCTTTGGACTCCAAAACTAAATTCACTTTTAATCCTTCAGGTGCAATTCAATCTCTCACACATCATAAAGCATCTAAGATACTATTTTTGACTTTAGTGTGCATGACGTTCTGTTCAGCACTACTGTTGATGGTACAGTAGCATAGAAAAAAAATTAAAGGGGTGGTTGAATATGATTTCACTTTTCTAACTTTAGTTAGTGTGTAATGTTGCTGTTTGAGCATAAACAACATCTGCAAAGTTACAACACTTTGCACTTTTACAATGCGATTTATAGTTTATCAAGACAGAATATGCTAATCAATGACTAGAAGATAACAACACATAAATTCACCAACTAACCATTCAGAAATGCTGTCTACATGTTGTCACTTCACCTTGAGTCTCTCCATCTTTCTGACTTCGATTTGAACATAAAAGGCTAAAAGCTTTTGAAATTTCCAGTGCATGTCTGTGTGAGGTCTTGAAGCTCTGCGCCCTGTGCCTGGAGCAGCAGCTCATTTGCATTTAAAGGAACAGACACAAAAACGGTGCGTTCTTGCTCACCCTCAAAAAGTGACAACTTTAACATGCTATATAAAAATATCTGTGGGGTATTTTGAGCTAAAATTTCACATACACACTCTGGGGACATCAAAGACTTATTCTACATCTTGTGAAAAGGGCATTATACCACCCCTTTAATGTGTTTCTGCTCAATATAAACTAATTTAAGAACAAAGCCACAATTCAACCATCAAACCTTACCTTGAGTGCTGCATCCTTAAAGGAGCTCTGACACTGCGAGAAGTCATGAAAGTCATGACATTATTTTTCAAGAATATCATTTGTATCATGATATAATATCAATTAGGGTCTATATTATGATAGTGTGTCTTTGAACCGAACAGCATAACCAGCAAAAATAGCCCTTTCATGGCAGATCTCATGGAGAGAGAAGAGCAGCTGGAATGCAAATGGCTATGAGATCACGATTTACAGTCCAAACCGCTGGATTTCAACACAGCGAGAGTGTTGATTCGGGTTTTAGCATACCGATATTACACAAGTTGAGCTCTTGGTAAAATATTGTATATTGGGAAAGCTAAAGCTTTCATCACAGCTTGCGAGTGAGTGCGAGGACACCGACGTCTCTGCCCAAACCACTGAATTCCTCCAGTTGAACGTTGCCTGTCAGTCAAACGGCCAAGCACATCACACTCATGTCTGATTGGTTGACTCATGCTTCTGTGGCCTAACCACAAAATCTCTGATTCCTAGGATGATTTCATATGATTCATGAACACATTTATTTTGGAGCTGAGAGGGTCGTGTCATAGAGATTAATGTAATGTGTAGTAATTTAATGAAGGAGTATTTATGTTATATAAAAGCTATAGAACGACCTCTGCCATATGCTATTTTTATAACTCTGGTTCTAAAAAAATCCTTTATGGCAACTGTCTAAGTCTATGTGTTGATCCCGTATTGGCAACTTTACAATGTTATTTGCCTGAATTGTGTAAAGTTTACATTTTGAACGTGGAGTTGTATATGTCAACCATCATCTGCACTCGTAACAGTTTCTATTTTAAATTCTGGAAGTGGAAAGTAGGCAACAAAGGCAACAAAACAAAGCAGGAGTTGGCTTTCAGATATTACCACAGTTCAGCATTATTGACTGCGGTTGCCATGTTTTGAGCAACATCTTACAGAAACAGTCAAAGGGTCCAGATTTGGGTTGATCTGACTGGCACTTGACACTGTGGTGACTTCTAGGGTTTGACCACAGCAGAGCTGTCACTGACATTGCACTATATTTCCTTGCCAAAACAACCTAGCTGAAAGCTCAAGGAAAATATGATTTTTTTTTTCTGCTCCCAAAATATATATGACGATCAAAATACTTTTTGTTTTTATTAATAGATATAAAAAGGATCTGTTTATATTATACTTTCTACTTAAATGTCTCATTAAATGTTTCTTAAAAAACAAATACAGACTTTAAATAATAAACAGAGCTAATAAGGACTTTGGAAAATGACTCACAAATTTCTATTTAATCACTTTCCATATGATTAGAGCAGTTATTGAAAAGTATTACTATTATTATTTTAGACTGAGTGCAAGTCCATTTTTTCACATTAAGATTGCAAGTCCATTATTTCTCGATGACATGATGGAGATGTGAAAGGCCTTATATCGTTGAGCAATGACATTTTCATTGTAAGCTTTAACTCTGATGAAGTTCAACTAAATTTGTTGCTGGCTTTATTTTTTGGCCAGTCATACACCATGGAGCAGGTAATGTGGAGGTTATTGGGATAATTGTTTGCAGTTGCTATACTGCTGTTAAATGGTTTGTGGTCATGAGGTAAGTGTTGCTCCTGCAGAGGATATTGATTTCCAACCTCTCCTCGACAAGGGGCTTAGGACCCTCACCTTTTGGTGGAAAGAATGGAATGATTTTTTTTAGAAAAACAACTTCTCACAACTCATTATTACAATTCATTCGGTACATTAGCCTCTTTCTATCTTTACTAAATTCTTCTCTGAGTTTAAATATTGGCATGTCAATTTTGGTCAGTAGCTCACCAAGCATCATGAACGAAAGCATTTTCCTTCCATGTGGAAACAGTGACTGAAGCAACCAGCTCCCTCTCAGGCCCCTCTTCTCTTTTTTAGAGAAAGCATCAGACTTAAATTTTAATTGCAGGTTACTCTACGATTTATCATTTGTTTGGACTGTTGACATTTTGCAAACTGACAGCGGGGATTCTTGAGCTATGAGCTGCAACCTCACAATACTGGTAAAAGCTCCCTTATGTTGTGTTGTGAAACAAAATAGCCTCTTCTCTATCCCTCTATCCATTTACCCAATTTGTAATCTTCATCTGCAAAGTATCTTTATTCACTTTCATAGAGGACAGAAGATTGCAAGGAGAGCCAAAGGAACTTGAGTTATTCCTTATATTTTTTATGAGAATTCTAGTTAGCTACTTTATATTTTCGTTGATATGGGTATAGACTATAGGGATATGGAATTCCTTTTTTTTAATAAATAAATAAGGGTTCTTGCATGTGCATTCTTCAGCAGATGTGGACAGAATATTGCATTAAATAATCTGACAAAGTTTCCTGTGCTATTCAGTGACGCTGCAACACTGCTGCTGAATCTACATTGCGAAACAGACAGCCTGACCAGTGTAGTCTGATTCTCAAACAACACATTCTAATGAGGTGATCATTTTTGCTGAATCAAAAGACTTAAATTATACTTTAAGTTATAGTTTATCTCCTTCACTGCATGATTAATTTAGTTAGTCCAGTCTCAAACACAGAATTCTTTTAGAATTATTGGAAAAAATATATGGCTATGTCTATTATGGATTTACATTCTGAATGCTGAATAAAATTAAGAAACCCATAATGAGTGTAAACACATCTGTGTTAAGCCGTGGTTGGTTGCATAAACTGCCAAGACTAGTCTTACAAGTTAGTCATCAATTGTTTTTCTTTAAGATTGTTCATAACTTTTTAAGGGCCAGATGTGCCAAAATGGGTAAATTAGCGTGAGAGTGCGTGATCTACTGACGACACCCAAAAATAAAGAACACAGACGCAGCTGAATCATTTCCATAATGACAAACGCAATCTACCAAGCCAGTGCAAAAATAATGGCACAAATAACAGTAAATTGACTAGTGCAAAACCTTAGTAAATTACGTTACGTGATTCATTTAAATACTCTCATCCCATAAGTTTCGCGTCTGAAAAGGAAACTCCTACAAATGCATATGCAATAATGCAAGTAATAATAGTAGTTTTTTAATGCCAAAAGAGGGTTTGCTCTACGCGGTTTGAAATCTCTGGTGTTTCTTATGTAACAAACTACCTTGTAACCAATCACGTCAATGTGTGGGCGTACTTTATCATTAACTCTTTTTTTTTTTGGCTTTATCATTAACTGCAAAGCAGGGGAGTCTCAAGAGAAGCCAGGTTATCCCGGTATATTTTTCTTTTGATATGAAAAATCATGTACATTTAGCAATATAGCGGATGAGTTATGTATATGATGTATATATTATGATGTTATAATGAACTATATGACTTTGTCCACTGACGTTCTGGGTTGTTCAAAGCGTTTCTAAGGATGCTGATTTTTAGAGGGAAGCTGTCTGACTGAGATGGTGAACGGTAACATGGTTTGTGTAACATTAGCAACACATTATTAGCTATTTGAAAATGTAGTCAAGCCAATGGCTAATCATATAAATTATCGTTTAAATATGTCATTTTGGTGATCAAAGATGAGATTTAAGGGATACAATTATTGACTACAGGGGTACTTTATTATAATGGCATATGTTTATGCAACTTGTCCCTGGTCTGCCCGCTACATTCAATATTAGCCAATGAATCAGTTGATGGTATTCACATTTAGAACAGAGCTCAGGTGTACTCACTAAATCTTTCTGCCAAGGGCCTAAACATCTCTTTGTCTCACTCTTTCTCTCACTACGTGCCTGCATCTGTCTGTTGGAGTAACTGCTATGCTCAATGGTTTTACTATGCAGTCCTTTGCAGAATTTGAAAGGACTTATAACTCCCAGCTGCCTCATTTCCAAAGAGGGGGAATTATACTGCACATTGTTATGCTTTGCTTTGATAGAAACATTTGATGAAAGGAAAACAAAAGATGGCTTTTTAAGTACTCTTAATGAAAGCAGCACCCTTTACTTTGGTCACTTATGTTTAAAGTAAAATCAGCTCAATGTTCATCAGATGTTTTACTTTGGTTTCAGACTAGAGACATAACCAATTTATATATTTAACTCCATGAAAAATGAATATGTATTAATACACACCATGATGATGAATTAATTACAAGATGTATGTATTTGCTACAGGCCCAACAATAATGTTATTTTATTTTATTATTATTTTGGATAATACTAGTGAATCATAAATTCATAAATCATAAATTCATAAATCATAAATTAATAAGTCATAAATCAATATTTTTTTAGAATCATTTCATTTCTTAAATGCATAATTTTGAAGTAGATATTTTCTCGTAGAAATCTTGCTCTTGTTGTGATTTTTATAATCAGGATATTATGTACATGTTTGGTAGTTTACTGGTGTGTACGATTACAACACACTGCATGTTCATTTTGACCAAAACTTAGTAACTGTGGTTTTGCTATTTTCAAGGTCAAGTTGAAATGGAGGTGGGCCATATTTCACGAGAGCGGCTAGAACGTCAGTATTAGTTATTATATAATCTGTAATTATATGCTTGGGTATAGCGTGGTTTGGATGGTGTCTGAGGTTCTGCTGAGAGTTTGTCAGTGGGCTTTATATGGTAACATGCAGCTATGTTAACCACAAATCTCTGCATCAATCAAGTTGGAGGGCATCTTTCCGAAAGTATGCAGTTTAAACTGCTTGTTAAGCAAATTAGAAGATTATGGAAGATCAGTTTTTGCCATAGAGGTGATGAAAAGTGATCCCTGAAACCTGAATTTCCATATTCTTCTCAAAAAGCATTTTCAGGAGCAATGCATGAGCTCATAACAGAGTGACCTAAATCAAGCATAGATGGACAGACAGACGAAGAGACAAAAAGAGGGAGGAAATGAGAGAGAGAGAGAGAGAGAGAAAGAAAAAGAGTGAAGATCTGTCTTTTGGCTGAATGAGCACCTCCTTTTAGTTTGGCCACTGTCTCCTCCTCCTTGCCTCAGATATAGAGTGTTTTTAGGAGCAGTAGAGTCAATCAGAGCCGGGTGTACAGGAGAGCACACTGTCAGGATATTCCATCCTTACGCGCACACACACACATACACATACACTAACACGCACTCAGTCTCGTTCTCCATCTCGCACATGCACATGGAGTACTACTGGACCCACCTACTCTGGATTCTCTGGAGCGTGATGCCAGGTGAGTGTGTTAGCGTGTCTTGCCTGTTTCCAATTAAAAACATTTAAGAGAGGCAAAACGGTAAGTAAACGCTCCATTGGTACTACCAAACTGAATTAAATACTCTGCAACTTGAGAGTTGAATAAGTGCCATGGATGTGATTTGTGCGCATGGGATTGTATCCCAGCACTGTGCATCTCCCACGTCTGCTTTCCAATGTCAGGCGCTGTTACACTGACCTCCTGTGATAGATAGGGATGCTGGATTGGCTGTGGAATGGTTGGAGTTTACCCTTGCTCCAATTTCCATCCTAGTTCTTGCATACTTTGAAATGCAGGGAGATTTGATCAGGGATGTATTGGGAGTTCATTGTTTGCGGTGTCTGGGAAAGAGGGGGAAGATTAAAGTTCACTTCTGAAATGACTCTCTTGACAGCATATTTAAAGGACTTTTGCAGTTCAGTGCTGTCATGGGTCAAGGGTCTCTGAGAAAATTTAAATCAAATTTGCATTCCTCACCAGTCCTGTCATGTTTTAGGTCTTATTTAATTTGTCTGTCTATCCATCTGCAAAATTAAGAAGGCTATGAGAATGAAAATAGCCAAATATTTATTTTATGTAATTTGATTGGCTAAAAGAGAAGGAAATTTATGTGTAACTGTTGATGGAACTAGTACTAATCAAGGACTAATGTGTGAGAGAGAGATAAAGAACATGTGTGTGTGTTGGTATGTTCAAACATGCTTTTTCTGTTTAGTTTGTTTATTACTCATTTTGAGCAGTCGCCAGTAAGCCAGCTGTGACCCGGGCCAATTTTAATCAAGTCCAGCAAAGTAAACATTATACTACAAACTACTGTCTGTTGTACTCTTTTCAGCCTTTCCCTGTTCACATTACATTAACACATTTCTACAAAGCAACTTCTATGTTCACTTTGCAGCTGAATGCGGCCTAAACATGGATTTTCTGCTCAAATCAGACGCTCCTATTGACCTGCACTCAAATACACTCTGGCTCAAGCAAGGTGCACAATTATTACAAATGTTGCGATGGAATGATATCAAAACCGCATGAAATTCAACCTGTTCATACTGAAAGGAAATAATAATCTGTTCACACTGACATCCAATTAATAGAACAATTCCATATTTTCCAAATCCAACAATGTTTGAATAGCCTTCCGACTATGACAGAAAGTTGGTTAATCCAGATAATACTCGCATTTCTTGAGATAATTCATTCAAGTGTGATCGATTCTGGCTTCATGTTTGACAGCGAAAGCAAGCGCTGAAAAAAAGGTACAAAGCTGTCACTGGGACAGTACCCTAAGGTACAAAACTTAAAATATAAGTACTAATATGTACACTTAAAGTATAAATATGTAGTTTTAAAGTACTAAATTAGTTCTAATGTGTACTAATATGTATAAGATACTATTATGTACCATTTAGGGGCAAATAAGGTACAAAGATGTACCTTTTCGCTTTAGTAGTACCCCCATTGACCTTTGTACCTTTTTTTTCTGAGAGATCAGGTAAATGTGACAACAGGGCTTAGTAGAGGGTCTGTTCCACACAACCAGTCAGTAACGACTCCGTTTTATGTTTCATGAACTTTCAGTACAAAAAAATACTGAACTGAAGACGGACATAGCTGAAAGAAACAATAATTTGCAATAAGTGAATCAGATGTTGATTCAGTAACCACTCTGATTGATTCAGTGAAGGATTCGTCAGACGAATTCAAACTAGTGACATTTTTAAATGATTCACTAAAAGAATCGACTCGCATGACTCACTTGATCGTGAATGGGACTACGCGCTATCTGTTTTGGCATGCAGCTCTCGTCCACTATTTTTTATCACCACATTCAATTCAGACTGCAAACTTGCATTCACAACAAATATGATTAAAATAGGACTTGTTTTGCTTTGATGCTGGAGATATCCACGATAGGAACGATATGTGAAAAAAATGTTGGTTGAATAGCTGTTGTTTGGTAAATGTTTGTTTCCTGGCTGATTTATGGTGTAAAGAAACTGCTGCATTCTATTTATCTCTGTAGTTTGTAAGAGCTTTGATGTTAGTAGCAGTAGCAGCTGATTCAGACTGCGATTAAAGATAAAATATTGTGATCTTAGATGCCTCTACCTGGAGTACTACTTAGGTAATAATAATGAAGGAATTTTTTGTGTGGGTGAGGAACTCCAGAGCTAGTGAGTAATGCCTGACTGTGGTGTATATCAGTCTGCTGATGCCACGTGCCTCACGGAGAGTTTACTTTGGCCACAAACTCAGTCGAAGGCCACCAGGCTCATCCCCTGCTAGCCATCTCTCAGCAGCCCTTCAATGAGCTTTCCAGACCACAGAGCTCACAGTTGGAAAGTCAGCATGAAATGAGCAATGTCTGGTCATTTTAAGCTTAATCTGTGAGTGTAACAGAATGTATATCAGTCCCTGAGGTAAGAGCATAAAGTCCATGAGATCTTAAGCAGAAAAGCATTTCAAAGCACTGGTTTGAAAGATGCATTTCCGGCATGTGGAGTTTATTAAAAGTCAATCTGCTGGCCCATAATCCTCGCCAGTGGGCATCAGTGAGGCTCATTAGCATCAGGGCAGTTCCTCACGTAAATATTTGTGAAGGAGGGAAGGGATGACGGAGGGGTGAGCAGATGTTTAGAAGATTTTGTCACATGTGGGCTTGTACACAGCTGCATGTCTAACTACGGTCTAGTAGTACATCAGTATTGGTGATGTGGGTTTTGATTATGAATTAGATTTTGGTGGTTGGTCTGCAGTAGATATATGCCACAGATGTGGCCACGAACACCAACTTAAACGTTTCTTTAGAAATGTTTTGATTTTGATCACGATCTGATCGAGATTTCAGTGTCTGGGCATGTGGCATTGATTGTTTTTTAGAGGACTACTGTAATGTATTGCAGCTGCAGGTATTAGCTGGAATTTTGTCTTATTTAATTGTCTGGTGACAACAACATCAAGCATGTAGCATAATCATATTAATTTCATCAGAAGATCAATAGGATTTAACACCCGTGTTTTTGGAAGATGAAGTGGTGTGTACTTGCACAATGCTCATAATCAACATTTGCATTACAAGGTATTGATACTTTTAGGTTTTCAGTGAAAGATTTGTATTTAAAAGACAAATGAAGAGAAATAGGAGAATGAGACTAGAACTTGATGTAGGGCAGATTCGAACCTGCATCTCTGTGTATAGCTCTTTAAAGGGGGGGTGAAATGCTATTTCATGCATACTGAGTTTTTTACACTGGTAAAGAGTTGGATTCCCATGCTAAACATGGACAAAGTTTCAAAAACTAAGTTGTACGTTTGTCACAAGTTTCGGAAAGTTTTTTTCGAGTATGGCTCTGTCTTACGTAAGATAGGGCGGAATTTCCTTATATGGGTCCTAAGGGCACTTCTCCGGTAAGATCGCGGCCGCGCGCGCACTCGTAGACCAGAGCAAGAGAGTGAAAGCAGTTCGCCATCAAAGCGCCCTGCCCGGCTTTTGGGAAGTCAATGTCACCAAAGAAGTGTGTTTTTGGTTGCCAGGGCAAGACAACCCTGCACAGATTCCCAAAGAACCCAGCGTTAAGGAACCCGTGGATGGAGTTTGTTTTCCTGAGCATAAACGGAGTTGTGTAAGACTGTTGTTCCCTGCATTTCGACGATGATTGTTTTATAAACAAAGCCCATATCGACGGATTTGCAGATCGTCTAATGCTTAAGGATCGAGCAGTCACAATGATAAAGGTTCGCGGTCGTGCGTTGGAACCGGACGGTGAGTAAAACTGTTTGTTGAACAAATGTCTCTGTGTGTTGTCACTAGCCCGCCCCCAGCCGCTCGTTTTTTTCCGGAAAGACTCGGTACAGCCTATCTTTCTGTTAAAAATTTAATAAAACAAAAGACTTTTTGGAGATATGAAGGATGCAATACTACTCTATAGGTACTCAAGATTAACAGGAGATTGAGTGAAAATGAGCATTTCACCCCCCCTTTAAGCATCCCGATCACTATACCATAGGTCTGGCAGATTGTTAGTCTTCAGGATCCACGGACATTCTCATAGACTGGAGCTTCACTGTCAGTATGACTGTGGTGTGGCTCCTGTAGCTTGGTTGTGATCCAAAACAGCGAGGCCTGGCCTGGACACACAGCGCAACCCTTGCAGCCACTGTATTGAGGTTTATTTATCTGGGCAAAGAAATCCATACACAGGAAACCCACTCTATAGGACCTGCTGATATTACAGAGAATATTAAAGTGTCTGCCACGTTAGTGCTTTTAAATGGAAACTAGAACCTTTCTACTCCCCTCTCTTTTTCATTATTTTTTCCCTTAGATTTTTTCTTTCTTTTTTCAAGGATAAAGCTGTTCTCAGATGGTGTCTGGGACAATTTGGTTTCAGTAACAGACTGGATGCCTTAGATGTGTATTTAAACCACTTTGGAAAAAGTGATCAATGACTGTGGGAGAGAATTTAGGGGGGAAAAGGTAAAAGCAAAGTTTAATTATCACAGGTGTTATTAAGTTTTCCTTCTTCACTGGTCAGCCAATGGATCTATATTTAGATTCATACATGTGTAAGGTTCTCATTTTTGTGGCTATTCTTAAATGAAGTCTTCCAAGAGAATGTTTGGGGAAAAAAGATCAAAAGGTTCTGGACGTCTGGCCAGTGTTGCAATTTGTGCAACAGTATGTTGCCATGTAAGTGAATTATATGGTTCCAGTAATTCTATGAGTTTATATAGGTAATTATATGAGTGTGTTAGATCCAGTTTATTTAATGCTAGTCAAAAAGAGTTTTATTTTAAAAAAAAATTATACTTTTATTCAGCAAGAACGCATTAAAGTGATCAAAAGCGACAGTAATACATTTTACTAGAACTTTTGAACTTTCTATTCATCAAAAATCCTGAAAAAATGAATCACATTTTCCACAAAACTATTAGGCATCACAACCATTTTCAACATTGATAATAATAAGAACTGTTTCTTGAGCACCAAATCAGATATTAGACTGATTTCAGTAGAGTCGTGTGACACTGAAGACTGGGGTAATGATGCTGATAATTCTGCTTTGACCACAGGAATTAATTACATTTTAAAACATATTAAAGTGAAAACACTTATTTTAAATTGTAATAATATTTCTGAATATGACTGTTTTATAGTTTTAATCAAAAAAATTCAGCCATATGAGCTTTAAAAACATGAAAAAAACCTTTCTCACCCCAAACTTTTGAATGCTATTGTAGATTTGTATATTTATAGCAAGACAATTTAAATATTATACATTTTATTATATTTAATAAAATGCATTAGACTTCTCAAATTTGGTTAAGGGCAGGAAACTAGGATATCCTTTTGTCAAATACACATTTTTATCATTCTTAACTTTGAAGAAAGAAGGGCATGGAACAGAGGATCTGATGAGAATAAGTCTGTGTGTGTGAACCATGCAGGGGTCAATTTGAGTTTCTCTATATAAGCCTTCATTGCAGTTCACAGTGGGACATACAGTAATCAGAATAAAACGTCATTGACTGGCAGCATCACTCTCAACTGTTTATCACTTTCTGTGAAAGGCAGTGACCAAAAATGAGGCTAGGAAAGACATGTGGTTCACATTATTCCCTGTGCATTCTTGTGCCTGAACAGATTAATGTGCAAAAATGATTTTACATCATCCCTGTACACAACAGTAGCCTGTCATTATTCATGCTTTTGTCTACAGAAAGAGAACGTGGGAAATGGAAAGAGAGCGAGAAAGAGAGAGAGAGAGAGGGATGCTAAAAGCACTTCACTTCTCCTCCTCTCCCCTCTACTTAAGGGGAAGATCTCTTCATCTCATCCATCAATCCTCTGCAAGATATAATATGCTGAATGGAAACTGCATCCCTGCATGAAGCAGACATTGTACTTATCAGCATTGTCATCAATAAACTATTTCATTTTCTCTGGTGATAGCTGGAAAATAAATAGGGTTTTTTTCTATTTTGAAAGACATTTTCTTTAGTCTTTTAATTTAATCCAGAGGAGATGGATGTTTTCCCTCTGTTTTTTCCATTGGCACAGAGGCCAAACTGGAGGCAAAGAGACCTGGGGCCACCAGAGAGAATCAGGCCTTTCATCAGACCCCATTGTATGTTTTCTGCATCCTTGCCTTTTTTTTTTTTTTTTTTCAAACTGATTCATTCTCTGAACTCTGAACGACAGCATATGGATGTCATAACCTTGCACACGTGGAAATACAAGGTTATGGCATCCATATGCTGTCGTTCAGAGTTCAGAGCGGAGAATAACGGTGTAATTCAATATAATTCTCAGGTAAATTAACCATTGTGTTTACTCTTGGATCAAAGCTTTTTTTTTTTTCAGTTCAGCACCTGCTTTAGATTTAGTTTATGCTTATGGATATTGATCTTTATTCACAGGGTTTATAACATGAAAAGGCTACCTTTGAGACCTCCATCAAAAAATATTTGCTAAAATCGTTAACGACATGATTATTTGACATTATTTGCTCAAGTCTTAAGACAGAAAAAGTAAGTCTGTTTACAAATAAAAAAAAGGTTTTGTTTACTTAGGAATAGTTCACCAAAAAATGAAAATTCTGTCATTCATTACTCACCCTCATATCGCTACAAACTCGCAAGACTTTCGTTTATCTTCGGCACACAAATGAAGATCTTTTTGATGAAATCTGAGAGATTTCTGTCCCCTACATTGACAGCTACGCAAAAGAGATCGTAAAACTGATCCATATGAATTGAGCGGTTTAGTCCAAATTTTCTGAAGAGACTTGATCACTTTATATGATGAACAGATTGAATTTAGGCTTCTATTCACAAATAAACATTGATCTGCTTGACGCGTGAGAACAAACCTCTTGCGGAAGCTCAAACGTGTTGCATAACACATGAGAATGAACCTCATTGGTTCTCACATGTCAAGCAAACATGCTTGAGCTCCTGTTGGTTTACCGCAACTGATGTGTGAGTTGATGATTGTTTATGTGAATAAAAGCCTAAATTTAATCTGTTCATCATATAAAGCGATTGTGTCTCTTCAGAAAATGTTGGACTTAACCGCTCAATTCATATGGATTCGTTTTGCGATCTCTTTATGAACTTTTTGAAGCGTCACAGGTTCTGTTGCGTAGCTGTCAATGGAGGGACATAAATCGATGACACGAGGGTGAGTAATTAATAACAGAATTTTCATTTGTGGGTGAACTGACCCTTTAACTGAAAATTCTATCTTCATTTACTCATCATTCCAAATCTATGACTTTCTCTCTGAATCACAAAAGAAGATATTTTGAAGAATGTTTTATTTTATTTATATATATTTTTCTTCTTCTCTTTTGATCCAGAAAAGAAAGTCATTCAGGTTTGGAAGGACATGAGGGTGAGTAAATGATGGCAGAATTTTCAGTTTTTGGGTGGACTATCCCTTTAATTAAAAAAAAAAAAAGTATCTGTAGCCTAAACAGTCATCTTTTGCTCCAGGTTAAGCCATAATTATGGTGCTGAAAGGAAGCAACTTAAAAGACAAAATAGTCTTTTGATTTTGACTGAAATTGGCCCTGCCTGTAAGAGCTCTGTGAGTCATAGGTGTAACTTCAGTACTTATGTCTTTTTTTTTTTTTTCTTCTTTTTTTTTTGATGGACAGACAGTCAAATCTGTTGCGGTGATTGACAATTTATTGTTTAGTCTCATCCATAATGAGTTGAATAGTCCTGTCTCTTCCACACCAGAGTCTGTTGACAGAGTTGGAGAGTGTCAGGTCAAGCGGTGAAAGTCATGCAGGCTTTCTCCATGATCTTGAGCATTAGACTGATTATGAAGGGGCTTCAGCATTGGACCTCCATGAAGGTGTTTGTTAATCCATTGACCAGGATCTTGTAGTCTTTAAGGGGCCTGTCAGAACATAAGCAGAAGCCATACAGGGATTTCATGTGTAAAAAGAGACACCTTTGAACTTTGATGGAGGTATAGCAATCACAGTCTGTTTTCAGAATAGGATGAAACCTCAAAACATCAAAGTGTCTATTGATTATTTTCCATGTAAGGAGGATTTCTGGACCACATCTTTAAGAAGCCTCAAAAAGCCCAATTAACACAAGCAATTTTTAATTAATTCGGTTACTCATTGCTGCTCAGTCATTTACATTTTAGGCAATACTCACTACAAAGACAAATTCTGTAAATACCTGTAAGCCAAATCTGAGTACAACGCCTTATTCAGAGAAAATCCTTATCCAAGGATTTATCCAAATTTATCCAAATGTAATTAAAATTAATTAAATATAAAAAAAAATCAATACAAATGACTTAAATTTTTAAATACTTTTCCACACTTCAAGTTTGTGCATATTTGTCTGCAAATCTGTCAAGTGATTTGGTTAAGGCCAAACAAAAAACAATGTGTACTTTCCTCTCTGTTTACTGTTCGTCTGTGTGTTGTGTAGAAACAGTACAGTGTTGCTCATGACCAGAAGCGCTACTATTTAGGATTCTTTGTGCTGGCAGAAATTCAGTTTAGCCACAATTAAATTTTGCTTCTTAGTTTTGGGTCATTGCTGGAACTCGTCATTAAATTTTAAACACAATTAAATTTTGCTTCTTAGTTTTGGGTCATTGCCTCACACAATCTATTGCCATTGCCAGTAAGTGTAGTTTTATGTTTAAGCATGCTGTGGATGAAATTCATAGTTGAATTGTCTTTGTCTGTTTACAGGGTTCCATGACTGTTTCAATATTGACACCATAAATCACAGGATCATAAAGGGCCCCAGGCAGACGCAGTTTGGCTACACTGTCCAACAACACATGGCTGGGGGACAGAAGTGGTAAGAAGCACTTATTGAGTCTCTTCCTGTACCCTTTGAATTTAAAGGGATAGTTCACCCAAGAATGAAAATTCTGTCATCATTTACTCACCCTCATAAATACCTAATACATTATGTCAAAAGCACGTTGGTTGTGTGCAAAATCATAGTCTGAAAGCTTATTTACATTCATCTATCAAAACAAAACAAAACAAAAAATCCTGTGTCCAGTTCTTGAAGTGAGGGGAGTGTAATTCAGAAAGATGTCCCAGAAAATAGTGAATTTGTTTTTCATTGCAACTCCCAAACCAACAGTAGGTCTCATTGCCTCATGATTTATACAGTTTTCATCACAAGTAAATTTAGATCTCTTGTTAAAGGAAAATCCACCTATGATGCTTTTAGGGGGTTATGAGAATTGCAAGGAGTTTAACATTTGTCGTCCATCACTGTGATATCATCATCTCTCTTTGCTTTGGCAATTTGATTCAAATCTGGCATCCCAGTTTGTCTGCTTGGCCACAGCTCACCTGAAACCCTGCCCAGAGGTCTATCTCTCTCTCTCTCTCTCTCTCTCTTTATGTGGTGTGTGTGTGTAATAATAAGTGTGCCTGCAAAGAGAAACCTTTTCTTTGTTTCTAAGTGTAAATCACCCCTTGACGTCATATCATAGAACTGTATGAAGGACCTCATGTTTGTTTGGTATAAGCAAGAGAATTCAGCTCATCTGCTTCTCATTGTAATGAAGACATTTTTTTTTCCCCCATTGTACCTTAGATCATGAAAATGATATATTCTATCTCACATTCCTCAGGTAATGGCTAGATGGCTTGGTCTGTAGTTTAGATGTGAGTGTGTAGTCAGTTTAGCTAGACTGATGTGGGGTGATATCAACAAAGACTTTCTCAAGTGAGCGGCTGCCAAACAGACCCCCTTTCTCTCTGCCCCATTCACACGGCATCTGGAAACCATTAACAGCCCAAAGGACATTTTCAGTGTGGCATGTTTGTCTGGCTTGGCTATTTAAAAAAAAAAAAAAAAATCATATTTTGTTTGGTTTGGGAGATGTGTGTTGTGAATGAGCACTTACACAACATACACAAAGCAGTCATAAATAAAGACTTGCACATCTACCAATATTGCAGTAGAAGACTAAACTCCACATGAAGACAAGATATATTGAGTGAAAGCCCAATTAACAAATGTCACCGTAGATGTATATTGTGAACAGCACTGTTAGTTTACACTTGTGTGCTGCAAACAGTTAATGAAATGAAAGCTAACAATGCCTCGTGGTCAAAATTAAAGGGGACACATCATGAAAATCTGACTTTTTCCGTGTTTAGGTGCTATAATCGGGTCTCTGGTGCATCTACCAACCCAGAAAACGTTAAAAAAAAAGTCACAACCCATTAACTTTGTTATGGTAAGCCTTTCTCTGCAAGCATGTCAAAAAATAAGCAGATCAGATTTTGCTCCCCTTCTGATGTAGGAAGGGGATCTTCTGCACGTTTCCACCCATGGTGCCGCCATTTGGTTTTCGCAAGTGATAGCAGTGTAACCAGTTCTAACACAATGGCAAAAGTTTGAGAAAAGCATGCAAACTGTTCTGTCATTGACTGCACAGACGAGCACAGAACACTATTTGACCAAAAAATGTCACAGCTGTCTTAAAGAACTCAGAGAACTGTGTAAACTTGTGTAAAAGTTAAACATGACACATGCATGTCGATGAGATGATTCAATGTAACTCCACAACAACTACATAAATGTATCCACTAACCATTCAGAAATGTCCAGGTGCAGTCTAAAAGTTGCAACCTCTTCCTGAGTCTCTCTGTAAGGCTGCACTCCACTACTGGTTATTTCTGAGATTTTGGATGATTGAGATTCATGTGTTTTATTATAGCCGGAGTATCCGAAGCTCATGTAAAGGATCGACCCTCTTCTGAACGGGTGCGGTGAGCAGCAGCTCATTTGCATTTAAAGGGACACACAAAAACGGCCCGTTTTTGCTCACACCCAAAAGGAGACAAATTTGACAAGCTATAATAAATGATCTGGGGGGTATTTTGAGCTGAAATTTCACAGACACATTCTGGGGACACCATATATTTATATTACATCTTGTGAAAAGGGGCATAATATGTCGCTTTTAATATAATATTTCTGATGCCAGCAATACCTTCTCTCATTCCCATCTGTTAATGTGATAAAGAGACTTTTAGGGAGCTTGTGTTGTGTTTATACTGGCATGACTAGGCAGTAGGAGAGGAAAAGAGTTGTGCAGGAATTGGCTGTAGATGGTAGCTAATCGTTATTATGTGGTAAGTTTACTTCAGATCGTTTGAACAGGCGAAATGCTTTGGACTCTGAGACACTGCTTTCTATTTACTTGTGCAAGTTGTGCATGTGTGTATTGGTGCTCTCACACAGTTTGAGTCAGGAAATGTCTTGATTAGCACAGTCAGATCCTTTGAGGAGAATGTTTAGTCCAGGAAAGTAATGGAGTCTAGCTGTGTCTCACCTCTCTCACAACCCCAAAGCCCTCTCAGCATGGACAACACACAATACACTATGACAGTTCAACTTATTTTTCATGCAGTTTTTGGTGCAGAATATCTACAGTATTAAATTCAGTGAAGTGACTTGATTGGGGGTCCGTGGAGACTTTCTGAGGCAGGGTCATAGTCCTTTGCCCTCAAATATTTTGAGAGTTGTTTTGGAAATTTCATATCATATCATATATCATATATCATATCATATCATATCATATCATATCATATCATGTATCATATCATGTATCATATCATATATCATATCTAATATAAATCATATCATATCTAATATAAATCATATCATATCTAATATAAATCATATCATATATAAATCATATCATATCTAATATAAATCATATCATATATAATATAAATCATATATTTAATGTTGCACACAAAATAAAAGTTGTTTTTATTTAGGCTAAAACTAAAACCCTAAATAAAAATGTGTAATTAAATGTGAGTTTTTGCATAATTGAACTCGGTATGCTGTTCAAGGTGTCATGTTCTGAGGTAATAAATTAAACCAGTTGTAGCAAAATTCTTCGGCAATGAGCCAAAGTAATTTGACATATTGCTACTCTAGCATAATTTTTGGCCACAGTGAAGTGTGTTCACACAGCTGACATGTTTACCTGTTGTAGCTTTTTTTCATGTTGTATGCACAAAATAGACTCTGACATGGTCAAAATGCATCACTGGAGAAGCACTAATTGAACATCACTGTTTTGGTCAATTGTTTTATATCATATACCATATAATGTCATATCTGAGATCTAATCAAGAAGCTAAATGAGGAATTAAATAATGATAACAGCAAAAGACTATCATTCAATTGTTCATCCTGTCTCTTTTTTCTCTTTGAATCTGGCTATTACTGCATATATACCTTCTATTGTTTAAAACTAGTATGTGTAACTAGTTCTATATATAATAAACTTCTAAAATGGTATTATAGTAGTATTCACTATTCTTTCTCTTTCCCTTTCTCTCGGGTTCCATGAGGGTCCTATCACAGCAGCATGCAGTT
The DNA here is from genome assembly GCF_949319135.1 of Squalius cephalus. Taxonomy (NCBI): domain Eukaryota; kingdom Metazoa; phylum Chordata; class Actinopteri; order Cypriniformes; family Leuciscidae; genus Squalius; species Squalius cephalus. The sequence continues at coordinate 22,804,759 of NC_137124.1, read as the reverse complement.
GAAAAGGGTGTTATCCCAGTTTCAGAGGCACAGAAGGGGTTTAGTGGTGTAGGAAAATGGGGAAAGGGGCTGGCAACACACACATCAGCTGTGGTTACTGAAACCATGGACTAGAAGGAAGTATGAAGTAGTTGCTGTTCTTTCATATTTTTCTCTCAGAGTCTAAATACTATGTTAACATATGCATTTTATTTCAGGTCAGTACACCAGGATTGTTTGGAACATGTTCACTTCATGTTCCAAGACAAAGGCATTGACCTATACTGTATATTGGAACAATTTCAGCAGTTTCCTACCATGTTCAATAGCATATACATAATTGCAGGCTAGAAACTTTGAAATTGTCATGTTAAAACTAGCCTGTGTTCCACAAATTGGTGTTTAGCTTTTTTGCAATCGGAGAAACCTTATATTTCCATGCCATGTAAACCACTAAACAAGCATGTTTAATTTTATTTTAAATCAGAATTATACACTTTTTTGGGGGGTTGCATATGTCACCAAAAGTGAAAGTATGTCTTCACTTTTATGACAAAAAAAAGTTCTGTCATGACAACTCTCTGAGAGATTGGCATGGTAATGGATATGGCAATGTTAATAATTTCTTGGCGAAATAAATCCGTGCTGCTGCTGCTGCTGCTGCACATATAACAATCATGAAATTACCCCGTAGCAAATACAGATGGAGATGGATGGAGATGGAGGGTTTCTGAAAGCACGCTGCTGACTGCTAACAGCAAACAATGGCATGTATTTGAATGTTGAGCAGCAAGCTCATTGGTTTGAGATGCCACAGCAACCAATCAGCTGCACAATGTTGATAACGATGTGATCGCTAACAAATTGAGTTAAGGACCTATCAGCCTGCACCATCTAGAGTTTCATGACAGAATTTTGTATTTGTCTAGAGCTGTTGATTCTCTTAGGCTGTGTTCACACTTGGCAGGTTTAGTTAGATTAAAACAAACTCCGGTGCGATTGCTTTGTTAGTACGTTTCATTGGAGTGTATATGCTGCCATCCAAACCTTGGTGCGCACCAAACAAACGGACCAAGACCCCTAAAAAGGTAGGTTGCAAAATATACGTCATAAAAGCCTTTATTTTTTGTATCTTTAGGTTCAGACTTAAAATGACTGTGTGAATGCTAAGTGAACCAAGACTAAGGGCCTGTCTTCATAGTCGACAAACCTGAAACAAATCCGGCGAATGCGTCTTCTGTTTTCCACATGTCCTCTCTGTTGATTAATCAGACGTAGATAAACCAACACAGCTCACAAAGGCAACACAACTGCTGGAACCGGCATTTTCCGGAATGAAAATAGTAGTAGGCGACTACCGGTAGACACGTTGACGCTGCGCTGCGTAGGTGAGCACGTTCGCTATGCTAATTTGAATATAGTGGTATTTCATAGGGAAAGATCTTCACCCCTACTTCCCTCGTCGAGGGGACTTTACTCAAAACCAAGTGGAAGTTTTAAGGGGGGAAAAATGGGACAGGGCCTAAATGTATAATTTTCTTTTTTTGGTCCGGATCAAAGGAACCAAGAGAACCGAGCTACTAGTGTGAACACTCCCTTAAAGTCTGCTTTGCATCCAACTGCTTTGTCCAACTTAACCTACTAACCACTACTAGTATCACAAAGAACAGTGATTCTCAACTGGTTTGACCATGAGACCCACACTTTCCCATGGTCATTAGACCATGACCCAATTTAGAAATTTGACGTAATTCCTAAAATAGCTTAAGATAATAAGGCAAATAAATAGCAGTCCCAAATTAGTTTTTGTTATTACAATAAAGCTAAATTGGTATGAGTCACCAAAGTCATTTAAAAATATACAAAATAACACAGTGAAAATTAAGTTGTTTGATGGGGTTACGGAAACAAGTTACAATGGTAAATACATAATACTAACATGAACTGTTAATGAAACATATGGAAACTGCTCCTGATGAATAGAATGAACATCATACCAGCATGCAAATCCTTCCCAGCTAACACACAAAGAACAAGTTAAGTAATTTATTGGTACTCTTAATTTCATGACTTACTAATTGACAAAAACTACGACGTTGCATGCTCATAATTTATTTTGCACATTATAGGGAAGGGATGTGCACGTGCCGCCGCATTTGGCCGTGCAATTGAAGATTGTGCTCAAAAGAACAGCATTTATTTGAAATACAGATCTTTGCAATTTAAGTTCTTTTAAAAATAATTCTTACTGATCCCAAACATTTGAACTGTATATACAACCCCAAATCAGAAAAAGTTGGGACACTGTACAAATTGTGAGTAAAAAAGGAATGGAATAATTTACAAATCTCATAAACTTATATTTTATTCACAATAGAATATAGATAACATACAGTATCAAATGTTGAAAGTGAGACATTTTGAAATGTCATGCCAAATATTGGCTCATTTTGGATTTCATGAGAGCTACACATTCCAAAAAAGTTGGGACAGGTAGCAATAAGAGGCCGGAAAAGTTAAATGTACATATAAGGAACAGCTGGAGGACCAATTTGCAACTTATTAGGTCAATTGGCAACATAGTTGCGGCGAAAAATAGTGGAGCAATATCAGAAAGGAGTTTCTCAGAGAAAAATTGCAAAGAGTTTGAAGTTATCATCATCTACAGTGCATAATATCATCCAAAGATTCAGAGAATCTGGAACAATCTCTGTGCGTAAGGGTCAAGGCCGGAAACCATACTGGATGCCAGCGATCTTCGGGCCCTTAGACGGCACTGCATCACATACACGAATGCTACTGTAATGGAAATCACAACATGGGCTCAGGAATACTTCCAGAAAACATTGTCGGTGAACACAATCCACCGTGCCATTCGCCGTTGCCAGCTAAAACTCTATGGGTCAAAAAAGAAGCCATATCTAAACAGGATCTAGAAGCGCAGGCGTTTTCTCTGGGCCAAGGCTCATTAAAAATGGACTTTGGCAAAGTGGAAAACTGTTCTGTGGTCAGACGAATCAAAATTTGAAGTTCTTTTTGGAAAACTGGGACGCCATGTCATCCGGACTAAAGAGGACAAGGACAACCCAAGTTGTTATCAGCACTCAGTTCAGAAGCCTGCATTTCTGATGGTATGGGGTTGCATGAGTGCGTGTGGCATGGGCAGCTTACACATCTGGAAAGGCACCATCAATGCTGAAAGGTATATCCAAGTTCTAGAACAACATATGTTCCCATCCAGACGTCGTCTCTTTCAGGGAAGACCTTGCATTTTCCAACATGACAATGCCAGACCATATACTGCATCAATTACAATATCATGGCTGCGTAGAAGAAGGATACGGGTACTGAAATGGCCAGCCTGCAGTCCAGATCTTTCACCCATAGAAAACATTTGGTGCATCATAAAGAGGAAGATGCGGCAAAGACGACTTAAGACAGTTGAGCAACTAGAAGCCTGCATTAGACAAGAATGGGACAACATTCCTATTCCTAAACTTGAGCAACTTGTCTTCTCAGTTTGCAGACTGTTATAAAAAGAAGAGGGGATGCCACACAGTGGTAAACATGGCCTTGTCCCAACTTTTTTGAGATGTGTTGATGCAATGAAATTAAAAATCAACTTATTTTTCCCTTAAAATTATACATTTTCTCAGTTTAAACATTTGATATGTCATTTATGTTGTATTTTGAATAAAATATTGAAATTTGAAACTTCCACATCATTGCATTCTGTTTTTATTCACAATTTGTACAGTGTCCCAACTTTTTCTGATTTGGGGTTGTAATACAGCTCTTAAAAGCTACAGCACATGACCTGCAGCCATTATTACATTCAGCTGTATGTAATCCCAAAGAAAATAGTTCTCAATTGCTATTTCTTCCCATCTCTCACTTTCTGCTGCAGTAGTGTGAATGCTGTTTGGATAGAAAAATGGTCAAAGCTCATGGATGGAGAGGAAACTTTTACAACTGCAAGACAATACATAAATGGAAACAACTTAGTTCGAATGACTGACTTGCATTACTATGATGTCTGTGATGGTGCTGATCCATCAGCAGTGGTCATGGATGACCTTATCAAATATACAGAAATGTGGTTATGTAAAAGACATGAATTCTTGGTTCACATTTGCAGTGCAATCAATGAGAAGTTGTACTATTTGGCATAGCAAAGATCTTTCAGCGTAACACGTTCATTACAATTGAGTTATTTTTCTGATGTCTCTGGCTGCCTGTGGGATTTTTCCTTGGGTGGCCATTGACAGTTGCACATCCACAGAATTGGCCTGACAGATTCCTAGGGATGAACGTGGACACATACGCAGAGCCTGTTTATTTTTGAGAGTTTTGCAGTTTGAATTCCTTGCTGAGTTTTGACTTTTGTCTGGCCTATGACCTCTGAATTCCACAAGCAGCAGGAGGGCTGAAGCATTCTCTAGACTCAAACTCATCTGAAATATGGCTCACAAACCGTCTTTTATTCTTGGTTAACAAAGCAGTAATGATTAAATAATGGGTTTTATGTGGGGTGTGTTGCAATAGTTCCCTAGCTTTGCTACCTTTACAATGAAGAAGTAAAAACACAAATGTGTTAGGTTTCATGGTAATGTCACACTGAGGTTTTCGTGATGTTTAACTTGTTCTTTTAAATCAATAACACAGGCTGGGATTTAAGATAGATCATTTGTGGTACATCTCTGCTTTTCTGTCCTGTCATATATGAAAGTAATGAAACAGCATATCAGTGGACTCACTGGCACTTCATAGACCTCAGCACCATGGTACCAAGTATTTTCTAACTCTCCAAATGTGAAAAACATTTGTCTATTAATGGCAAACACTTTCCTCTTAGAATTTTCCAAATGACTCGGGTCGCTAGTCCAGTTCTTTGTGGGATATTGAGTATGTAAAGGTTGTGTATTAGCGAGGCTGTTTCATTCAGTGCTATTAGTCTTTTGTAGCCCTGCCGCAGAGAAAAAAAAAAGTATGAACTTAATGAGTCTGAGCCTGATTGTTTTAACAGCTCACTGTGTCATTGCCCTGGAAATTTGACTAGACTATTAAATCACTGCAACAATGGCCTTCTTTCTCATGCTCATCTCTCTATTTCTCTTTCATACTTCCTTCTTTCCAATTTTTTTATTTAGGTGAGTTTGTCCCGAGCTGAACTCAAGTGTAAAGTGTAGTGCCAAAAGCGGCTATAGCACCAGTAATATTCACAATATTAATAGCAGTGAAAATATGCACACAGTCTGAGCTCCTTCTGTGAAAAATTATTTCCAGAGACATTTGAAAATGTTTAGATTAACTTTTAACTGGAGACCTCGGTTGGTTTTCTTTTTATGTGTAAACTTATTTCCTTATTTCATGCTCATTTCAAACCTATGTCAAACTTAGATGGTTAGTTTATCCAAATATTGTTATATCACAGAAATTTCATATTTACATAAGAAACAGTGATACACTGTCACTGTCAGCTCATTTTGTTTATTTCTAAAGTGAGATGAAACATACATCTGTAGTGTTATTTTTTTTTCTACATTCTTATAATTGTATTTTAACTGTAATGGGTAAACTCCATTTGTTCGGGGAGCTGGATCCAGATTTTGTTGGAATGCTTCCCTGGAGAAGCTCGCCAAACAGAGAAATATTTTCTCAAGGGTCCCATGATGTTGACCCCTGGCCTATGGCAGAACACTCATTGAGGTCTGGATCTGCAATAAACGAGTGTCAGATATCGCTCCCTGAATCGCACTGTCCCTGAGTGGGTATTGCTCCTGTTCAGAGAATTAACCTTTACCACCTGTCAGAATCAGCTTTAGATGTGGTGATTATTGGTGTGTGAGAGATGTGGTGCTTCTAAATATTTTCATTGTGGCAGGATGTGTTAGTGCCTTTGTATTTTGAATCTTTCATGTATGATGCAGAATGAAGAGGGGTTTTCAAATAGGATGATCACCTAAGTGATTCCCCTCCTTAAATATTCAATTCACATTTATTTTTCACAATACCTTTTGCATGTATGTAAAAACATTCATTTAGGCAGAAACAATGAGCCTTGTTAATGCAATTATTACGATACGTTTTGATCATAATGATTACAATTTATAGAAAATTTGGCAGTTTTGTATGTTGATACAGAATTGGCATCATCTGAAGATCCCAACTGGAGTTGGTGTAATCTGTAATGGGCATCCAGAGTTAGAAACAGAAAAGCAACTGGACAATTATTAGCATAGCTACTGTTCATAACATTCATATTCAAGCAATAGATTTTCATGTGCATTTGATCTGATGGAATGTAGCTTGTTTGCAGGACAACCACCTAGTAGTGCATTACAGTAATCCAGTCTAGAGGTCATGAATGCATGAACTAACTTTTCTGCATCAGAAACAGATAACTTGTTCCGTATCTTAGCAATGTTTCTAAGGTGGAAGAAGGCTGTTTTTGTAACATGTGAAATATGATTTCAAGAGACAAGTTGCTGTCTAATATAACACCCAGGTCTTTAACTGTAAAGGGTGAAGTAACAGTACATCCTTGTAGATGCAGATTCTGTGTAGAGGTTTTTGGTCTTAATAAGTAATACTCCATTAGACCTCTTATTAGATGGTCTCAGTCTTATGTGAATTTAATGGAAGAAAATTACTGGTTGCCCAATATTTTATATCTTTAACACACTCTGTCAACTTGACAACATATCTGTCGTGATGAAATATATAATGGTGTATCATCAGCATAACAGTGGAAACTAATTCCATGTTTTCTAATAATATTACCAAGGGGCAGCATGTATACTGAAAATAGCAGAGGGCCTAAAACAGACCCTTGCGGCACTCCATAATTTACTGATGGTAATATGGATTATTTAAATAAACAAAATGTTTACGGTCAGATAGGTACGATCTAAACCACCTTAATGCCTGTCCCTGAATACCAGTGTAATTTTGTATCCGATCTAAGAGTATTTTATGACCTATAGTGTTGAACGCAGCACTAAGATCAAGTAAAACTAGTATTGAGATGCAGCCTTGGTCAGAAGCTAGAAGCAAGTCATTTGTAATTTTAACGAGCACAGTTTCTGTGCTCTGATGGGTCCTGAATCCTGACTGAAATTTTTGCTATAAGGAGCACAAATGAGCAGTGCCACTGTACACTGAGCAGTTGAGACATCATTAGGGTTATTTGCAAATCTATCTTTAGTGGTTGGGATAATCGTTCTACCTGATCCATAACGTTGAACAATAATACTTTGAGCTGTGAACGGAACTCTGAGTTGCAATGCTGTGCCGCTCACATGAAAATATAGCATTTTACATGAGAGCTACTCTTAAAATTAGCTATTTTGCAGTAAATGGACTTTTGTTTCCCATGATTAGTTTTACTTTCACTCTCTGACCCCAATGGACATATACTGCCTTACATTTGATAGGCTATTTAATAGTACCACCTCACCATTAACTAATTTTGAAGTTCTGAATGACATTTAAGAGCCCATCTTGACATGGCACAGGCACATAAATGTGAAGTCAAACAGGTTTTCTCTCTCCCTCGAGACCACTATCAGCATGAAAGAATTCTGCTTCTCTTGAATAAACAGTTGAAAGTACACATCTTGATGTGTTTAAGGATGCCTAGTATTCCAGTGATCTGTGACTAGTTAAATGAGTCCTCCATGGCTACTTAGTGAAAGTGACAGCCTTTGCTTTTAAAAGCTGCATGCTTCCGAGAGCCGTGAAAAGTATGTACTGCTCCCTACAGTGCGACTGCCACTGCACCTGAATAATGTGTGTGTCCCTGATTGCTCTCTGCAGGAGCAGTATTACGTGTAAAGCATGTCAGCATTAATGGAGCGATGTGTTTAGTCAGTCTGGGTCATAGGATACATATTTCAACACACACACACAAACAGATCTCAGCAGAGTCCCACATACCTAACCGCCCTGCGCGCTTCCATCGATACATTACCTCAGACATCAACATTCATCTTAAACCTGTTTAAACATTCCTTTGCCATTAGATTCCACTCACCTGCCATCTCTCATTGATTCACTTCCTCTAACCTCCTTTAAACGTCCCTGTTTTCATAGGGAGCTTAAATCAACACGCTTCTGGCTGTATTATTTACAGGGAAGTGGATCACACACCTGCTTTATGCTTATGTGTTTTTTTTTCTGACATTTCTGTTAGATGAATGCTGTACTGTGTCAAAGATAACATTTATATGTTTGGATTGTGGATGTTTATAGGTTACTGGTAGGAGCCCCACTGGAAACAAATGGACAGCATCAGACAGGAGATGTGTACAAATGTCCCTTAAGCAGGAGATCTGGAGGACCCAGCTGCACCAAACTCAATCTTGGTATGGTGATTGCAGTTTTTATATTTTCACAGAATTTTTTGTTAATTTTGTGTAAAAAGCATTTCAGCATTGTTTTTATCATCATATTTCCATTATTTTTTAAAAAAAATCATAATTTTAATTATTATCATCATAATGTACATATTATGTCTCTTTGTTATCATTGGTGAAGTTGCACAACCCATTGTTAATGAAAAATTCTGTCAGTAATTGTGTTGATGAGATTAACACTGGATGACTGTGGATTATAATTACTAGATATATAATTAGCATAAATACTTTTTGTAAACATACTTCAAAAGGAACTGTAATTATTTACTAGCACCAAATAATTACTTCACAAAGCTTCCACAATAAGGGTAAGAGTTGTGGTTTGGGTAAAGTGTTACCATGCATGCCTTGTGAAAAGCAGTGGGGGGTGGGGAACAGATTGATTCATTCAAATACACCCCTGAAATTGAGTTTACATACACATCTGGGTTTTTCACTACAGAACACAACATCTACAGTATGTCAAGCATATGTGTTCTATATAATCTCAAGTGTGTCAATACAACCACTCTGCCAGTTTCAATATGTGTATGCGTATAGATGCACACACATAACAGATGCACACTGCAGATAAAGTCAGGAATGTCTAGACAGAATTAACAAATATGTTTACTGTTAGAGGAAGTCCCTGTTTAAAGTACAAATGCCACATATGGACTGTGGTCAGATTTTACAGCACAGCATTTTATTTCGCTTACACATTTGAAACATTTGTTAATGTTGTTTTTTTTTTCTTAAGGCAGGATATCCTTGACAAATGTCTCTGAACGAAAGGATAAGATGAGACTTGGAATGACCCTTTCGTCCAACCCTAAAGACAACAGCTTTGTGGTGAGTTGAAGGTTTTGAATGTCTGGTTAGATAATAATACATATTCAGTGTTATATTTAAAGTAATCTGGAATTTAAACGGTCTACAACACTAATATTATTAAGTGTTTAAACAACATCGATTCCCTGTGGAACACTATGAAATCATAATTTTTGTCAAATGAGCCCATGATCTTCATGTAAATCCTAAATTAATTTATTAATGGTGCACTTAATTCTCTTTGTGTTAATTCACAGGCATGTGGTCCCCTTTGGTCGTACGAATGTGGTAGCTCGTACTACAGCACTGGAATTTGCTCCAGAGTCAACGCCAGCTTCAAGTTTTCCCGCACTATCGCTCCTGCCTTCCAAAGTAAGCACAATGCACCTGCGCCCTCGATTTAACTAGGACGGTTTTTACAGTGACATTTCAGTAATATGTTTCAACTTTCTGTCTTAAATGTGGACTTTATTTTTATGCTGAATTTGGCCATGACAAGAAACTGTCATGGCCAAATTCAGCATAAAAATAAAGTTTTATGGATCTGTCATATGCAATATATTGTGGAATTAATCTTCTTGTTAAAAAGAAAATGATCATGACTGCTCATAAAGCAGAGAGCTGAGAATATAAATCTTTATTTTTATTTTTATTTGTTTTATGAAAGAATCACAGGCCTCAATTTTTTTTAGAACAAATCCCTAAAATTAGCTTCTGAGCAGAATTACTACCTTTTAAGAGTTGCCAAAGGCATCAAAAACATCTAATTTCCCTTATCAGGGTGTGAGACATACATGGACATAGTTATAGTCCTGGACGGTTCAAATTCAATCTACCCCTGGAATGAAGTTCAAGACTTCCTTATCAACATCCTGCGGAAATTCTACGTTGGACCGGGACAGATTCAGGTGTTTTTGAGTTTCTGAACAATGTCACTGCGAAGTATCAAATGTGTCTTCATTTTTGTCACATGAGGTGAATCATGTGCTCGTCAGGTTGGAGTACTACAATATGGAGAAAAGGTGGTGACAGAGTTTCAGCTGAATGACTTCCGTTCTGTGGAGGATGTGGTCAAAGCGGCCCGTAAAATAGGCCAGCGAGGAGGAGAAGAGACCAACACTGCTCTGGGAATCAGTGTTGCACGGTACTGCGCATAAATGAAAAATATATATATAATAATGATAATAAAAAAAAACACTTAATAATCATCCAGCTAATAATCATTACACTACCATGTAAAAGTTTTTCATTACCATTAATTTTTTTTAATGTTTTTGAAAGTAGTCTCTTCTGTTCATTAAGGCTGCATTTATTTGATCAAAATACAGTATAAACAGTAATATTGTGAAATATTTTTATTATTTTAAACTGTTTTAAACTATTAACTGTTTTCTGTTTTAATCTTTTTTTTAAATGTCATTTAGTCTTCAGTGTCACAGAAATCATTCTAATATGCTGATTTGTTGTTCAAGAAACAATTCTTATTATTATCCATGTCGAAAACAGTTGTGCTGCTCAATGTTTTTGTGGAAACTTCACAAAAGATAGAGAAGATTCTATTCATTTTTCTTTGATGAATAGAAAGTTCAAAAGAACACCATTTATTTAAATAAATATAAATATTTTGTAACATTATAAATGTTTACTGTCACTTTAACACATCTTTATTCTTTACTGTCACTTTTGATCAATTCAATGAATCCTTGCTGAATAAAAGTATTATTTTCTTTCAAGGAAGTAACTTACTGACCTCAAACTTTTGAATGATTGTACATTTTGCTTATTAATAGAGTCCAAGACTTACATTTACAGATCATAAATTATTATCTATGGATATTCACAGCTCAGAGGCCTTTAAACAGGGAGGTAGAAGAGGAGCAAAGAAGGTCATGATCGTCATCACAGATGGAGAATCACATGACAGCGCTGACCTGCAGCAGGTCATTGAGGACAGCGAGAAGGACGGCATCACCAGATATGCCATCGCTGTAAGTATTGCCTTTCTTACTTCAGTTTACTTCATTTTTTTTCCTGCTTTCGTTTTTTACTTTGGCAGTGATGCCAACTCTCATGCTGAAATTATGTGATGACCTATTTTTAAAATGGGCTTTTAACCAGTCATTAAAGTCACATTCAGCTGCTGACACCAGTGAAAAAGGCCCAATGCTTTCACTCCTACTTATTGAGCCTTAGATTTGATATGTTCTCTTGGAGCGCTCAAAAGAAATGCGTCATGTTTGAGCTCTTTTCAGGCTGATTGATTCTTGACGTTCTTCTTCACAACAGGTACTGGGCTACTACAATCGAAGAGGCATCAACCCTGAAGCTTTCCTTAATGAGATCAAGTACATCGCTAGCGACCCCGACGATAAGCATTTCTTTAATGTGACAGATGAGGCAGCTTTGAAGGACATTGTGGACGCTCTCGGAGAGAGGATCTTCAGTTTAGAGGGTTGGCGATTTTACCACAATGGCATCACACACAGCATTGCATCATATCCATAACACAGCCCAAAACCTCAGCCTGTAAAATCTCTGCACAGCACTACACTGTAAATTGCATTGGACCAAATCTTCAAATTTATACCACATCTCTTTGCTATATTCTCAGTGCCAACTCTTTCTTTAAGATCACTGAAATCTGCAATGCTCTGTAGTAGGAAATGGTGGACTCTTTTCTCCTGTGTGTTTATGTTGTCTTTGTGTGCAGGGACTAGCAAGAATGGGACAGCATTTGGTCTCCAGATGTCTCAGGCTGGCTTCTCCACACACATAGTGGAGGTGAGTCTTTATGTTCATCAGTCTGTAAGTGCATTTAAATGTGGTCATGTTAACACGTTAACCTGTTTTCCTTTATCAAAGTAAGGTCATAAATGGCTTAAGCATAAACCGATCAACACAGGTAGATTTAAGCACATCCAATAAAGAGTGAGCATTTCACGGTAAGGGAGGAGGAAATATATCGCAAACTCCCAACTCTTTCTTGACCAAGAAATTATAAAAATGTGTTCTCATCTCATGCAGACCAAGTAGAAGTGGTACAGTGGTACTGTGGTTTACTCACCCTCAAGTCATCCTAGGTGTATTTTTATTTATTTTAGTCAATAAAGTTTTAAATATGGATATTTTTCTTACAAGAACGCATCGCTGCACTTCTATCATGGATGGATGCACTTTGATGGACTTCAAAACTTATCACTGCCATTATAAAGCTTGGAAGAGCCAAGACATTTTTTAATATAACTCCGATTCTATTCGTCTGAAAGAAGAATGTCATATACACCTAGGATGGCTTGAGGGTGAGTAAATCATGGGGTCATTTTCATTTTTGGGTGAACTATCCCTTTAACATCACATCTCGTATAACGAATGGAACACTCTGAGTCAGATCCACAAATTATTTGGTTTTGACGTCACTACCGGGTAATAACCAGATTTTTTAATAAAGTCTAGTAAACATGGCTTACCTGCGTTGCCGGATTAGAGGCTTGCATGTAAACTAGGACAATGGGTTAATTCAATAAGCTGATTTTTGGGAGTTATCAGCATATCGGTGTGAATATAAATGTGCTTTGTAAGTTCTGGGTCTACTTTATTCCTTAGTTCATAGCTCCTTTTTTCCATCTCAGCTGAAAGAAAAACCTAGACAGTTTAACTGAGATCAGACTAAGAACTTTGTCTGAACCAAAAGTCAGACGTTCAGTGAATGTTTAGGTTTACTTTCTTTAAACTGAAACTTTATCTTTCTTTCTTTCTTTCTTTCTTTCTTTCTTTCTTTCTTTCTTTCTTTCTTTCTTTCTTTCTTTCTTTCTTTCTTTCTTTCTTTCTTTCTTTCTTTCTTTCTTTCTTTTCTTTAGGTCATCTCTATATGTCGCTGTCAGTAATATGATACACCAAAAATATTACACCTTTACAATGGTGAGCAGATAAGATTCCTCCCTGATAATTCAAACAAGCCTCTTTCTGATTCTCATTCCAAAAAAATGAATATAAGGCCCAGGCTTTCCCAGGGAAGGGATTATTGTGGTGAGAAGTGTGGAGGAGCCGCACCTTAGGGGAGAAGGAATATTTTTTTCTTGTCTGTCTGAACCCAGAGCTGATATTAGAGCTGGCTTGTCCTCCAACACAGACTCAGCATCTGACACTCCCATACTGTACCTGCTGCTCTGGCAGGCAGTCTGCCACGCTCTGTCCACAAATCAGCCCAAACTGTACCTGGTAGGTCTGTATCCATCCAAGACCTGCTCCCAACTGTAATGCTAATCATCTCTGTCCAGGCTGCACAGTTTGCTGATGCAACCCCTCCGATTTTTCCACTCCGTCCCCTGAAGGCAAGCAATGAGAGTTATTAATATCTAGTCTTTTTTTATGGAAGAAATGGATAGGAAAACTCCAGATGGCCATTGGGATGGCTGAAAATCTGGATGCCTGGAACAACATCTGCAACAGAAGCATCTTGAGTGTTGAGAGGAGGGATAAGTTGTTGGAAAGAATGTTTGCACTCTAGGAGATAATCATACCCCTAAATCCAGATGGTACTCTCTAAAGGATGTGTCTTGGTTTAAATGTGTCTAGGCTTATATACAGTGGGGAGAACAAGTATTTGATACACTGCCGATTTTGCAGGTTTTCCTACTTACAAAGCATGTAGAGGTCTGTAATTTTTATCATAGGTACACTTCAACTGTGAGAGACGGAATCTAAAACAAAATCCAGAAAATCACATTGTATGATTTTTAAATAATTAATTTGCTTTTTATTGCATGACATAAGTATTTGATCACCTACCAACCAGTAAGAATTCCGGCTCTCATAGACCTGTTAGTTTTTCTTTAAGAAGCCCTCCTGTTCTCCATTCATTACCTGAATTAACTGCACCTGTTTGAACTCGTTACCTGTTTAAAAGACACCTGTCCACACACTCAATCAAACAGACTCCAACCTCTCCACAATGGCCAAGACCAGAGAGCTGTGTAAGGACATCAGGGATAAAATTGTAGACCTGCACAAGGCTGGGATGGGCTACAGGACAATAGGCAAGCAGCTTGGTGAGAAGGCAGCAACTGTTGGCGCAATTATTAGAAAATGGAAGAAGTTCAAGATGACGGTCAATCTCCCTTGGTCTGGGGCACCATGCAAGATCTCACCTCGTGGGGCATCAATGATCATGAGGAAGGTGAGGAATCAGCCCAGAACTACATGGCAGGACCTGGTCAATGACCTGAAGAGAGCTGGCACCACAGTCTCAAAGAAAACCATTAGTAACACACTATGCCGTCATGGATTAAAATCCTGCAGCACACGCAAGGTCCCCCTGCTCAAGCCAGCGCATGTCCAGGCCCGTCTGAAGTTTGCCAATGACCATCTGGATGATCCAGAGGAGGAATGGGAGAAGGTCATGTGGTCTGATGAGACAAAAATAGAGCTTTTTGGTCTAAACTCCACTCGCCGTGTTTGGAGGATGAAGAAGGATGAGTACAACCCCAAGAACACCATCCCAACCATGAAGCATGGAGGTGAAAACATCATTCTTTGGGGATGCTTTTCTGCAAAGGGGACAGGACGACTGCACCGTATTGAGGGGAGGATGGATGGGGCCATGTATCGCAAGATCTTGACATGACAACCTCCTTCTCAGTAAGAGCACTGAAGATGGGTCATGGCTGGGTCTTCCAGCATGACAACGACCGGAAACACACAGCCAGGGCAACTAAGGAGTGGCTCCGTAAGAAGCATCTCAAGGTCCTGGAGGTCCTGGAATCCCTACTGCAGTGTGTGCAAATCTGGTCAAGAACTACAGGAAACGTATGATCTCTGTAATTGCAAACAAAGGTTTCTGTACCAAATATTAAGTTCTGCTTTTCTGATGTATCAAATACTTGTCATGCAATAAAATGCAAATTAATTACTTAAAAATTATACAATGTGATTTCCTGGATTTTTGTTTTAGATTTCGTCACTCACAGTTGAAGTGTACCTATGATAAAAATTACAGACTTCTACATGCTTTGTAAGTGGGAAAACCTGCAAAATCGGCAGTGTGTCAAATACTTGTTCTCCCCACTGTATATGTGACACATATTCGACTTAGACTTTATTTCATGCCCCGGAATTTATTTTATTTGGTTTATTTATTTTTGGATTTTTGTACATTTAACATGATCACTAGACAACATTATTTCTGTCATGACAAGTCTCGGGAGATTGGAATGGTAATAGAGATTGGCATGGTAATGGATATGGCAATGGTAATGTATTTGGTCTTGCCAGAATAGATCTGCTACGCTGCTGCTGCAGAGCAAGTACAGAGTCTTGCTACTGCCAATACATTCACAGACATTGCTGTGAGCATGTAAGGCATGCTGCTGCTGCTGCTGCACATGTAACATGCATGAATGAGCCCCCAATCAAATCAGGAAACGAGAAAGGGGCAGAGCCCTCTTCAACAAACTATTTTTATTTAGATAATTTACAAGTTGTCCAGCCAATACCAATAAAGCTGTGGGCAGGAAGACTACTGCTATACATTTGTAAAGCAACTTTTTTACCCTACAGAGTTGCACAGGGTAATAGGAGAAATAGACAGTACAAGTAAAATGCACATGATGTTGAGTGGTAAAACAAGCTGTTGCATCGGCAGATATGCATACATACATGATGAACAGGAGACAGGAAAGGACAGGAAAAAAACATCCAGAACAAACAGCAGATCTATTGCTAAGACATGTACTGCATTTTTTATTTCATGGGACTACATGTTTTGCCTATCTACCTATCTTAGGTAGCCTTGGCTACCTTGCCGACCTGCTTAACACTACACTGATAAAAGATTTTCATTCATCCAATTAAAAAATTTTAGGGTAATGGTTCACATCTATATTTTATAACTTGAGCCAATGAAAAATAAATAACTTGCCCTTACCAATATTTTCTATGTCAATGAAAACTATTTTATAACACTTGGCACAAAGCATATTTTTCTTGTTGAAAAAAATAAATTAATTTAAATTCTATTTTTGATCTAAACAAAAATATATAGATTTAATCAAAACAAAAATTCTCATTTAATAAATATTTATTAGAAATTATTTGTTTTCTCCAATTAAATAGATATTGATTTAATAATACAATTATTTCTCATTTTTAAAAATACAAGTTAATAGAAATTATTTATTTTAAACAAACAAAAAGATATGGATCCAATAAAACATATTTCCCATTAAGGAACATTAATTAATCTTGTCCAAAATCAAATAAAAAAGACACATAATTTTCATTAAATCGATATTTATTGAATTATTATATACATTACTTCCACACATCCACAATTTCGTGTCAGATTTTCAACATTTGCGACAGACGGCAAGTCCCTCAGAACCTCTTGACCCTCAAGTATGATTCCAATGTTTGTGGGTATACAGCTTGTGCATCTCTGATGACAAAGATTTCCATGGTTTCTGCTGAAGAGTTTTTTCAGCCTCTTCCTTCTCCAACACCTGGAAAAGAATTTAGGAAGGAGAAAAGAAAAAGAAAAAAAGAATAAGGAATCAATACAGCTTGGGTTTCCCCCCAAATAAGTTTACATAATACTAATACTTCTAACTAATTATAAAAATTTACTCCAATTTTTTGTTGACATAAATATAAGTTGCACAAACTTTCCAGCACATGGGACTCTGATTTTAGCTGAAAGTAATTGTTTCTATATTTGAAATTAGCCTTCAGACTGTTTTCAGACATATATCTGAACATAGTCTGATGGCTAATTTTGAAGTGGACAGCCATATCTAGTGTTTTCACATCTCTAAAGTAATCTGGCCTTACCAGGAAATCTTTGATCAGGTCCTCCACTGTTTCTCCCATAAAGGATGAGATATTTAAGTGCTCTTTGTAGCGGTGTCAGTATCCTGCATCAAGATAGTACAAATTTGGCATGAGTGTACATTATGGTCAACAAACTTTAGCACAACATACGTTATCAGTTGATATAATAATCATTACAGTATATGATTCAATATAGTGTCAATCCTATTACTAACGCCACGAAAAAATGTCTGCCCCCCCAGTGTCCTCTGGCTAGTACTACACTTTTTTGAAAACCAACTGACATCAACCGATTGGCGCCAATGGAGCAATACTTCCATAAATAAAAAGCATACAATCCATAAATAAATAAATGACCATTGTGAGTGTCGACAGTCATAAGTGTTAGTTAACGTTACCATTAATCATAAGTGAACGCCAGTCCTTTTACATGTAAGTTAACGTTAGCGATCAGGTTTCTACGGTTTTAACCAGAGAACGTCATTCTTATGACGCTGCATCGAGATAACGTTATGTTCAATGATTAAACGTTCACGTTAATTACCATTGTAAAATCAAAATAAGCCAGGGGTAAACGTATATGTTCCCTTTTGCAATCGGTCAGGAATTAACGTCGACACATTAACGTTAACTTGCCTAACTTAGTGTGTAAACTAAGCTAGCTAACACATTTTTAAACTAATGTAAGTTACATAACGATATCTACCAGATAAATTCGGCAGAGCAACATGTCTTGTACAGGCTACTAAATATACAGCAGCACAAAGCACATTTAAATGGTTGTTTGTTTCACTTACTTCAGTTTATCCGCGATGAAATCTGATTCTCTCTGGAGCAGCAAAGTGATCCACGGAACGTAGAAGAGCGGTTACAGCGGTCTGCTGACTGGTCGTGGTCGTCGAGAAGATTTGTGTTTAATGCCCATGCGCAATCCTGTGTGTAACCTTGAAATTGTACATTCGTCGAAACAAATATTTCTTATTTGAGCTCTTAATGAAAAATATTTATATTTAACTATGTTTTGAACGAAAAAAATATTATTTGAAAAATAAAACAAATAATGGTAAACTGAATTGAAAGACAAATTATTAATTGGATGAAATACTGCTTGAAAACCTTTTTACAGTGTAGTGACCTAAGGCTATTTGCGCCTTGGCTACCTTGCTGACCGGATAAACACTAGTGACCTAAGACTATCTGTTTCTAGGCTACCTTGCCGATCGGCTTAACACTAGAAATGCTTGCTATGTGTTCTCATGAACAATAGATATAACAATACAAGCTGATAGAGATAGGAATTCAGCAACCACCAGAGCAAGTACCATCAATAAGTCATTTGATAATAATTACAAAACCTTAATACTCCTATTTGATAAATGAAAAGCCATTAGGAGCGATAATAAATGACAGGAGCATGCTCTCATACTGCATTAACATGTTAAACATAATTAATGAAAACATTACTCTTGAAATAAAAGAATGTTGTTGTTGTTGTTGTTGTTGTTTTCTTATTTACTTTAACCTTCTCATCCGTAACTTAGACAACGTATGTTCACAGAGATACAAAAAATAGACCATTTGCTGCTTCACAGACACAACGGCATAACGTTCCAGCTTATGCTTAGTAAATCACACAAGACTATAAACAGATGCTTAGTTTAACTGTATTGTTTTTTAGCGTGACTCGGACACACAAGCATCTGAATTGGACACACAAGCATCTGAATCAACCACACACATTTAGCATAGCTAATAAAAGCTCTTGGAAATAAATGAATGCGTCAATAAAGTTATACCGCTAAATATGTGAACGTCGTTTAAAGCGCAAATGCTTATTGTTTTCATATACATGCTAACAGTGTATAAAACAGCAATGAAATACAATAGACCACTGCTGCTGCATGCAGTAAACACTGCTGCTTATAAGCATCAGTGATTCACTTGCGCAACTGTTGACATGATGCTAGTTTAAAACATTTCTAACATAAAGCTAGTTTAAAACTTGTAAAGATTGCTCCATTTAGGAATTAAATAACCGGACCACACAATGTGCGCAGACATGTGGAATAAAACATCAATCACTTATATTAGAAGTTGATTCCAGATTCGTTCTGAAAGCGCGCTGAAGACTGCTAACAGCAACACTATTGGTATTTGTTTGAATGTTGAGCCACAGCTCATTGGCCGCTAATGCAACAACAAGCAATCAGCTGTGCTACAGTATGTAGATAATGACGTGATCGCTACCAAGTGAGTTAGACCTATCAGCATGCACCATCTAGAGTCTCATGCCAGAACTAGGTATTTAAGATATACAGTAACAATATAAGTGATTGCCTAGATATAACACTGAATTCAGCAAGCAATAAAGATGAATTTTTTTGACGTAATTAAAAAAGGTAAAGTTAAAGTTAGTAACTGAAACTGAAAAAACAGACTGATAAATCTTAATTTGGCTCAGTGAGAACGATGCTGAGCCAAATTAAGATAAAGATGCCATCTGGCATCTGGTGTGTTTAATGAACCAATCAGATAAGATTAAATCCAGAGTCAACGAGAACCTCATTTGATTGACTACAAGAAGAAGCTAGACCCGCCTTCCCTCTCACATTTGCAAAGCTCTAATGAGTGAGAGAATCGTGCCAAAACTGTAAGCGTACACAACAAGTAATTTAGACATTTGCAACAGTTTATTTTTTACACATACAGATTGGTTCTACATGGTCAATCTGTTTTGCAGTTCTGTTTTCGCTGCAAATGGCAATATTTTGGCATCCACTGTAGTGGGGAATGCAGACTGAAGTGTTAGCAGGAACAAGATTCAAGTGTTTAACTGGTCAAAATTAGACAAGCAAAAGCAAAAAATGAGAAAAATATGTCCAGTAAAATGTGTCCAGTAAAAGTCTTAAAGCACTGCAGCACTGCAGTCCTGGTAGCATCAGGTTTAGAGGCAGTCCTGCTTTGTGTCTTTGTGCTGGTCCCTTATCACACCTTCTGCATGCTTATGTGGTGCTGGTTCAGTAGAAATGAAAAGCGATGATGGATTTATAGTAGCGATGATGAGGTGCAATGGTACCAGGTGCACAACATCACACCCAGCCAGCACTGTTCCATTTAGATGTGACTCCTTTTATGCTCTGAAAGCCAGGATGCAGTAGAGCCGAAGCTGAAGTTGTTGAAAGGATGAGGTCACACCATAAAGGCACACAAAGCAGGAAGATTTCTGAAAACATTGGTGGTTTCATCCACAGTGCATTTTGTTCTCTGATTAAAAACCAGAAAGTCATGATTATCAGCTCTCTGTGTTTATGTTTGAGATCTGAAGTATCCACTGAGCCAGAGCAGCGCATTCTCAGTGGGCTGCAAGTTTTGTAAGAATGTTCCGTCTTGGCTGGGATTGCTCGGAACGTTGTTGTTTGTATATATGCCAGGGAATTTAAGTTCTCTCTAAACATGAACCCATTCCACTTGCTCTCATTCCGACTACTGTCTACATAATTAACAGTGTGGGATGCAAAGCATTTTGTTCATATTTTTCAGCAGAATAAACTCATCACTAAGTAAATTAATTGTTTATGAGGTTTCCATGGCAATTGAATGCAAAGCACTTCCAGAGAAATCATGAGCTGGATGGACACTGAATGAATAAGATAAAATGTGTGAATCACTGTATTATGAATTTACTGAGAGCTAAATGAGGTCAAGAATGTAGCTACAATATGTTCTATACAAACAATTGCAAAATGTGAATTTTTTTAACTGAGATTTCAGTCTACCCTAAAATCCTCAAGATATTTTTGTCAATTACAAATAATCTTACTGCCCTATGCCATGGAGGCATGATTGGTGCATTGGCTAAATAATATAAAGAGGTTTTTGAGATTGTGAGTTTTTTTATTTTATTACATGGATTCCATTATTCTTCAGCAACTGTTCCAGAATTAATTCTATGCAATTCTCACTGAAATTGTTTTATTTTATTGGACTAATGTTGTGCCATTGGAAGCAAAAGCACATCAACCCGAAATAAGCACTGCAGATGCTCTAGGATCTCATAAAAATCAGTTGTATGTCAGAAACTTAAAACAATAGATGCCTCCATTCATCCCTTTAAAGACCCAAAGCCTGTAGTTTGATGCTATCAGAATTTACAGAAAAGGAGAATATAGTCAGTGAATTGTATGTAATTGTAAAGTTAGTGAATTGTATGTAAATGTAAAAATCTGAATATATTTGTTTGCTCTGTCTGCAGGACGGTATTTTAGTGGGAGCTGTGGGAGCTTATGACTGGAATGGGGCTGTGCTGAAGGAGACTCGTCAGGGTAAAGTGGTTCCACCAAAGTCCTCCTATGAACAGGAGTTTCCAGATGAACTGAAGAACCATGGAGCCTACCTGGGTAAAGAATCCACACCTATACATTGATTCAACCATGGCTGTCACTGAGATAAATGCCCCAGTGTGATATGTCAACATCTAAATGTTTTATTTTTATTGTTATTCATTCTACTGTAAAAAATGTTTACTCTCTTGGTCTCATTTTATCTCCACCTTGTTACCAAGTAAAGTGATACATCCAGTATACAGTCTTTAATTGATAAGCATTTTATTTTATCATCTTTCTCCTTTTGTGTATGTAGGTTACACAGTGACGTCAGTGGTGTCAGCTCTCAGTGGTCAGTTATATGTAGCAGGAGCTCCACGTTTTAACCACACGGGCAAGGTCATCATCTTCACCCTGAAAAATACTGGAGAGCTCACTATATTACACTCACTCAAGGGACAGCAGGTAAAGCACTTACAAACATGCTTACAAACATTTGCAGCACACAGTGTTTGTATACAATGCACATTTATTCTCCAATAGCATTCTGCTGCTCTGACTCATTCTTCACACACAGTTTTTGCGTCCTCCATAACACAATCGCTATTTACATCTCATATCGTCTGTAGACTCTTGCGTTACCAATACAATGACTGACGCATTTGTATTACATTCCAAAGAGCTCCGTTATCAGCCCCAAAGTGGAAAATGAAACCTTATCCATATCGGCTGGGCCGGATCAGCGTGGAATGGATCGATTAAGCAATGAGAACGGATTGGCCTGATGGTGGAAAAGCAGCTAGACTGTACAAACGACAGTGATCAATTGGTCATTGTGTTTTCAATCTCTCTTCTGGCTTTCATTTGCGATGAGTGGACTGTCTAGACTACAAACTCAAATCCATGTGCTTCTCATCACAGTCCTAAAGCATGCAAATAAATTCACTCTCACAAACAAAGCACAGAGTTATTGAATATTTTTAAAGGAGGTAAACATTTAACAGGTGATTAGCACCTCAAGAAATTGCTTTAAATATGACCCCTATTAATCAAACTGCATAATTATGCATGTGAGTCTTTATTCAGAAAGCATATATTGTACAGAGGATTGTGATTGAGAGACACATGAGAAATAAGCATTTGGTTATGCTGTTTTTTTGTTGTTGCCTTGTCTAGATCCATATATATATATATATATAACCCCTTAAAGTATGAGATTAAAGACAATACATACATTTTTGAATCAACCAACTGCTTGTATGAAGTTGCAAAGACTTTGGAATGAGATTGTGCACTTAAATTGTCATATTATTTATTTTGCCATTCACTGTATGTATTTATATGCCCTTATGCTTGAGGACAGTGTAAGTGAAAAGTGGTACAGCTCATGCATTTTTATGCTTACATTAGCTTATACATATCCAAGTGATGTGCTTCATAGGCACTAAATGCATGTCCTTGTGCACCAGTAGTAATCAGTCTGGCTTCGATGGATGTGTTTGTGCAGATAGGGTCATACTATGGCAGTGAGATTGCTCCAGTGGACATGGATGATGATGGAGTGACTGATAACCTGCTGGTGGCTGCACCCATGTTCTTCAGTGGAGGCTGGGAAAAGGGCAAAGTCTACATATACAAAGTCACAGAGCAGGTACAGTTTCTTGTGAAAAACAAGTTAATTAGCCATTGACAAGCTATTATATTACCTCCTGTTTACTTCTCACCCAGAAAGCAACATTACAGATGTTGTCTCTTGTCTTAAAGCTGAGGGATCCAAGCTCTGAAAACTGTGCCTGTGCATTAATGCAGTTCCTCATTAATGGTCTCACATAAATACTGACAGGCTTTTGCCACCTGCCATACCTCGCATCAGAGAGTAGTGGAGGGTGAACTCAGCAGGAAAATATTTCCCCCTTGAAATGTAATTATATGAATCGCACAGAGAGAGAGAAAGCTGCTTTAATAAATGGAAAAAGCTGGAGTGTAAAGCTGGAGCAATGCTGTGAATAAAGCAGACCTCCATCTTTTTTCATTTAGCTTATAAGCTATTTCCTTGTGGCATTAACCAGGGGACCACAATCTGTGTTATGCCTCAGGTTGCAGCCAGACACAGGGTACATCAACATCGTTAACTGAAATAATTGACCATAGTTAAGTCATTATTCATACACCGTAGTACATACTCCATCCATTTATTATGCAAATCATTCTCTTCTCTTCTCTTCTCTTCTCTTCTCTTCTCTTCTCTTCTCTTCTCTTCTCTTCTCTTCTCTTCTCTTCTCTTCTCTTCTCTTCTCTTCTCTTCTCTTCTCTTCTCTTCTCTTCTCTTCTCTTCTCTTCTCTTGTAATCTGATGCTGTTTTAGGAAGGATGCAATTGATTTCATGTGCCTGTCGTCTATGGCCATATATTTTCAGTGCGAGTGAGAGATTTAGGAATTTAGGAGGAGAGTTATGTGCATGGCTAATTACTCTCCCAAATACTTGGCTAACTTGAGCAGCTTTTGCTTTGAGAAAGTGCACCTTTCCCTCAAACTTTCCACCCGTTTGAGACTAATTGATTTGAGAGGCTCAAATGCCTTCTTACTGACCTCACCTTAAGTGATAATACAGGAGCAGTTCTTACATTTGACCTTGGGAGTAAGGTTTGGACTGTTATTGTGAATGTGTATGCTTATAACTATTTATTTCAATCAATTTTTGCATTTCTTAAAGGCTGCATTTTATTTTCAAAATCATGCTACAGTTGTGTTGCAATCTATGCAGCATTTGTTTTTTTCTGTTTTGTTGGATAAAGGCAGCAGTTTCATCCAAATTTCTTACATAAACGCGTGGGTTGTCGCCGTCTCTGGATCTTTAACAAAATCCTCAAAAGATTGTTTCTGGTCACAGAAATGTTTAGCCCTTGTCCATGACCTAAGTGGATATTTACATCATAAGCAGCATCTTTTCAGAGTTTTTTTAATTGTTGGTGTATGAAATAGATATAAACAATGATCCTATTCCTCATTAAAAGTTTGCATTGAAAATTTTTGCACAACAGTAATATAAACTTAATGTAAATAGACTTCTTTTATATCTCTCTTAAACCATAATATTTATTCTTACTGTATTTATGCCTGATTCCTAATGTATTCTCAATGTATTTTAAGTCCAATTAAGACTTCAAGATTTCAGTTTTAAGCAAAAGCAACATTGAATTATAGGTTTGATGAGCATCCAATAATATGGAAATAGGAGTTCATAAAACATTCAGTACTAGTATCCAACCCACATAGACAGAGTACAGCCCAGTGCATGACCACATTTTCAATGCATTGTGGCGTCAGTTGACTTGAATTATTTATTTATTTTCTGTACATTGTTGAAATTGCATTGCATTGTGAAACCCATTAGTTTACCCTCTGCCTTATCCTCTGTATAAGCCATCAAACTGGAGCAACAAGGCTCATGCTGTATCTAAATTGTGTCTTACTACCTCACGGCAGCTCTTTATGCTTGTTTTCCCATCAGCCTCGTTTCATATTGGAGGGCTCGCTGGAGATCTTAGATCAAGGTCAGAATGCCCGTTTCGGCTCTGCACTGGCTCCTGTGCCTGATCTAAATGGGGATTCATTTAATGATGTGGTGGTGGGAGCTCCACTAGAGGATGATCACAAAGGAGCCATTTACATCTACTACAGCCAACGCAACAGAATATTGAGGAAATATAAACAGGTACCACATAAGTGTCCAGCTGTTCTCTAGTGTATTCATTATTTGAATGTGTTCGGTTTGAATAGTTATTTATTTTACACCCATCTCCTCTCTCTGTCAGAGGATTGCTGCAGTTCAGCTGGCCCCGGGTCTGCAGTACTTTGGTCGTAGTATCCATGGCAATATGGATATGAATGGAGATGGCCTGGTGGATCTGGCTGTGGGCTCCCTCGGTGCAGCAGTACTTCTGTGGTGGGTCTCTAACACAGGGTTCTTTACACTGTTAGTTTCTCCTTAATAAAAAACTCAATAATATTTGCTGTGCTACAGGTCTAGAAGTGTTGTCCAAATCCATGCCACGGTTCGATTTGAGCCCAGCAAGATCAACGTATTCAATAAAGACTGTCGGCGAGGAGGAAAAGATGTGACCTGCATGTCGGCTATTGTATGTCTGAATGTCACAGCTCGGACTCCTATCAGACCCTCTGAAGAAATAGGTCAGTTTTTATATTTTTATGATACAAATTTCAAATACTTTTTTCAATAAATAAGCAATACTGTACTTTGATGTCTTGTAAGTTTTCTGCAGATAAATAAATTGGTAAATAAAAAGTTTCATTTCTGTGTAGATTGTTGATCATATATGAAATTGGTGCTTATTTATCTACTTATGTAAATAATATGGTCTTTTTTGCACTGAATCCATCTGTTGTAGTGTTGGATTGCAAAAATTCTTTGGTTTAAAGAATGATATCACACTTAGTTTTCATCCAAACACACTCTGAATGGATAACAGGAAGTTATGGTAGTGCTTTGAAAGCAGCAGTTTCCTCTCATCTTTTAGAATCTGTTGGTTAAAGTATCATTAGAAGAGAACTAAACAGCTGACAGCTGGCGGGATTCTCACACCACCAACCAGCTGCATATTCAGTGTAGTTCAGTTAAGGTTTCCCTTCTAAGCATGCCACGTATTAGCCTGAAAAATATTCAGTTGTGATGAATTGTTCAACATACAGTAATCTCTTGATCTTTCCTTTGTTGCTTTGTTGATTCAAGATTTGCCTTGGGAGGGGAAAAGAAAAACTGCTTAGCTAGTTCTGGAAATTTAGAAGTAAAGTAGACACAGTGAATGATGACTCTGGCTGAAACAACAAATTAAATTGGTATAAAAGTCTTTTTAGCATGTGTAATATTGTGTCAGGTAGCCAAAAAATCAAGTGAATAGTGTTATAAATGGTTCCAGATATAATAGATGTGAATGGTTTGAATATTGTGTTTTATGGGTTCTACCTACACATGAAGTCATTGCTGTGCAAAAACACTAAGTAGAAGTGACAAAGTGTGGCAGACTACATTACTTTAAAATGCCTCAGAAGGTCGAAACACTACAGACCATCTTGTCTGTCTTGAAAGTTATATTCGTGATGATTTTACTTGGAAAGAACATGTTGTGAAATCCAACTGAAGATAAACAAAATACAATCCTGGTCAACGCAGAACGGTTTCAAGTGCTCACAAACCAGGAAATCAGCCAGGAAATCATATATATGACTTTTGGAGACTGTACACCACCAAGGCATACGATTGGCACTGGTCAAAAGTTTATATGTGGAACCCAATGAACCTTCCTTGGAAATCAGACTGCTAAAGTTGGCTCTAAAATATACAATCAAGCTTAAAACAAATAAGGAAAATCCAGCCTATTCAGCAGCTTTTCAAGTCAGCAGTCAATAATAGATAAAAGAAAACTGTAAGCCCATCTAAATCTGTCCAATGGCGGTATCCGATAGAACGGGTGAAGGTCTCTACGTGTTACTGTCTTTCCTTTTTACGCAACACAACAAGATTAAATGCATATGTATGTATTTTCTCATATGTATTACCTCGTTATTTCATCTGACTCCATAAATGAAAAAGGTTTTAATGATATCTGAGCATCATCAAATGTGAGCGAATGTTTGATTATTCTTTTTAACTCTTTACTTATATTTACCCGTTCATATTAGGAACCTGTGTCGCTTTGAGGTCCTCACACCTTCTGTTTAACACGGGTCTCACGATCACAAGCTCGTCAGTTTTGGGTCACTAAACAGAGGTAATTGGCTATATACCTGAGATGGTCGCATTCAAACAAAGATACTTTTATATAGCCCCCATGATTTTGCATACACTTGAAATTAAAGTAACGTTTCCTTCAGTAGAGGTATGGCCACTACAACAGATTTAAGTCGACCAACTTAACTTCTCTTATAATAGCTTTGGATTGGCATGCCGTGGTTTCCCACGTACACTTATCTAAAGTAACATTAAATTAAAACAGAGGTAAGACACACCCAAATTTAGGATGGTCAATCAGCATTTTTGCTGCCCTAAACGGAAATTCACTTATTGCCTTTGCAAACCAAGTACATTTGAATTAGTGTCAAATATTAGTCGTCACTAATCTGACGCAGTCTTGCGGTAACATACGAATCCGTTTAATCTACTTGGGAAAACAACTTCAGAGTCAGTCAGAATAAAATCAAATGTAACAATTTATTATGTCAGTTAAATGTATCATGCCAATTTCATAATCAGTTCAAAGATAATAAATACAAAACATAAAATTCTCTGGAATAAAGAGGAAAGATGCGAACCTGACATTAGAAAATACATGATGCGGAGTGCCTGCATACACTCTGCATCACAGGCAAATATGCAATTTACATCAGCAATTAAGCTGATTAAATCAAATATTTTTCCTCGTTTGGCATAACCTGTTGCAGTAGAATTTCTATTTCAGAATTACTGAAGTTCTTTTTTCGTTTGGTGATCGGTGGACCACCACAGTCTGTGCGGCTTTTGGACATTCTCCAACTTTTCTTGCACACGGCCCTGAAGTGTCATGTCCTTATATGGGAATTTGCGGGCATTTTCTTATGCTAATTAGGAACAACTGACACAAACTGACTTTCAATTACGAAGACGTGGGATTCATCAATCCTAAGAACACATGTGCGAACAATTCTGTTGTTTAAGAACATGTCATGAATCTGAGGAAGTTTATTAAGTACAAACTTAAGAAAATTCTTAGGAAGATATTGGTGAATGAGGCCCAATGTTCCCACAACATACTCCAATTTACACAGATGGATCTAAATCTGGAAATTAAGTGGCAGCAGCTTTTGCAACAAATCAACAATGTCAGCATATATCTGCATCCCTGACAATAGTTCAGTTTTCACAGCAGAGGCAAATGCTCTATTCTGTTGATACTTTTCAAAAGGTTTTTAACGAAGTAAATCCATATTTATTCTTAAGGTTTTTAGAAAAAAATCGTATTAGCTGTATTTTTGAATAACTAAACCTGGCTCTTGCCATGATCATAGCCATAGAAGCTGGAATGGTGTGAAAGGAAAGGAAAAAATGCCTCAGTCCCTCAGGACAGGTCTAGGGTTTGACACATGCAGTTTGACTTAAGGCCTCGGTGACCATGTTGTTTTGAAAGTCATGTGCTGGAAGGTCAGGTTCCTGTGTAATGTGTGGGACAACAGAGCAGAACAACTGTTTTTAATTAACCTTTACGACCCCAGAGCATCTTCATCAAAAATGTCATGGGTGTGAAACCAACGTAATGGTCTCAAAGACTAAGACATGTCATCTCTCTATGATCATCTGGGAAATCAGACATTTGGGACATTATAAAAGGAGAAACTTTTTTTTCTAATTCACCTCACATGTGCTTAGCAGGGTTATGAATGTTGAGTGTGTAATTTATTGGTTCACATTTATGAGATTTTAGAAAATAGGATCACTTTAGGTTTATAGAGTGTCTTTTAAAGGTTCAAAGTGTCTTTCAGCTTAAAACCTCTGTTTGAACCTTGTCAGATAGCCGAACATCCTCTCGTCATTCAGGGCTCTTAAAAGGGGTTTTCCTTAAGATTAGATTTTCTGTCTTTTAAGGCCTTAGAACTCACAAATTGCTCTCAGATCTCCGGAGTATCATAAATTTCACCTCTAGAGTGTCTTAAATCTCTGTCTCAAATCTGCCATTCAAAAGTTTAGGGTCAATAAGAATTGAATACTTTTATTCAGAAGGGACACATTAAATTTACCAAAAGAGACACTCAAGACATTTATAATATAATGTTTCAAATGCTGTTCTTTTGAACTTTATATTCACCAAAGAATCCTGAAATAAATATCACAAAATAATATTAAGCAGCACAACTGTTTTCAACATTGATGATAATAAATGTTTCTTTAGCACCATATCTGCATATTAAAGAATCACGTATTGAAGAATCATGTAAAATTACATTTTAAAATATATTCAAATAGAAAACAGTTATTTTAGATATAATTTTTTTTACTGTATTTTTATCCAAAAAATACTGCCTTGGTGAGCATAAAATACTTTATTTCAGAAACATAAAAAAACTCGTACTGACCTCAAACTTTTGAATGCTAGCGTATATACCAACACATGCTATCTAGCATTATTTGCAAATAATTTGTAAAGTGATGAGTAAATATTTCACTGTATGTTCACTTTATTTCTTCTACTTCTCTTAGCTCTTAGCTATAGTGCTTTCTTTGAGGAGAAGCGCTTTAACCCTCGAGCCGTGTTTGATGATCCAGATCGCCAGCAGCCTCAAAATCTTACACTGCTTCCTGGAGAGGAGACCTGTGACCACATCTACTTCCACGTCATGGTTAGCTTTCACCTCTTAGGTTACAGTATCATAATGGTGCATTGCATTGCATAAATCATTGATAATGATAATATCATCTGTGATAACTGCCAAGTCATTATTGGTTCTATTAATTATGTACTTTCATGTCTGTTCATTCAGATTTTCTATTGAAATAGCAGCATTCCTATTTTATTAAGTTCACTTTCTAGCATTACAGCAGCAGATTATATTCTTCCAAGTTACTCTTTTATAGCCATTTATTTATATTGAGAGATTTATGATATTGTAATGTTGATACAGGAGACTACAGACTACGCCAGGCCCATTATATTCACTGTAGAGACGGAGCTATTGGACCTGGATCAAGGCCCAGTTCTGGATGATGGCTGGCCAACTACTGTGAAAACACAGGTCTGTAGGTCAAAGGAAACTTCATTGTCACACTATATATCTTTCATTAACAACATTAACACACATTATGAAACTCTTTTGCATGTATATTAATACATATAAATGTAATGGCACTTTGCGTTGTTTTTTTCTTCTTCCTGGTTTTCTCCAGCTTCCCTTCTGGAACGGGTGTGATGAAGACGACCATTGTGTTCCAGACTTGGTGTTACAATCTCAGACTGATCTAATAAATCGCAAGTAGGATAAGTCACGCACACACACATGCTAACGCACTTCTTCACATGCTCATGACCACTCTGATGCTCTACAGGCAGTTCTGTGCCCAGGCGTTTCGGGCAGGCAGTCTGATATGTCGGAGTCAGACAGCAGCAGAACCTTCCGAACGCATTATGGAGGGATCCAGAAGGAGGATGGTAGTGGATGTACGTCTAGAAAACAGAGGGGAGAACGCATATGGAGCCCAGCTTAACATCACTTTCACTCCAAACCTACGCTTCTCCAGCCTTATAGTGAAGGTACATCACTCTAATACCTTTGGTTGTTTGGTACCTGACAAGGATTGATTGATTGTTCCTTTTGTTCATTCATAATCTTGATTGATACTAATTACGTTCTAGAAATGCATCTGCAATAGTAATTGTTACTGTAAGTTAAATGAT
Source organism: Squalius cephalus (assembly GCF_949319135.1). NCBI lineage: Eukaryota > Metazoa > Chordata > Actinopteri > Cypriniformes > Leuciscidae > Squalius > Squalius cephalus. Next base: position 22,773,967 of record NC_137124.1, on the reverse strand, counting down.
CTCTCTGTCTTTATTTATAGGATAACTCTGATATACATATAGACTGCCGCAGTGAGAACAAGCGAAAATATGAGAAATCTTGCAATATCAGTGCACCCTTTATGAGAGCAAAGTCACAGGTGAGTTGTCATTGCAACATTTATACAGTTAGACAGTTAAACAATCAAAAAATATTTGGGGATTGTGTGATGTTTTTTAGGACCCTTAGCCAAGTCAAATTTAATGTAACTAATATTGTAACTTTTAGCACGCTGTACTCCAGCCATATGTGCACAGCTAACAATTCGCCAGTGATTGCATATTATCTTATGTGCAGAATTATATAATGTATAATCCTAATGTGAGAATTTTTTATCGCCATGTTCAGCAACACGAGACATTTAGAGGTTAAACCAGGGTTAGCAATAGCCGTCTGTGCTCTAGAAAGCCTTGCTTACACAAACATATTGGACCACACAGTCAAAAACCCTATAGACTTCTTCACATTACCCATCTGCAGAACTGTCAGAATCTGTCGCAGACATACCAAATCTTTATGTCTGGAATGTTCCATGGGGCATAAATAAACTCACAAGGTCACCAGCACCCTTAAGTCACAGAATGATTCACTTGGTGTCCTTTTTTACTTATGCTCATGTTCGGCCCTCTCCAGAAAAAGAAAAACATAAGGCAGGAATGTAATGCAAGAATACTACTGCATAACAGTTACTACATCCGTACAGAGCCCATCAATCACATGACCTGGACCACAGAAGTCTGTCCTGTGCTAGGGCACTGCTTTGATAGGAAACGGGTCAGTAGCTTCTCACAGAGTCCTGATTCATTTTCTTGAGGTTTGGAGGTCATTGGAGCTACACTTGTGGCTACAGAGAGAGATTTTATGGGCCCACATGGGAGCCTGGTTCAGCTCAGAACAGTTTGAGATGGTGCGAAAGTGGAATAAAAGGAGGAGAACTCAGGAGGAGAGAATGTAAAAAGGATTTTCCATGCTGCTTTGTGCCACTACTCACCAAGAGGGAATGAAGAGTTTGCCCACGTAGTTATAGCTGTGTCCAAGTGCTTCCATTTCTCTAAGCAAGAATCAAACTAAAAACCAATTTATGTGCTTTAAAAGGATTGTTCACATAAAAATTTACATTTTCATAATTCATTCTGTCATAATTTACTCACCCTCATGGCGTTCCAAATCTCTGAAAAAGGTTCCTGTGTTTTTATTGCTGCTTGTTTGTTTTTTGTTTGTTTGTTTTTGTCCATATAATGAAAGTCAATGGGGTTTAGTGTTGTTTTGGGACACACTGATTTTCATTGTATCGACGAGAACAGTTCTTCAAAATATTGCCTGGTATTTTTCACAGAAGGTAGAATGTCATGCAGTTTTGGAACAACACCTATAGTATCTATAGTATATTATCAAATAACAGAAAAAAAATAACTGTATGTTTATGGAGACTTGGATCACCTCATAAGTGGTGGCTTGAGCAGATGCTTCATAAACTGGAGCAGATTTTTTCTTTGGGAGAGTCTATATCTTTTGTATCTGTGTTTTGCCACTTTTAAGTGATGTATGTGCAGGATATGGAAGTTAATACTTCATGTGGTGGTTAGAGAATAGCCAGCAGTGCCAGATGAAGTGCCTTCTCCCACAAAAATGATGTTATTGGTCTGTAGAATAGGCTAGGGGTAGAATAGCAGGGTCTTGGCCTGTTTGTGTCATTCTTTTATATCCAGAAAAGCTGTTTGCCCTGGAAACAGCCTATGGATTCATATTTTAAAATGTAGGGTTTTGGATGTGATCAGGTGTTAAATCTGATTTTTGGAGGCAAGGGAACTCAAATATAGGGATGAACTCATTTGTTTGAGCATGTAAGTGTAGTTAGAATGAATCAAAGAAAAACTTTAGCATGCTGTAAATTATATAAAGTGCCAAACAAACTTTCAGTAACCTTTTTTTCTTAAAACACCATTGTAGAATGTTCTGGATATAACCTCTGAATATAATGATTTAGGAGCTTGCGTTTGCAGCACGTTACATTTTTTTTGTAAATGTGTGTTCACAAATCACCAAAACAAACACACCTCTGCCCAAAAGGATCACACCCCTATCTTGAAGCCTCCACCCCCACATTCACGTACACTCGATGCAACACAGGCAACGACTATGGCGGAATCATAATGCTGTATGATAATTCAGATCGAATGTCTAATTATTATTTAGTTCCTCTACTCCTTCGATGGCAAAGTCATCCCTTCCATCCCAAAAAACAAACACAGTTTTCATGAACAGATCCCTACATAACATGATAGTCCAAACTAATATATTACAAATGTGACAAGCTAAAGGGATTATTGCGATCACTAAAAGAGGAACCAAAAGAAAAAACATATATTGGCTTTCAAATGAAAGATTGGTATCAAAGAGCACACCCAGGTTCCTAACCGACGACGAAGACTTGACAGAGCAGCCATCAATTGTTAGACAGTATTCTAAGTTAGTAAGTGCAGAGGTTTTTAGTCCAATCATTAGAAACTCTGTTTTTTCAGAATTAAGTAGTAGGAAATGACTAGTCATCCAAATTTTTATATCAGCTATGCATTCTGTTAATTTCTTGAATTAGCAAGTTTCGTCGGGGCGCAAAGAGATATAGAGCTGAGTATCATCGGCATAACAGTGAAAACTAATCCCATGCTTCTTAATGATATCTCCCAAAGGTAGCATGTACAGAGTGAACAGCAACGGTCCTAGTACTGAGCCTTGTGGTACTCCATACTGAACTTGTGATCGATAAGACATTTCTTCATTAACTGCTCTCTTAAGGGCCCGAGTGTGCTCATTGTACCACGGCATTGGACTATTTTCTTTAATCTTCTTTAAGCGCAAAGGAGCAACTGTGTCTAAAGTGCTGGAAAAGAGAGTCAAAAGTTTCTGTCGCAATATCGAGTTCTTCTAAGCTATCTGGGATGCTGAGGAGATGAAATTGATCAGGAATATTATAAATAAAGCAATCTTTAGTGGCAGAAGTGATAGGTCTAACATATTTGTAACACGGAGTCGGCTTTGCAACCTTGGCTAAATGGAGTATGACTGAGATGTCATCACTCTGCTGCAAAATTCAACAGCATTAACATTGATTCCATGTGACAATATTAGATCTAAAGTATGATTATGAGAATGAGTGTGTCCTGACACGTTGTCTAACTCCAATAGAGTTCAGAATGTCTCTAAATGCCAATCCCAATGCGTCTTTTTCATTATCTATATGTATATTAAAATCACCAACAATTAGGACTTTATCTGCAGCCAGTACTAACTCTGATAAAAAATCTGCAAATTCTTTGATAAAGTCTGTATGGTGCCCTGGTTTCCTGTATACAGTAGCTAGCACAAATGTCAAGCGTGATTTATCATTTACACTAGATAGTGTTACATTAAGCACCAACACTTCAAAATAATTTTATTTGAAACTACTTCTCTGTAATTCTGAAGATATTACTATAGATTACAGCAACACCACCCCCTTTTCCTTTCAGACGTGGCTCATTTTTATAACAGTAATCTTGGGGGTGGACTCATTTAAAGTAATGTAATTGTCTGGTTTTAGCCAGGTTTCTGTCAAGAAACAACATGTCTAGGTTATAATCTGTAATCATATCATTAACAATAAGTGCTTTTGAAGTAAGGGATCGAATATTCAGCAACCCAAGCTTTATCATTTGTTCATCTGTATTATATCTATTTTTTATTTGTTGAACATCGATTAAATTTTTTGTTTGGGAGTTTTTTGTATTTCCTAATTCGGGGAACAGACACCGTCTCTATATGATGATATCTAGGTGAAAGAGTCTCTATGTGATGGGATTTATCTGACCTCAGTAAAGACAGCATAGTTCTTAGTTCTGTGAAACACAGCAAAACAACGTTACTCACATATCGAGAAGAAATAAAACAACCTCGGCATCCATTTCCAGGCCTTCCCGCACCTTAAGGTCTCTCAAGCACCGGAAATCTTTTCTAATGTTAATGCGGGTCCTACCTCTTGCCTGATCGTAACCCGTCTTTTTAAAGTTATATTCCCCTGGCCTTTTCCTCTTTTGCATTTTCTCTGCCTTCTCTGCTCTCTTTTTCTATAGTCGTTCTGCTAATATCTTGTCTTGTGCACTGAGCTCTCTCTCCTCCCCCATCATTAGTGTATACGCCCCTTACTGCTGATTTACTACAAGTGTGTTTTGGTGCACGGTCCGATTTTTCAAAAATTGCTTACTGCACCTTTAAGGCAGGTTATTGTAGGCTACACTCCTAAATCCTCTGCTAAAGCTCTGTTTTTTTTTTTTTTTTTGCTTTTTTGTAAGTCTGGAAAAGAAAAAAAAACACCTACTAACACTAGTCAGTCACTTGTGTTACTATCATGTGGCTGTTTTTACTAAACATTACTCTGTCTCTTACTCCCCAGGTAACATTTCGTGTGGAATTTGAATTCAGTCACTCTGTGCTGCTGGATCACGTACGGCTCGTTCTGGAGGTTACCAGGTAGGACACAGCTAACATTCAGCCGGTCTTACATCTATCTGAGATAATCGATTCTGCACTATTTCAGCCAGATTATTTGCTTTAAAAAATGTAGTTCGAAAATCATATAACTTTTGTCCTGTGGACCACAAAACAAAAAAAGAAAATATGCATGGATCACTGGATTACTAAATGGCCACACTCAGATTGAAATCAGCTAGATGTCGTAACTGCAGTTAAAGTATCTAGAGCATAGTTGATGGTTTGGAATGTTATGAAACTCTGAGGGAAAAGGATTCCGGACAACAATGATGCTTAAGCTGGAATGTTAAACTTTTCATAAACGCTATCGAGCGTCACTGCGCAGTGAATTACAGGGTGGGTGTATCTGCCTGGGAGGTTTCTCATGCTTGTTCTTATGTTTCTGCAGTGAGGGTGAGGAAGTTGTCCTACACGATAACATTAATGACATTTTCTACACTCTAAAATATGAAGCTGATCTGCTTTTCACAAGGTGAGATAGATGTGTTTGTTTAAACGCTCTAATCAATATGCGTGGTTGTGGGAATTAGAATAGTTACAATATATTTTCATTCTCACAGGGAGTTTTACCCAACCCGATATGAGCTTAAACCTGATCTCTCTCTAGAAGAACCGGGTGATTTCAACCCTCCATTCAACTTTACCTTTCAGGTGAGGTCCACTCCTTAGCTATCTGTTACTAAAGAGAGCAGGACCCCAAAAACTGATGTTTAAAAAAAACCAAACATGTTTCTTCTATGCATCACAGATCAAGAACCTTGGTTATTTTCCAGTCCAAGACTTGCAACTGTACATTGCAATCCCTGAGGTCACGAAAAATGGCAATCAACTCCTGAAGATCAGAGATTTCCATATTGACCAGGTGAGGAGGACACAACTAGACTATAGTTTTACTCTACCTGTTATACATCAGATTTTCCTTTAGATTTTCAAAAATGTTTTGCCCTTTCGATCAGATTTTTGCATCTATTTACAGTCTGGATAAGTTGACGCTAGTTGCCAAAGGTCAGAGCCAGTCTGCTGATTTGAGTTCACAGAAAATCACATCATGTATTATGGGCAAAATATTTTTTAGATTCAGAACATGATTCAATCCAGTTGGAGGATATGTTATTGATGACCAGTTTGTCCTCTGTAACCATTTACAAAGTTGGCAAGTGTATGCCTAGTATTCTAAAATCTGTTCAGATTTAAAAAGTCACAAAGTGTTTTCAAGTCTTTTAAGTCTTAAAGTTCTATCATTATGCTTTTTCAAATATTACTTTTAATGCAGTGTAAAATATAGCTGTTCGTAAATGAAAATGGTCTGCAAAATTTTTAAGATCAAAGTGCATAACAAAGTTATCATCTTCTAAAAGAAAGAATCAATTCAGAATTTTTAAAAAATTCCAGTCTTACTTCTTATTACATACCAATGTAATACATTCGCAATACTACAATACTATGGTCTTCATTGGCTGCCGGTGAACAACGTCTACTTTGACCCGCCCTCAAACACTGTTGATGTAGCTGAGGCCTGGAAGAGTTTGGTTTGTGTCGGTGACATGTCGAGAAGACGCTGTTTTCAGTGCTGCGAATCCACTTTGATGCACTTCAAAAGAATGAGGACTTGCACTGGAATTGATACAGAAATACCGATGCTATCGTTCGTATCACTGTGTATCAAGTGCTGAGTGGGCCTCCGGAGCTGAAATGTAGGTATAATAATAGGCGTTTCGTTTCTGACACGTGCTGTAAGCGGTAGACCAGTCACAACAGACAGACTCATCTGACCAATCAAAGCAGAGTAGGGTCGTGGAAAGGTGGGGTTTAAAGAGACTGAATCTTCAAACAAACCGTTTTCAGAATCTTTGAGAAATGAGATGATGTGCAATGTATATTATGAGAAAATGAATGTGTTTTTGACCTTGGATGCATGTAGGCCTATTGCAGGAAACCTTCAAAATAGCATAAATGGTGCACTTTAAGTCTTTTATCCAAAGTGATCTACATATCAATCAAGGTAGCCTATACTTTTTTAAGTTCATGCATTCCCTGGGAATCAAACGCATGACTTTTGTGCTGCTAATGCCATGTTCTACTGTTTGAGCTACAGGAATGATATTAATAGTGATTTGTGTCATTTTTCCATCAGGTTGGTGGAAGTCATTGTATCCCCCCTCAGCATGTGGCACACAGTCGAGCCTCTCCAGAGGACCTCTCACGAACATCACGACTGGTAAGACCCTTTCTACACAGGCTTATAGTGTCTGCCTGTTATCACAGACAAAGCTTGCGCCACATTCAGGCTAGCACTTTAACACTTTATAAAAGTCTGGTTTGTGCCGTTTTAAAGTTTGCCTGATTTAGGGGCTTTCAGATATGAGATGTGCTGATTTAATGCATAGCAGTAAAGCACTTCTCTGCAAAATAGTTGGTTTATACTCTCTGAATAAAGCCACTTGAGTTTAATAAATTGTGCCATAAATAAAGCTTATTATTGGTAAATGTGGTTCATCTTCAATCAGTTCTAGAAATGTTATTGTGTTTTTGAAGATTCTCATATGTCTGAGGTGGGGAGTTTTGTAATGCAACTCTAACGCATGTCAGATTTCCACCACAAGCAGCTGGGTTTCATCTGTAAGATTGTCTGTTTGTGAGAGAAATGTTTCTTGTTCCTTTTCACAGAACTACTCCAACACCCTGGCAGTGCCTGTACAGTGTACCGTCAACCTGCCTTCCTACAGAGACGTCAGCGTGAAAATCGGCGGGTCCCTTCGTACTGATGCACTGCATGCGGTGAGTAGCAGTCTGATGAAGATGAAGAAGTGCAATGTGGGAAGAACCTGACATCAATGCATAGTGTTCGCATACAACATGAAGTCTTTAGTTAAGAGGATCTACCAAAACCAATGCAAAACTGTGACTAGAGCAGTAATTAGAGACATACTGTAACTAAATCTGGTTTTGTTTACATTTTGCACACTTTTTAAGTTAATCATTGCATAATTTTTTTTTTTTCAGATTTCAAAACAATGGATAAATTGTTCAAAATTAAGAGAATTTATGACAAATGTGGCTTAAATGTCCAAATACACTGACTCTTTCTACTACCTCTCTAGCCTCTCACTTCTAGTGCTGGTCCTCTCTCACTTTCTCACGTCCACTGGAGTAAGTATCTGTCAGATAAACTGAAAACTGTTTTTCTTGTCACGGCAGCTGAAGTTCAAAACCCTTGAGCTGGTGACGACAGCCTCAGTGGAGCTGAACCCTTCCAGCCCCATGTTTCTGCCTGAAGAGAGGCCGGTCAGACACGTGAGTCACCCTCTGTACACATCAGCATTTACAGAAAGCCACGTTACATAAACATTGCTGGACAACATGTTTAGAATAGGTAAATATAAATCCATGACCGAATACTCGAAGACATGGTTAGTATGAGAGGTTGCTTTTGTCTTTTCCATCCTTGGCAATATTGAAGGAGAAAAACATGGACAAACGATGTGTTTTCATTCATCTGTCAGAAAGAGTTAAGAACAATTGTACACAGGCATGAAACATAAATACCTCTATGCTAACATTACTGAATATTTGACTTTATGCAATTAGGCTCGCTGGTTCTCTCATGCCAGAACCTTCCCTTTACACATCAGTGTGTCCTTTGGTTAGCTACTGTGTGAGTTGTTTCACCACAGTTAAAGAATCTGGAGCCAAGGGGACCGAAAGGACCAGCAGCACACTTGAGTTCTGTTCTTTTCTTTATTACTGTGTGGTGCTGCCATCTATAGGCAGGACAGGAAATAGACATACATTCTAACATCAGCAAATCTGATCTCAGCTGCAGCAGATGAAACATTTGATAAAACATAAAATGTGTCAGTGGCAAGATATACAAATAAGCCGGCATCTCTCATAAAGCAGTATAGTGTTTTACATTTTTCCTTTGTATGCGTTTTCACAGATAATCCTGGAGATTAGGAAAGAGGAGGATTACCGTGTTCCCATCTGGATTATCATTGGCAGCACACTTGGAGGCCTGTTACTCCTCTCTCTCCTCATTCTGGCTCTCTGGAAGGTAATGTGTCCGACATTTATAAGCACACACAGACTGACAGACTCACTTCAGACAGACAGATAGATATATGAGATAGATAGATAGATAGATAGATAGATAGATAGATAGATAGATAGATAGATAGATAGATAGATAGATAGATGTACTGTATGCATAGAAAGATTGGATAAATTATTTGATTAGTGAATCTTGAATATCTTTCTTCTTCTTCTTATTATTATTATTATTATTATTATTTTTATATTTTATTCTTTCTTTTTTCACTCAACTAGTTGGGGTTTTTCCAAAGGCAGAAAAGACGTGAGGAAGCAGAGAATGAGGCTAATGGCAAGATGGTGGAAGAGCGATAACGCAGGCTGCTCAAGAGGGTTCAGACAGGCCTACATCTCAGGGACCAACCAACAGCAACATTAGACGTCTCTGAAACTGAGAGAAAGGGAGAAAGAGAGAAAAACAGAACTTGAGGCAATGAATAAAGCCGAGGGATATGCTCTGCGCACTGGACGACCTGTTGTTCAACCATGAAAAACACTGCAATTATCCACATCATGCCTGCACTGCTTACTGAGCCGACCCTATAGATGGGTCTCCATCTCTCTTCTCGCTCCAGATCAAACCCCTCAGATGACATGATGTCCACAACCGCTTAAAGGATGTTATTCTGAGAGACATATCAAAAGAGAGACTTTTGGAAGATGCATTCGAGTGAAAAGCTTGACTTTTGACATGAATTCAAAGGAAATAACTTTTTTCACAGGGTCTTTGGAATCGCAGTCAATACATTTGATCCTTGGCCAAATCCAGTGTCTGACAAGAGACAAGAGAATATACAAGAGAAACCTCAAAGTGCTGTAACTATAAAACAGCCATGTTTTCTGGTGCTTCTTCTTTGACATCTAGAAAAAAGGGACATCTTGGAGGAAAAAAGTGCAAAAGTTGGCTCACTTTATTGTAATGGCCATTGTTATTATATGTAATATAATATTAGGCACTGGAGTTTGTAGCTCTGTTTTTTTTTTTTAGTGGTCGTAATTTATTGAATAGAAAAATGAACTGTTATGTACTTTATTACATTTTTATGAACTATCCTTCTCTAATACCCTAAATAATTATACATAATTTTTTTTTTTTTTTTTTACTATATGCTCATTGTTCAATCTCAAATAACAGAGGTGGACATTTACTATTTGACTTTTTTTTACAAAATTGATGCACTTTTTTATATTGTAGTGATACAAACTTGAATTTTGTAAATATACAGTTTATCTTTGTAAAACAAATTTCAAATGTGTGCTTTCATAAAGATTGTGGCATTGCAATATATCTCTTGCAAGACATCAGTCCTAGTTTAGTTTCCATGATATGCTTCACACCTCAACAAGTAGCCTTTAAGAAAGGGTATGCTTCCAGCACGTCAACCAGACTTATGACTTATTCATTTCAGATATTGAGAATATTGATAAAATGATGAAATTCCCTAACGTTAAAAGTTGTTGCGTGTTTAAAGGGGTATGAAACATCCTTATTTGCAGATTTGCAGATGTATTTTAGTCAGGGATATATATATATATATATATATATATATATATATATATATATGTATATGTATATGTATATGTATGTATATGTATGTGTATGTATATATATATATATATATATATATATATATATATATATATAATGTGTGTGTGTGTATATATATAGAGAGAGAGAGAGAGAGAGAGAGAGAGAGAGAGAATAGAGATCCCTGAATATACAGTGAGGAAAATAAGTATTTGAACACCCTGCTATTTTGCAAGTTCTCCCACTTAGAAATCATGGAGGGGTCTGAAATTGTCATCATAGGTGCATGTCCACTGTGAGAGACATAATCTAAAAAAAAAAATCCAGAAATCACAATGTATGATTTTTTAACTATTTATTTGTATGATACAGCTGCAAATAAGTATTTGAACACCTGAGAAAATCAATGTTAATATTTGGTACAGTAGACTTTGTTTGCAATTACAGAGGTCAAATGTTTCCTGTAGTTTTTCACCAGGTTTGCACACACTGCAGGAGGGATTTTGGCCCACTCCTCCACACAGATCTTCTCTAGATCAGTCAGGTTTCTGGGCTGTCACTGAGAAACACGGAGTTTGAGCTCCCTCCAAAGATTATCTATTGGGTTTAGGTCTGGAGACTGGCTAGGCCACGCCAGAACCTTGATATGCTTCTTACAGAGACACTCCTTGGTTATCCTGGCTGTGTGCTTCGGGTCATTGTCATGTTGGAAGACCCAGCCTCGACCCATCTTCAATGCTCTAACTGAGGGAAGGAGGTTGTTCCCCAAAATCTCGCAATACATGGCCCCGGTCATCCTCTCCTTAATACAGTGCAGTCGCCCTGTCCCATGTGCAGAAAAACACCCCCAAAGCATGATGCTACCACCCCCATGCTTCACAGTAGGGATGGTGTTCTTGGGATGGTACTCATCATTCTTCTTCCTCCAAACACGTTTAGTGGAATTATGACCAAAAAAGTTCCTCTGGATCATCCAAATGGTCATTGGCAAACTTAAGACGGGCCTTGACATGTGCTGGTTTAAGCAGGGGAACCTTCCGTGCCATGCATGATTTCAAACCATGACATCTTAGTGTATTACCAACAGTAACCTTGGAAACGGTGGTCCCAGCTCTTTTCAGGTCATTGACCAGCTCCTCCCGTGTAGTTCTGGGCTGATTTCTCACCTTTCTTAGGATCACTGAGACCCCACGAGGTGAGATCTTGCATGGAGCCCCAGTCTGAGGGAGATTGACAGTCATGTTTAGCTTCTTCCATTTTCTAATGATTGCTCCAACAGTGGACCTTTTTTCACCAAGCTGCTTGGCAATTTCCCCGTAGCCCTTTCCAGCCTTGTGGAGGTGTACAATTTTGTCTCTAGTGTCTTTGGACAGCTCTTTGGTCTTGGCCATGTTAGTAGTTGGATTCTTACTGATTGTATGGGGTGGACAGGTGTCTTTATGCAGCTAACGACCTCAAACAGGTGCATCTAATTTAGGATAATAAATGGAGTGGAGGTGGACATTTTAAAGGCAGACTAACAGGTCTTTGAGGGTCAGAATTCTAGCTGATAGACAGGTGTTCAAATACTTATTTGCAGCTGTATCATACAAATAAATAGTTAAAAAATCATTTATTGTGATTTTTTTTTTTTTTTTTTTTAGATTATGTCTCTCACAGTGGACATGCACCTACGATGACAATTTCAGACCCCTCCATGATTTCCAAGTGGGAGAACTTGAAAAATAGCAGGGTGTTCAAATACTTATTTTCCTCACTGTATATAAATACACATGTCCAAGATAATACAAATAAATATCAAAATAAAGAATTTGGAAAAAGCATGAGAGTTTATAAAAAAATGTTTCAGTGGTTGTAAATCCACTGCTTTTATTTAAACATTTGTTTCATTTGAACAGATATATATATTGTTGTTTGAATATATATATATATAAACAATATATGAACACAGAGTGTTAAAGTATACAGTACTGGATATGGATTTAAAAACTAGCAGAAACTGGAAAAATCATTAAATAGAAAAATTTTAATCAGTCAAACTAAATATATAATATAAACTAAATATAAACTAAATATGCATAACTAAAATTCCCACTGAACAAACTTCACTAATCCTTAGATTACAGAACAATATAAAATATATATGTTGTAAAGAAATACATAATTGTGCATGTTACAATCAGACGTTAATTAATGTGATATGTCTCAAGAGAGAAGCAAAAAAAACAAAAGAAGCAGGTGATTTTGGTTTCAAAATGTCAGCGATAAAAAAATAAGTAGCCTACAGCTGCTTCGGTTATCTCTTTGGAAGCACTAGCACCTGTATTAGTGCCATAGCCATTCCAGTCGAAAGCCGTAAAGTCTCCACACTGCCTAGGGACCCCCTCAGGAAAGTGTCCACCGCCACCAATAAAAAACTGCAAAGAATATGAGTGCATTAATAACAACTATCCTTAAGCTCTGTTGATCAAGAACAAGTGCATCACCAGAAGTATTTCCAACTCAAAATGTAGTTCCACCTAAAAAAAAAAACCCACTGAATTCACACACTTCATGTGTCTGTTTTTACATCCTATGGTCTGCTTGACTAAGCTTCCATTGTCACAAAAGATGTTCATAAATATTTTTGTAAATAAATCAGAATATAACTTTAACTCACACGTTCAAAGTCACAAACAGTGGGTTTCACACCAGAACAAAGAGCGATGGCTGCCTTTTCCTCATTGAAGACTCTGAATGTGATGAATCCAGGCTCAAATTGTACTGGAAAAGAAATACAGAATAAATTATTAATGATTTATGCAAATTTGACATCACTTTCATTATATTCAGTGATCTGGGGCCTCATTTATAAAATGTGAATGCGCACAGGTTTGATCTTAGAGTGTTCGTACGGGGTAAAATCCTCGCAAACGTTCATATAAAAACGGTCATTAACATGGAAAGTGTTTTGCGCCACGTCAGGGTCTAAGCAGACGTAGGTCCTTGTGGTAGAGAGTCGGAGTAACCTAATGCAGGTGTTTGGAAATCTAAGCATTTATTGCCTCCCGCCACTCTCAGGTAAAGGATTTGGACGTTGACTGGTGCTCTTTTATATGCTAGTGACATTCATTAGGCAGTGATCTGAAACCATTCAGCTGCTCACAGTTTCAAGATCATTTGAGATTTATCAAATTTTACATCTGGATAAGGCGTACACAGGGTTTTTTTGTTTGGACGTCGACGTCACTTCACTGAGTTGAAAAAACCACGTAAAAGTCTTGGCAGAAAGCGATGCAGGATGTAGTGTAACGACGCCCAGTTTCAGGAATGCACTAATATTTTGTTGGTAGTACCAGTTTATAACAATTATTAGTAAACACTAAGTTGTCAACACTTTGGAAAAAATTATAATTCGTCGTTACACTAGGCTACATCCTTATGCATCGCTTTCTGTCAGGACTTTTACGTGCTTTTCTCAACTCGGTGAAGTGGCGTCGGTGTCCGGGTGAGCAGTAGCACGAGCCGTCAGGCAAGTGTTATTTAAATAAAGTGTTATTCCAATGCCTGGTTTTATGAGAACAGAACCTATTTGTACTACTGTAGAAGTTTGGTACCATTCTGGGCATTATTAGTGGGGTAATTTACGAGATACAAATTTGGAGCTAATAGCGCCTGCACTAAGCCATTCGACTGATACCTCGAAATAAGCTCTAACTTTAAAAATGTTCAATGCTTGGCTCGATGTCATGGTGCAAAGGACCTATAGGTTGATTTTACTCCGAACCATCCCTTTAAGAAGGAATTTTCAGTGTGGTATCTCAGGATGGAGGCAGTGGTCCAGTTGTCCAACTCCATATTATTAGGAACATGCCACATAGACAAATCCTGTGCCACAATGTCAAAGTCTCCAGGATTCTATGATAGAAAGGAAACAGATTGTCAATTCAGATTCTAGATAAGCATGTTTTGATTGTTCTTATAAAAAAGTACCTTATAATCATCACTTGTAGCGGCCTCTGTGGTTCCAAACGTGACTCTGTTCGCCCATGTCCCTTCACCATCAGGCCGGTTTGCGTTGCTGCCCTGCTCACTCGACCAGCGATCACCAACAGTACACTTTCCATACATGTTGTTTTCATGAACACTGGCCACCAGCGTCCAGCCGCCGCCCGCAGTGGTCATATCACACAGAACGTATGGTAAAGGACCCCTCTTGATGATGCTGGGGTCTTTCTGAAGTCTGTACAGAGATGTAGACTAGCTGTTTAAACAGGATACATCAAACCAAATGTTGTTTTAGTCTTTTATTTGTCCTGTTGTCAGGAGTAGCTCAAGTATGTAGGGTATGTGGGTAATTAAATGGGCATCTGTATATTGTATCAAGTGTAGACATGCGTCAGTGATTATAAATTGTTGATTTTCGTTGTAATTGTTGAACAGTTGTAAATCAGTCTACATATTAGACCGATTTTCATCAAGGGATGACCTGTAGAGGCTGCTGAACAATTTAAAGGACAAGTTCGGTATTTTACACTTAAAGCCCTGTTTACAGATCGTTTCTGATGAAATAGAACGGTTAAGATAAAATTTTGGACAAATGCTGCTGTCCCGAGAATTTTAGGTTTCTTTCGCTTTCCCCCCCACCAGTAGACTGGGTGTATAGGTGCACTCGAACACTCCTTCCTAAAACACATTAAACTTTCGTTTAAAAAGACGTGAAACTCACCGAGTGGTCAGGGGTGTCCACTGAAATGCTCACACAAAAATCGCTGCAAAATATGCTTTCCAACAGGTTTTATCGTAGTTTTTGTCTCCTCCATTGACTTGCATTGGATGTGCTGTGAGGTACGCTATTACTCCGCGCCGGAAACTGAAATGGGGTTCAGGGGTTGTTGTTTTCTTCTTCTTCTTCGTGTTTTTTTTTTTTTTTTTTTTTTTACGGTGGATCGCAAACAATGAAATGCCAGTGGTTTGCTTGCAAAGGTGCATTATCGCCACCAACTGGGCTGGAGTGTCTATTATTCAAGCTCTCAACGGAAGAATGTACGGGTGTGAGACGTTTGGAAAAATAGCTCCACAGTTTTAAAACCATCTCGAGATTAAAGTTATTATAATGCGAAATTAAACGCATTAAATTAAACGAAAAAAAAGTCGAAATACAATCTTGAGAATAAACTCATTAAATAGAGAATAAAGTCGTTGGGTTTCGAGAAAAAAATCGTTAAATTTCGAGAAAAAAAGTCGAAATAATCGTGAGAAACTCATTAAATTTCGAGAATAAAGTAGTTGTGTTTCGAGAGAAAAAAGTCTAAATGAAATGTAGAGAATAACGCATTCGATCAGTGTTCATTGCATAGCCTACTGATGGCAGAGTTGGATCACTTAGTCAAGCTATATTGTAGACTCTCTTTCAGTAACAAAGAAATACTATCAACTTTAGCTTATGACAGAATAATAATTAGTATACGAACTTTAAAGAGAATTTGCAAGCGGCTAGATCTTTTTAGAAGAAAAAATCAGTCCAATTTGCGCGATGTAGGCCTACTCACTTTTGTCCAACATGAAATGACAACCAGTGGACAAATGCAAGGGTTTCGCTGGCTTCACCTACGCGCAATTCATCGAGGTTTCGTGGTTTCCCAGGATACCATAAGACGCATTATTAAACTTGTTGATCCTCAAGGTGTGGAATTTCGACGAAGGAGACGCTTGAGAAGACGCCAGTACACTTGCGCTGGCCCAAATGCACTCTGGCATATGGACAGCTATGATAAATTAAAACCGTACGTACGGCATTGCCATTAATGGAAATGTAATGAGTTTATTCTCAAGACTGTATTTCGCCGCTGGCAAAACCAGCAATGGAAGCGAGAATCACGACTTGCTTTACGGCACGACGTCACATACATCAACAACATATGAAGCAGCCTCTATGGAAGACACTAGCACGCATTTCAGACGTGAATCATGGCAGTGTCAACGAAGAAAACGAAGAAAGCGCGGTAGGAAGAGTGCAGAGACGGCTCTGCGTGAGAGGTATTTACGGCAGTAACATTAAATACAAGTACTCCACAGCGAATCTAGGGGTCGCTGTTCGAGAAAAACGGAAACTGCATAGTGTGCCTTTAATGTTCTATCGTGTTTGAAAATAATGCAGACTACCACCTACTAGGGATGGCTCGATACCACAATTTTGGTTTCGGTACGGTACCAGAACCTAATACCTCGGTATCGATACTAAATCGATACCACAGGTGACAAATAACCAGCCTCAAAATTTAAGTGAATTGAAACAGTTTTATTAAAAAACACTGCTTGAAACTCTGCTGCACCGAATGTGCAAACAAAAAGTTATCAAAATGTAAAAAAAAAAAAATTAATAAATAAAAAACAGTCAGGGAACTTACAGTAGGTTAAATTTTGATTTAAAAAAAAAAAGAAAAAAAAGAAAAGGACACCTGAAATGATACAATTAAAATAGGTTAATATCTATTATCTATAATAATTGATTAATATAGAATAATAATAGAATAATGAAATGAAATGTAAACCATTAGCTGTCATGCATCAACAGAATTATCAACATTTATAGCATTTATTCATCTTGGTTTGATTACTGTTTGGTTTGGGTTCATATTAGGGATGTCCCGATCCGATCCACGGCATCGGTATCGTGCCGATACTGGCCCAAAACGCTAGATCGGATATCGGAGGGGAGAAAAAAAATTATCCGATACCTATGATCCGATACCCAGGGCCGGATTAACATAAGGGCTAGGTGGGGCTGAAGCCCCAGGGCCCGCGGGATTAGGGGGCCCGTGATTGGCTGGAGGAAATGAGATTGTCAAATCACAGGTGGTTGATTTGTGTATAATAAAATAACAAGAAGTTATTGGAAAATGTGCCTGACTGATATAATTCACCGCCCAATCAAATTAACTCTACAATTTGCCTCATGACGTTGGGAAACGCCTCTTTTCGTTACGCTTTCGTGTAGGTTAGAACATGGGTAAATTAAGCCTGGCTATAAATCGCTCACTGGAGTCCAAAAATGATGAAGAAAAGTGATAGTGGTGCACAAAAAAGGAAAAACAAACTAGAAAGGCAGAAAAGGGATGCAAAAATTCCTAAACTAACAAGCTACTTTGGTTCACTTTCGTCCGTGCCCGTGGAAGACCACGAGTGCAGCGGCAGCAGCCCACAGTTAGCTTCACCCTCCTGCGTCGTCGTCACCGATCCTCGTGTTTTATACGTCGAAGAAGGTAAGCAAGCAGCTGATAAGTTAATGAGTTTAGCACTATTTGGGTGGTAATTGTTTCTCGTGGAGTCGTAAGGTATTTTCAATATTTATAGGGGCTATATAGTCGGTGATTTTATTGCAGTCTGAATCCAGAATGTCAGTGTTTTTTCTCCCACCCACCCGCGCGCGTAAAAATCCCTGACCGAATTACTGTTTTTTGACGAACATCAAGGTCCAATATACAAAGTAGGCTACATGGGCATTTTTGCCACGATGAGTTTTTGTCTTTGTGGCGACGAGGCCGAGGGCTATGGCAAGCCGTTTTAACTTTTATTCATTTCCGGGATATGAATTGTTGATATCAAGAATTACATTTTTGATATCAACAATTACATTTTTTGATATCAAAAATGTAATTCTTCATATCAACAATTTAATTTTTGATATCAACAATTGAATTCTTGATATCAACAATTTAATTCTTGATATCAAAAATGTAATTCTTGATATCAACAATTGAATTGTTGATATCTGTAATTGTATTTTCACTAGTGAAATGTCACCATAGGCTGCCATTCAAAATCAATTGTTGATATCAACAATTGATTTCTTACTAGTAGAAATATAATTTTTGATATCAATAATTACATTGTTACTAGTAAAAATGTGAATTACTGATATCAATAATTCAATTGTCACTAGTTGAAATATATATTATTGATATCAACAATTGAATTGCTACTAGTAAAAATTTTCATTTTTGATATCTGAAAATGTATTTCTGATATCAATATTATTTCAGATATCTAAAATGGCTTTCTTTACTAGTAACGATCACATTCATGATATCAGAAATTAACATTGTCACTAGTGAAAATGGAATTATTGATATCAAAAATGAATATTGTTACTAGTAGCAATTCAATTGTTGATATCAAGAATAGACATTTCAACTAGTGACAATTGAATTCTTGATATCAAAAATAAAGGTTTTTACTCGTAAGAATTGTATTTCTGATATGTGAAACTGGAATTTCAACTAGTAAGAAATACATTTTTGATATCTGTAATAGTTTTGTCGCCCTTTTAACATTTAAAACACATGTAGGATATGAATTGTTGATATCAACAATTTAATTCTTGATATCAACAATTCAATTCTTGATATCAGAAATTCTGATTGTTGATATCAAGAATTCAATTGTTGATATCAAAAATGACGTCATCACTCGCAGAAATACATTTTTGATATCACAAATTAAATTACAACTAGTAAGAAACATACTTCTTGATATGTGAAATTTAATTATTGATATCTGTAATTTAATTGTTACATGTTAAAATTAAAATTTCACTAGTAAAAATTGTTATTGCAGATATCAAGAATTCGTTTTTGGATATGTGCATAGTAATGAATTCCTTTTTGGATATGTGCATAGTAATGACGACTGCTTATAAATATTCAAAGAGCGTGACGTTTTTGCGTGATGTTTTACGTGCTCAAGAACTGCGATGAACTGTGAACAACCTGGCAATGGCAGAGGAGGTTTTGAGGCAAATTGGAAGGCAATGTTATGCCATTGAAAGGACGTACCACTATGGCTTTTGTGGTCAACGACATCTACGTGCCATAGAGGCATGTCTCAGAAATTTATCAAGAGTTGCCGGTCTGTTAAGAACAGAGACAGCGGACGAACTTAAAGACTCGCTCATCGACTTAAGAAGGATTTTGCTGGTGCAAAATGTAGAGCAAGACCGGTCCTACTCTGCCGGACGTGTACATTTAGGTGAGTAAAATTGTTGTTCTCTCTAAGTTATTAAAATGTTAGACCTGTTAATTTAAACTAGGCTATATTTGGGTCGCTACGGCGTCTTTCTTGAACACGTGGCAACTCTCCGTCTCTGGTTCTGAATTAGCTATTTACTGCAAAAATACCCCAGACTGGCCTCTTTGATGCAATTAAACCCACCGGCAACAATCGCAAATTTTCAAATTGATTTTAACTATGTCATAACTTTGGGGAATTTCAATGGTTCGTCGGCTTGGGCGACCTTTGTTAACTCATTAATGTGTTTTTCAGTTTTTTTTATTTATTTTTTTAACCTGACCTCAGAGCAATTTCACATAGTAGACAGGTTTTTTTTTTTTTACTAGGGTTGTAAAAGGGCAGAACATTTCTAGAAACTTTTCATGGACTGTGGAGTTCTGGGAAATATTCCTTGTTAGAAACTAAATGGGAATCAATTGGAAATTTGGGGTAATTTATACAAATGGTATCATACTCAAACATTTATATAAACATTTTGTTTGGTCATAAGCAGACATGCATGCAAAGTAACAGTTTACAATTAAAAAAATAAAATAAATAAGACATTTTTGACTGATTTATTTGTGAGTAGAACTTTGATTTATTTCTTACAGAAATAAAACAACAGAAAAGCATGAATGAAAAAAAAAAAAAAAGAGTCCCATTTAAAATGTAAAATGAAACAGAAATAGCCCTGAAGTGAGTGAGGAATGTGCAGGGTAAAAATTTTGCTGAATTGGCATTAAATCTGGTTGTTTTAAACAAGATCATTTTCAACTGCATTCCCTGTAAGGCTTACATGCAATTTTGTAAATTAATGCGTTAATTGATTCCCATGCCCAACTTTGAAAATTCCTAGAATTTTGCAAACAAATTATTAAAGGAACACAGACACTTCATATTTAATTGTATTTAATAGTTAAAATTGTGCTTTTTACATTTAATAGATTACACTTAGATAGATAAGACTACTTAATAGATTGAAAACCTACTAGATTAATTAAAATGCACGGGCATTCATAACGGTGCGGAGCAGAGCAACCAGTGGAGAGACACTGTTAAGAATGCTTGTGTGTCCTCAGCAGTGTCTGTTAATTGTTGTTCAATTGTTCTTTGTTTCTTTTTGTCTTAGGTGTACGTGGAAGACCTTCCATTAATGTTTCAAAGCAGCAAATTGAGTTTCTAATGAAACAGGGGCACACCATTAAGCAGATGGCCAATATTCTGGGCTGCTCATCTTCATTTCTTTATAGGAAAACTAAACAGCTCGGAATTCCTATACGAAAACTGCAAAGACAAGTGACTGAGGAAGAGCTCATTCAGCATGTCAGAAGACTTCACAGTCTCTATCCCAACACAGGAAGTGAGGTGTGTTAGGAAAGTCAAATTCATTATTCTGCATCCATACTGTCAAATTAAATAAATGTGCTTTTATTATTACTTCTTAGATCATGAGGGGGCTGCTACGTGGAGAAGGGCTGTTTGTCCAGCGGTGCAGGGTCCGAGAAGCCCTTACCCTAATCGATCCCACCGCGACTGCACGCAGGTGGAGTAATGCCATTGCCAGAAGAGTCTACCATGTTCCTCATCCAAACAGCTTATGGCACATAGATGGAAATATGCGGTTGATTAGGTAATACACTATTCATCCCTCCCCACAATACAAAGACACGAGTTCAGTGGACTGGAAACACTAAATTGCCAATAGGAGTGAGTGCATGTGAGAGTGTCCTTGGCCCTGTTTACACCTGGTATTAAGATGTGTTTTCGTCGATCGGATCACAAGTGGACGATGCTAAATACAGGCTTAAACATGGTCTAAAACTTTCTGAGCTTTTGAAAACTTCCAGAGGTAGTTGAAAAAGCATTTGACCAGATGCTTTCATAGTGTAAACGCAAAAAATGTGGTAGAATGTGTTCGAACAACCACAAATCATTGTCTACTCTCCTCTTACTGACCTAATGCGTAACCTTAATGAGAAGAGCTCTAGCCAGATGGGATTTAAACTTTGTCGGCTGAAGACCCAAGTTTGGTTTTGAAGACGAAAAACATAGCAAATACAATGTTCTCTCACCATTCCTGATTTCTAATACACACTCCCTGTGTTCGGCTGGTCTTGTCATTCATATGTACATTGCATGAGCTTATTTCGTCCATTAGACTGAAAGATCTGAAAAAGCCCATACATTTATCCGACCCTCCTCTCAAAGAAATCAGGACAAAAGAGACGGATTTAAACACCAGGTGTAAATGGGAATTTGTCTCCCTAATCCACTTGTGATCCGATCGACCAAAACACATCCTAATACCAGGTGTAAACAGGGCCCTAGTAGTACTGGGGTTGCACAAGTTAGTGCACTTCCAGTGTTGGGTTACATCAGGAAGGGCTTCTGGGCATAAATCCTGTGTAGAAAAAGCCTTATTCAGACTGTCAGGCCAAACCCAATTTTTGTGCATATCTAATTGGAATCATATTTAGCAAGTGTGAACAGCAGGAAAAAAAATCACTTGTAATTAATTTTTTTTTTTTACAAATTCATTTTGAGGGAAAAACCTTGCATCACAATATTGTGGTTGTCAAAACAATTGGTAACTAAATAGAACTTCATTAAGTTTAGTGACAACATGTTATGTTTACATGACGGATAGACAACTGTTATTTTAAGTGCTTGACACAAATTTCATGATTTTCATGATAAACTTGTGATTTGATTCCGATCTTAAAGGGATACTTCTCTTTAAAATGAAAATTCTGTCATCATATACTCACCCTCAAGTTGTTTCAAACCTGTATGAATTTCTTTCTTCTGCTGAACAGAAAGGAAGATATTTTGAAGAATGTCAGCAACAAACAGTCAACTGGTCCCATTGACTTCCATAGTAGGAAAAAAAATACTATGTAAGTCAATGGTTCCAGTTAACTGTTTGGTTACTGACATTCTTCAAAATATCTTCCTTTCTGTTCAGCAGAAGAAAGAAATTCATACAGGTTTGAAACAACTTGAGGGTGAGTATATGATGACAGAATTTTCATTTTAAAGTGAAGTATTCCTTTAAGATCGGAATCAAATTGCAAGTTTATCATGAAAATCATGAAATTTTGTTCAATATCGATTAATTTAGATAAATATCAGGTACAGTAGCTACATGCTAATTTTTCTCAAGGAAAAATAAATCTCTTAACTAATGCTGTATCAGCTGGTATCATTACTAAAGGTTAAAATGAACAACACAAATTAATATAATGCAGTTTTTATAAGTTATTTTTCATGATAAGAGTACAAATATACTACAAATATTGTGTTATCATTATTTACAAAATCCACAAAAATATCAAGAAATAATTTGTCAATATCGCACTCCGCTAATCTATAACACAAGCACTTAATCATCTATTGCTACGATCCAGGATCAGATCTGCCCCATCTTATTTTATGGTTTGGAGCTCTACTAGTGACATTTAAGATACTATGAATGCACTTATTTTTTTATTGCTTAATTAACCTTGTGTTGTTTCTATGCCTTTTTTTTTTATAAAAGGTGGGGTTTTGTTGTACATGGAGCCATTGATGGGAAATCTCGCCTTATAACCTACCTGAGCTGCAACACAAATAACCGTGCCTCCACTGTGCTGACCGAGTTTGTGAAGGCCACATGTCTTTATGGCCTTCCTTCGCGAGTGCGATCTGACCATGGAGGGGAAAATTCACAAATCGCCCTCTTCATGAATCTTGTTCAAGGGGTGGAACGGAGGAGTCACATAACAGGAGAATCTGTTCATAATCAACGCATAGAGCGACTTTGGAGAGATGTTTTCCTGCATGTGCTCCAGTACTTTTACAACTTGTTCTACACTCTTGAGGATTCTGAGATCCTTGATCCAGATGATGATGTCCAAAAGATGTCCCTGCAAATTGTCTTCCTGCCAGAGATACAAAAGAGACTGGGTCTATTTAGGGAAGGATGGAATCACCACAAAATCAGAACTGAGAACAATAAAACACCTGTCCAAATATGGACTGCAGGAATGCTTGCCAACATGGAGACAAACTGCAGAGCCATCAGCAATGTTTTTGGTGAAGATCCTTGCAGCACACAAACTCTACAAGAGCTTTTGGCGCAACATGGCGTAGAAAACTTCCCTGTGACTGATGATGGCGAAGATCATTTTCCTGCTGTAGTTGTGGAGCAACCCAGAATCAATCTGAGCCATCAGCAGCAGCAAAACATTATGCAGGCAATTGAGACCATCTCAGATACTACTGCTAAGTATCAGACATGCTGCAGAGAAATTGCAAACACATTACAAGATGGCTGAGATACAATTTATGATACTCTGTTTTTTCTTGAAACGCACCATCAGAATGATAATGTTTATGTATTCTTATTATGTATTAAAAAACTATTAAATGCCTTCAGGTAAATACCACACTGTCTGTTTCATGTTCTGACAAAATGTTTTTAGCAGGATTACTAGACTCCAATGTGAAAAAAGGATTCAGACAAATGCAATCAAAATTGATTCAGGTTTTATTGTTCCATTTATGCAGTGAAACATGAATTAGCACATTTTGCTTCATTTACTCGATTTATCATCATCAGTTTTAATTCCACTGAATTGAAAAAGTACATTTCAAGTTGTACATCAGCAAGTTGTGCTAATTATATATCAAACATTAAAGGTAAGAACAGTACAACAATAACAGTAAATGCAATAACAGTAAAATGCATGTTTGAGTGTTAAGAGAATTATTTCAAGTATTTTTTTTATCACCCTTACATGAACAAGGTACTACATGGTGCCAAAGGTTGGCGACTGCAGAATACCTTCGGTCATGTAGGTTCTAAAAGATTCGTAGGTACTGTGAATTGGAAGTCTGAGAACAATAAGGCATGTGTTGGCCTCTGGAAATATTCTGGTGTTTTGACCAAATGCAAGTAAAAATTCAATTTTTGGCTGATGGGGGAATCCAAGAGGAGGCACAGATGAGGCTCCAGAAGCAAACTGCAGCACCATTTCTAGTGTCAACGGATTGCAGTCACCTTCTGTAACCACACAGATTCAGACAGACACACAAAGCAGAATAAGGTTTAAATTGAATATCATATTCAGTATGTTGGCTTTCTCAAGCCAACTAATTTTTTTTATTGGAAAGAAATTTAACTTCACAAAAATGTGTCACTCAAAATCACATTAAATGCAAATACATTTTTTACAACAAAGTGGTTGTAATGTTTAAATGATAAAGCACTAAAACCCCTACCTTCTACATCTATTAACCAGTCTCTCCAGAAACAGATGGTCTTATTTTCCAGTTGCCTTTTGTTGCTGCCAAGGGGTGAGAAGTCCACTTCGAAAAGAGTTGCCAGATCTTTTGCCTCCAGTGGTCTGATCGCATTGACAAACAGGTCCTCAAAGATTTCAGCATGATTTTTTAGCTCGTCCATCAGACCAAAAGTTTTGAAACCCTCTTCAAATCTGTCACAGGACATTTAGAGATTTTAATCAAGTCATAATGAGATTTTGGCCACAACCAAACTTTCCATTTACTACATTTTTCCTTTGTACAGCATTTATATGTTTCTCATGATGGATACTTACTGTCTGAGAGCCAAATTTATCCGCCCATTCACAAAGTATTCTGCTGCAGATTGGATCAGGGAATCTCTCTCTTCAAGTGATGAGATGTACCTAAGTGCTCCCATCATGTTCAGACTGTCCCCAGCATCTGATATAGCAGAATTTGCTTTTAGAACAGAGTCTGCTTCTTTAATCTGCAAGTAAATCATTAGAAAGTTATGCCATGAAATCACAAAGCATCCATTGCAAATGACAAAATAAAAAACCTGATTTTATTATAAAAAAATAAATGAACTCTGCATAAGTTCCATTCTTGCTCTATTTGCGACATTAAAAATTCTATCAAAGGCAGAAACTGCCGCATCTAGCGTTACTAGATGCAGAGACTCAGTAGTACAAGTGAGGATGAAATCAAAATGAAGATTTTGTATATAAATTCACCACATGCTAATTTAACAAGTTCAGACACAATGTCTAGAACAGAAACAACTTTTGTACCACTTCTGGCCACAGTACCTCTTGCGGTCTAGGCATGTGCCACACGGAATTCGATCCCACTTTTTAAAAGGTTCTGGTACCGTACCGAAACCAAAATTGTGGTATCGAGCCATCCCTAGTAGGTGGTAGTCTGCATTATTTTCAAACACGATAGAACATTAAAGGCACACTATGCAGTTTCCGTTTTTCTCGAACAGCGACCCCTAGATTCGCTGTGGAGTACTTGTATTTAATGTTACTGCCGTAAATACCTCTCACGCAGAGCCGTCTCTGCACTCTTCCTACCGCGCTTTCTTCGTTTTCTTCGTTGACACTGCCATGATTCACGTCTGAAATGCGTGCTAGTGTCTTCCATAGAGGCTGCTTCATATGTTGTTGATGTATGTGACGTCGTGCCGTAAAGCAAGTCGTGATTCTCGCTTCCATTGCTGGTTTTGCCAGCGGCGAAATACAGTCTTGAGAATAAACTCATTACATTTCCATTAATGGCAATGCCGTACGTACGGTTTTAATTTATCATAGCTGTCCATATGCCAGAGTGCATTTGGGCCAGCGCAAGTGTACTGGCGTCTTCTCAAGCGTCTCCTTCGTCGAAATTCCACACCTTGAGGATCAACAAGTTTAATAATGCGTCTTATGGTATCCTGGGAAACCACGAAACCTCGATGAATTGCGCGTAGGTGAAGCCAGCGAAACCCTTGCATTTGTCCACTGGTTGTCATTTCATGACAACCAAATTAGCATGTGGTGAATTTATATACAAAATCTTCATTTTGATTTCATCCTCACTTGTACTACTGAGTCTCTGCAGCTAACTGAAAGCATGTTGTCCGAGTGGTGCACAGTGATAAGCAACAAGCATGTAATCTAAAGATTGTGGGTTCGACAACTTTATAAAAGTGTGTGTAATGTTGTGTCACTTTGATTCCTTTATTATCTAGGTGAGTATTATACTGATCTTTCTTTCTCTTGGATTAGAAATGTGTTTTTTATTCATTCTGTGCTTGTTCAAAAATTCTGTCATTTTTGCTTTTCTGGCTCTGCACTGCTGTTGCTGCCCCTTACGGGCCCCGTATCACTGCTTGCAGCTGTATTTTCTGATGTTTTTGTTTTTGCTAGTAGGTCTGAATGGCCTTTCATTCCAAACCCTGTTTGCATCACAAAACCAGTGCATGGTTGATGCATTTTTAACTCACTTTTTCTTTTAACACTATCTGTTATGTTTAGGGTAGGGTTGAGTGTAGGTGGTAGGGATGC
Source organism: Squalius cephalus (assembly GCF_949319135.1). NCBI lineage: Eukaryota > Metazoa > Chordata > Actinopteri > Cypriniformes > Leuciscidae > Squalius > Squalius cephalus. The sequence goes on along the minus strand of NC_137124.1, from coordinate 22,747,437 downwards.
GCGGTATACCGGTACTGCAAAAATACCGGTATATATTATATTTCAAACGGTACAATATCATAATTTTGCTCACTTCGGTATTTGATGCGCTGCTGTTTCGAAGTTCACCGCTCGGCGGCAGTGCGCTACCCAAACTGACGCGAGCCACATTAGAACAAATGGCAACTGGTCCGCACGCATGTTAACCAACTAGCATGCTAAGCTAACTAACATAAAACAACAAACACAGGCACGGTCAACTTTGGAGAGGAATTTCTCTGAAACGGTAGCGAATATCAAATATACGTTCAGTCATTTATGTGCGGCTCGGTCCAAAGATTATCGGATCAGATTTTGGACAAAATTTGTAGGAGTAATTCTCCGTACTTCAATATGGAGGACAGGCACATTGATGGAAAATGACAAATTACATATCTTCAGAATCGGCATAAGCCAGGGAACAAAAGGACATAGAGAAAACTAAATTTGGACAATGTTTTCAAAAGTTAAAGCATTTTTGCAAAAATCCTTAAATCTCTGGAACACTAGGTGGCGCTGTGTAGGTGTAGGCTAAATAGCCTATAGGGCAGAACACATGTTGGGTTAATTTTACCGAGAAAAATTGGGTTGTTTATTTAACCCAGCATAGTTGATTCATTTTTACTAATCATTTTTACTTTTTTTACTTCATACATTAATTAATGTCTACGGATTAATTTAAATCCTCCAAACTTTTTTAAATACCCGATACAACCACTGCTTGCATGATATTCCTTTATTTTCAATCATATACTTTATAGTATATTTTCTGAAATTTTAATACATATCGCCAACATTTAAGCTTGTTTAAAAAATATTATAAGTAAAAATTAAACATTTATAAGTAATTCAAGTGTAATCAACCAGTCTCTGTTGTCCCGTTTCGTAACGTCGCTGGATCTCGTGCCGGCACTATTGTGTCATGTTTATCGGGGGAACTTATAACTTCAGACCGCCGCCCTGCGTTCTCTTACGAGAGGTTCTCTCGTATTGCGTAATTTGCTTACGCTACGGGTAAAGTCATCTTTTCTCGAGATATTGAAGCCAAAAATTATCCTATAATTTTGTATTTATTGTCAACGCAGTGCAGCAGCTAGCAGACCTAGAGCGGGCTATCTAGCGCGCTCATTGGCTGCTCTGCGGCAACTGCAGCAGCCTACCACTGAGCCCTGCGTGACCACTGAGCCCTGCTTCGCGCCCTCACTCGTCATAGCCCGCCAGAATGGGAGTGGCTTAGCATATAAAAGGACGGCTCGGATGCTGCTTACCTGATTTTCATCTCTTCAGCGAAGCACTCCGCATCGCTGATCCTCCAGAGAAGCCGACGCCATCGAATCAAGCAAAGAAGCACGCCTAGGACAGCGCTTGAAGAAGCCGGACGACTTTTGCCGCCTTCAGCCATCCGTGCCTGCTACGCTATCCGGCGTCATATCCTTTTTTCTGCCTGTGTGTGTTCGCCGCCGCGACAATCACTTTTTCTAAAAGAGCGCGAAGCATTTCTAAATGCCTCGTACTTCCTGTGGCTCTTGCCGAGCCCCGCTCAGCAACGGAGACCGCCATGTGATCTGCGCTCTCTGCCTGGGCCGTGAACACGCTGCCCTCGCCCTTGCTGAGGGCGGCTGCATCCTCTGCGAAGAACTGTCAATGTCGACCCTGCGGGCTCGACTTGCAATGTTCGACGCCGAGCCTTCACTTCCGCCCGCCTCCGCCGGACCGCGCTGCAAGAAGCACCGCTCCCAGAGGCTACCGGAACCTGAGAGGGTCTGCAAGCGCTCGCCGGAGCCCTCCCCGCCAGCCTCGCCGACCCTTTCACCGCGCTCCCTCCCGGACGAACAGTCGACGGCCGCCGCCCTCACTGTCTGCACTTCGGGAGATGAAGCGGAAGAGGACACCCTTAACCTCGTGGCGTCAGAGAGCGAGGATTGGTCCGGTTCCATCCCTGACCCCTCCCCCTCGCTCCAGGAGTCCGCTGGAGTTCGGGCCAGCGTAGAGGCTGAACTTATTCGCTTCCTCACCATGGCGGTCGGTCAACTCGGCCTCGAGTGGTCCCCGCCTCAAGAGTCCGCGCCCAACAGGCTCGATGGGTGTTTCCTTCCTGGCGGCCGCCAAGCGCCCGCGTCCAGAATTTCACCTTTCCTGCCAGAACTCCACACTGAACTCACTAAATCGTGGAACGCTCCATTCTCTGCGAGACACTCCTCTATCTCTTCAACGCTCTCCCAAGTGGACGGCGCTAGTGAGAGAGGGTACAAGGCCATTCCCCCTGTGGAAGAGGCGGTAGCAGCGCACCTTAGTCCGCCCTCCGCTGAATGGCGCGCTAAGCCTGCTCTCCCGTTTAAAGCCTGCCGGGCTACTTCAGCGCTCGTTGGCCGCGCCTTCACCGCCGCGGGACAAGCCGCTTCTGCCCTGCACTCAATGGCCGCGCTACAGATCCTTCAGGCCGATCTCCTCCGCGAATGGGACGAGAAAGGCGTGGATCAGTCTACTGTCACAGATTTAAGGAGCGCGACGGATCTTTCCCTTCACGCCATGAAATCCGTGGCCCAGGCCGTGAGCGGGATTGTGGACTGTTTCTCTGAGGTACAGAAGACCACTCAGGCTATGAAGCTCTTCTTACCTCGACGCTCGAGCTCTACCGCAGGCCACTCTCAGAAGCAGCCGCCTGCCCGTAGTTCGATTCAGCAGTCCTCCTAGCCTCCTCCTCTGCAACAATTTCTGGTTATCTGGCGCATGCCGATGGTGTTTTAAGTGTAAAAAATGTGCCCACTTCCCAGTGTTCACCTCTACACATAAGCACGGTTCCCCCGGTGTCATTCACTCATGCAGAGCCCACTCTCTTAAAGCTGGCTTACGCCGCTCGAGTACTAAGTGTAGGAAATGTGCCCACAGAACAGTGCCCACACCTATTCACTGCCCGCTCTGTTACACCCGTGTCCCAGGGAACGAAACATACAAAGCCGTCACACACCGGCTATGTCATAAGAGCTGTGGCTGCCCACGGGCACTCACGCTTACTGACAAACACACCACGCCCAGCACTACACACGTGCCGCTGGTTTTTCCCATGAAGCGTTCCCCATCCAGGCTGATCGGGACATGTAAATCAGCCAGCTGCCGCTTTCAGCACGCCGCTGTAAACAAGCATCGAGAGCGCGCTCACAGCGCCAATGCCTCATACTCAGGTTCACGAGCCCACTCTGTGCGGTGATCGGGACCAAGAGACCATTCTACCCCTAGCCATGCACGCAGAGGCGTGGGAGGCTATTCCGGGAGCGTCAGAATGGGTGCTAAATACAGTACCAGTAAATACAGTACCAGCGAGTAGGGAACCAGTACCGCCGTCTCAGAGCGAGTCAGGGTTTTACAGCCGCTATTTCCTTGTCCCAAAGAAGGACGGGGCTCTCAGACCCATTTTAGATCTGAGACACCTGAACAAAGCCCTCATGAGGCGTCCGTTCAAAATGATTACGACCAGACAAATCCTCGTGCAAATTCGCCCGAGGGACTGGTTTATATCTCTCGATCTGAAAGACGCATATTTTCAGATTCAGATAATACCCCGTCACAGGCCATTCTTGAGATTCGCCTTCGAAGGTCAGGTATATCAATACACCGTCCTCCCGTTTGGCCTGTCCCTAGCACCCCGTACATTTACGAAGTGCATGGACACGGCTCTCGCTCCCCTCAGAAGTCAAGGCATGCGAATATTTCGAACTACTGAACTACATGCGAACTACTTGGACGATTGGCTGATTCTAGCGCAGTCAGAGATAGAATTGTTATCTCACAGAACGCGGCTTCTCAGCCACTTGGAAAGTTTGGGTCTCACAGTCAACTGGACCAAGAGCTCATTACTGCCCAGCCAGACGACCTCTTTTCTGGGTATAGATCTGGACTCTGTGTCTATGACGGCTCGCCTGTCAATGCAGCCCCTTTTCCCCCTTTTCAGACGGACAGCCTCGTTCCTCTGAAAACCTTTCAGAGAATGCTAGGCTGTATGGCTTCAGCCACAGCGGTGCTTCAGCTAGGTTTGCTACGTATGCGCCCGCTACAACGCTGGCTGAATGCACAAGTACCACACTGAGCTTGGGCTTCCGGCGGTCTGCGTATCAGAGTGACTCAGAGCTGCATTTCAGCACTGGAGCCCTGGACAGCAGCCGAATGGTACCAATCAGGAGTGATGATGGGAGCTGTCTCGTACCGAAAGGTTATCTCGACAGACGCCTCCAACCTAGGTTGGGGTGCCCTGTTCGAGGGCAGACCGGTCTTTGGCCAATGGTCAGACCAGGAGAAATGCCTTCACATAAACTGTCTGGAGATGATGGCGGTCGAGAACGCGCTGAGGCACTTCCTCCCACACCTACGGGGTTACTATGTGCTGGTCCGCACGGACAACATGTCAGTGGTAGCCTACGTGACCCGCCAGGGCGGTATCAGATCCAAGAATCTCAATGCTCTGGCAGAACGCCTCCTCGTTTTGGCTCAGCACTCCCTGCTCTCACTGAGAGCCATGCATGTGCCTGGACGCCTAAACGACGGTCCAGACAGACTGTCCAGGGACAATGTTCCCCTGGGAGAATGGTCCCTGCATCCTCAGACAGTCCAGCTGCTGTGGCGCCGTTTCGGCAAAGCGAAAGTCGACCTATTTGCGTCAAGAGAAAACGCTCATTGCCCACGGTTCTTTTCAAAGGACGAGGACGCACCAGTCGCCCGCTGTACGCTTTTCCCCCGATCTCGCTGTTACCACAGGTAATCAGGAGGGTCAGGGAGGCGGGTCACTCGATGCTCCTCGTGGCCCCGCGATGGGAGAACCAAGTCTGGTTCCCAGAGCTGAAACAGCTGACCGATCAAGCCCCATGGCCGATCCCGGTAAGAAGAGATCTCCTCTCTCAAGCCGGCGGTTCAATCTGGCATCCTCACCCAGAGCACTGGGTTCTGCATGCATGGATACCCGTTGTCCTGCCAGAAGGGGTCGTGAACACAATCACGCAGTCTAGAGCCCCTTCTACTAGAAGGCTCTACACGTCCAAATGGTCTGTGTTTACTAAATGGTGCGCTGACAAAAACCTAGACCCACAAACATGTGGTGTCTCGGGGGTGCTTGTGTTTCCTTCAGGAGCTGCTGGATACGGGCAGGACCCCTTCCACGCTCAAAGTCTATGTTGCGGCCATTGCGGCATTCGCTGAGTCGACGCGCGTCCAGTCAATAGGAAGGAATGAGCTTGTCATCAGTTCCTTAAGGGAGCCAGGAGGATGAATCCCCCGCAGCCCCCGTCAGTTCCCATCTGGGATCTTTCTATAGTCCTAGAGGCTTTGAAAGCACATCCCTTTGAACCCTTGCAGACGGTGGACCTCAAACACCTTTCGCTCAAAACCGCGTTTCTGATAGCCCTGTCATCAGTTAAGCGTGTGGGTGACTTGCACGCGTTATCTGTTAACGCCGCGTGTCTCGAGTTTGGGCCAAATGACTCCATTGTCATCCTCAAACCTTGGCATGGGTATGTCCCCAAGGTGCTGGGCACTCCATTCAGAGCGCAGGTTATTACATTGTCGGCTCTACCGGTGTCCGGTAGCGAGCCCGATGTGAACCTCCTCTGCCCGGTCAGAGCGTTAAGGATTTACGTCACGCGCTCCGCCGCCTTTCGGCACTCTGAGCAGCTATTCGTTTCGTTCGGTGGGTCTCGTCAAAGGTCTCGCCACCTCGAAACAAAGTCTATCCAGATGGATAGTAGACGCTATCGCGCCAGCTTACGCGTCTAAAGACCTGCAGTGCCCTTTGGGCGTTAGGGCTCATTCTACTAGAGGCATGGCCTCGTCGTGGGCTTGGTCCAGCAGGATTAATATTCATGACATTTGTATGGCGGCAGGCTGGGCCTCCCCCTCTACATTTGTTAGGTTCTATAACCTAGAAGTCCCTGCCTTGCAGGCTAGACTTTTGTCAGTCTAACTTATGAGTATGTACTATCCAGAGTCACCTGGATGCAGGCTACTCTCATTATCTCAGCTCCCCTGGTGTGCTTATATGCTTAGACTGGCCCACTCTGTTGGCCATCTACTTCCACTAAATGTATGTTCCCCGGGGTGTCCCCTGGGACTTATGTGGTGGATGCTTGGCGCGCACGGCGTTGACCAGGGGTTCCCGTAGCGTAAGCAACTTACACAATACGAGAGAACCTCTCGTAAGAGAACGTACTCGGTTACTAGCGTAACCTCGGTTCTCTCTAGAGAGGGAACGAGTATTGCGTAACCGGCCGTGCTCGCGCCCGAGCTGATATCGCTTCAGTCGATGAAAACCAGGTAAGCAGCCTCCGAGCCGTCCTTTTATACGCTAAGCCACTCCCATTCTAGCGGGCTATGACGCGTGAGGGTGCGAAGATAGCCCGCTCTAGGTCTGCTAGCTGCTGCACTGCGTTGACAATAAATACAAAATTATAGGATAATTTTTGGCTTCAATATCTCGAGAAAAGATGACTTTACCCGTAGCGTAAGCAACTTACGCAATGCTCGTTCCCTCTCTAGAGAGAACCGAGGTTACACTAGTAACCGAGTACGTTTCACTTGTAGCCAAAATATGCGGCGACTGGCTCCATAACATAGCCATAAACAAATAGTGTACAGTTCTGAGAACATATTTTAACATCAAACGTATTTATATTCTGTATATTTTTTAATAAAATCATAAAATTTTATCAAAATGAGGCGACTAGTGTAGGTGACTCATATCACGCCCCTATATGTTGCTTTGCACAAAATTAAACGATATACAGCACAATAAGGAATTTATAGATAAAATAAAATTTACACAAACCTGTATTTTACTCGAAGACATGCACCGTTTTGATGGAGCTGCACTGTTCTCTCTCCTGAAGAAATCGCAAAAAGTCTGCGATAAATAACTCAATCCCCGGGTTGTTATGTCTGACCCAGGATCTGGGTAACACAAGAAAACTACCCAAACATGTGGTTGTTACGTCTGACCCATGAGCTGGGTAATACAAAACTACCCAAATACTGAAAAAATAACCCCAAAAAATTACCCAAAAGGCTCAACCCAGGATTTGGGTAGAAAAAATAACCCAAGATTTTTTTAGAGTGTTCACAGAACTCTGGAACATAGTTTGTTGGGAGAGTGGGTTTGCTGGATTATTTCATTAAATATAATGAATAATTGTGTCTGATTGGTCCAGACGCGACAGGTTCAATGATTGCTTGCAATCTGGGTTACATCTGGAAATACTGACAAAGTACACTGTTATATTGATAACAACAAAAATTATGTTATTTCAGCCAGCGCACATACCTGTATTTACATCCTGTTTTCGGTTGAAGTCCACAGTATAGTCGATTGTCGAGTTCGGGCGCATGATCGTACGTACTAAACCTATGCGCGTGAACTCGACAATCAACTACTGTGGACTTCAACCGAAAACAGGATGTTAATACAGGTATGTGCGCTGGCTGAAATAACATCATTTTTATTCATATCTTGCACATCTACTGCAGTCAGATTCACCCGCGTTCACTCTAAAGGAATCACTCACATGGCTGGGCACTTGTAATGACACATCAAGGATGTTAAGAGGCTAAAAGCAGGTTTAAAACTTGCCCCATTTAAGTCAACAGGGTGCAAATTTTAAAAAGAGGATTACGGTGTAGGCAACACCGATTTTTGTCGTTGGTCTCTGTACTGACAGCACTACAAATTTACAACAAAATTAGCTCAATGTTAAAATTGACCGGAGTTCTCCTTTAAGCATTTTGACTATCTTGTTTGTGAACAATGACATAAGAACTTGTCATTCTGATGGCATTCATGAACACTCAGCTTTCACTCTTACGTTCACTTTTAAGTTTATTTTGAAACCATAAATAGATTAAATAGACAGGTATCATCTGCTTAGTTCACTTCATTTATTTTCTTAAATTTCATTTGTATAGTTCAAGAATTCGATTACTGCTGAGAGACTTCAAACTTCTGGGCAACTCAGAGAATGCGCGTGCCCGTTTAAACCTAATCTGTGTGTGTGTGTGTGTGTGTGTGTGTGTTTAGTAATGTGTTTGAATTAATTATTATATTTTGAAATATTACTTACAAAATAGTAATAGATATTTCATTTTGTCAGTAAAGTTTTTAATATTTTGTAAACAGTCCCTGCCATTTTTACCCTTCTTGTATTGTCCAAAATAATAAAATAAATATCTAAACAAAGAATTTAGAAAATTAATGTGTGACGAGATGAAGAATGTTTCAATAGATCTTACAGTAATTGCTACGTTTTTGTGTGTGTGTGTGTGTGTGTGTGTGTGTGTGTGTGTGTGTGTGTGTGTGTGTGTGTGTGTGTGTATGAACAAATGTGAATGTTTTGTAAATGTTTAAGTTAGTGGAAATCCAGTCCACTGGATTTATTTTTTTATTTCCATTTTTGAACAGTTATAATAAAAAAAAACACATGAACAGTATTTTAAAGTATACAGTACTGGCTATGCATTTAAAAACTAGCAGAAGCTGCTCAATAAATGACAAATTATTTTTTTATCAGTTAAAAACACCTAAACACGTTTACCTAAAATTCCAACTGAACAAATGTAACTTATTCTTAGATTATGTTTATTCTTAGATATCTTTAAATAAATAATTGTCCATGTAACAATCAGATGTTAATTAATGTGATATATCTCAAGAGAGAAGAAAAAGTAGCAGGTCATTTTAGTTTCAAAGTGTCAGCGATAAAAAAGAAGTACAGCTGCTTCAGTTATCTCTCTGGAAGCACTCCATTCTGTATTAGTGCCATAGCCACTCCAGTCGAAACTCGTAAAGTCTCCACACTGTATAGGGACCCCCTCAGGAAAGTGTCCACCTCCACCAATACAAAACTGCGAAAATATGAGTACAATAATAACAACACAACATATATGCATTTCTTCATATAACATTGGTGCAGTTAATTTTTTTCTGTTTTTATTATGGTACTATAAATGGATTTCCTCTTCATTTATACAACGAAGCATGAATAATTGCCTGTGGTGATCAAATGCTGTTCAGAAACACCGTTGTAAATAATCCATAATATTTGTTAAACTCACATGTTCAGTGTGACAGCCGGTTGGTTTAACGCCCGAACAAATAGCCATGGCTGCCTTTTCAGTATTGAAGACTCTGAATGTGACGAATCCAGGTTCAAATATTGCTGAAAAAAGCACAGAATATATAATTGATGATCTGTCATGAAAGGTCCATGCACACACGACATGGCTTTCATTCATTAAAGTGATTGGATCTCAACATTGATGATGCTTTGCAAAAATAATACACCATCACTGAATAATACACAGATTTAATGACAATCAGTCTATGTGGCTATACTTTCTTTAAAATATCTGAAAAAATATTGACTGAAGAGGTATTGCTGTACTTCTTGAATGTGGTCCATACAGTTTTTTGGTAGAATCCTCACTTCCAGTATCATACACTATTGGAATAGCAGGTCCATTATCAATGTTGCATGTCCCGACTCCAAACCTCACAGGAAATTTCTGGGAAAATTAAGATAAAAGTTTGGCCACCTTCTGGGAATGTTTAAAACTCAAAACTTGCGTTAAAGTTTATCTGACCTTAAATAAACTGAAAAGGTTTCCTCCATGTAGAGTTAAGAAGCGATTTTCAGTGTGGTATCTCAGAATGGAGGCAGTGGTCCATTGTTCAAACGCCATATTATTAGGAACATGCCACACAGACACATCCTGTGCCGCAATGTCAAAGTATCCAGGATTCTGTCAAATGAAGTCATATTTATTTATATAGTGCTTTATAAAATGTAGATTGTTTCAAATCAGCTTTACAGTAAAAAAAAAAGGAAAATAATGATGATGTTGCAAAACTGAATTAATGAAACGACTTTGGTTTCAGCATTAATGCAGCTCTACAATAAAGAGTAATTATTCAGCTCAATTTATGTTGATTCAATACAGTTCAATATAAGTGTGAATGTTGCAAAGTTCATCAGTTATGAAACAAACTTGATTCAGCTATAAAGCAGCTCTACAGAAGACAATAGTATAATTTTCCAGCTCAATTTACTTCAATGTTGATTTAATCAGATCAGTAACAGTGTCGATTTTGCAAAGTTTGTCAGCTATGAAATCACCACCCACAGCAATAAAGCAGATACAGAAAAGACAATATAATCATCATTATCCAGCTCATATTCAGTTCAAGTTTTGCTTTCATTCGATAGTGTCAGTGCAGTCAAATTGATAATTTCTCTCAATATTGCTTAATATTGATTGTCTTTTTAGTGACAGAAAGGACACAGACTGTGTCAGATTCTGTTTTAGATTCTAGATAAACATCTTATGATTGCCAGCAGGGACTTTGTGTCCTTTATATTGCTTCCCTTAAACCAGGGTTGTAAAACCATTGATATAATAAAAAAGTACCTTATAATCATCACTTGTAGCGGCCTCTGCGGTTCCAAACGTGACTCTGTTCGCCCATGTCCCTTCACCATCAGGCCGGTTTGCGTTGCTGCCCTGCTCACTCGACCAGCGATCACCACCAGTACACTTTCCATACATGTTGTTTTCATGAACACTGGCCACCAGCGTCCAGCCGCCGCCCGCAGTGGTCATATCACAGAACGTCTGGTAAAGGACCCCTCTTGATGAGATCAGATAGTACAGGCCATCTGAGTGAACAGAAGCATTGCTGAGTCACCTAAATTGAGTTATTCCTTAAGATAACAAAAAAAAAAAAAAAAAAAGACCATACCCTCATAAACTTGATATTTGTCAAGAATTTCTTTGCAGCTTCGAGCAACGTATTTAATTCTTTCAAGAAGTTTTTCAAGCTCATGGTTGCTTTTGGCATCACCGATATTAATATATGGTGCTTCTGTTTTTGGTTTTGCTGTAATGCAAGTCAAAAAGTGAGTCAGAAAATGTGTCACATAGTGATATATATTGTGCTAAAAAAAAATTATGATGACGTTCTTAATAGAAATGAGTTTCAATCAAATCAGATAATTACACTTACTTGATTTAGCTTCACAGAACCATAAACTCAGTGGGAGACTGAGAAGGATCCCTAAAAAAAATTTTATAAGAAAGACAGCCTGCAAACAAAAGGAAAAAAGGTTCTTCAGAATTAAAATTAAAACCACACTCTGAAAATTTGCAAACCTGAAATTGTGATGTGTTTGGTTCCATGTTTTTGTGTGAATGTTTTCTAAAAGCAAACTGATGTTGACAAATCAGTTTCACACATTCAGCACATTTTTCTTCAATCAATTCATTACATTCAATAAATTATGAAATCGTTTACTCTGTCATTTGTTTGTATTATCTGAAAAAGACAGCATATTAACTTACCATTTCCATGAGCCAGTAGTAAGGTAATAGGTTTTGTGTTCTTGGTGTCTAAAGTGGCTTAAGGAAAAATGTTAATTTATATCCTTTTCTTATCAAAGGATGACAGACAAAGACTTCCTTTACTGGCAAATACAACACAAGGATGAGATATTATTTTTCCAGGAATCCAATAAACCTATTTTTATCAAGGGCCAATCTGTAGATGTTGCTGAACAATAAACCACAACATGTAAAATTTACAAACTTGAATAAATTGAAAATTGAAAAGGTTTCCTCCGTAGAGTCTTTTTCTCTGAAGTGATTTTCAATGTGGTGTTACAGGACGGAGGCAGAGGTCCAGTGTTCCATCTAAAAATATTATTAGGAACATGCCACAAGTGCTGCAGTTTCAAAGTATCCAGGATTCAATGACAGAGGGTAACAGGTTATCTAGGGTGACCAAACGTCCTGTTTTCCCAGGACAGGACGTGAAAACAGGACATGTCCTGGGAAAACAGGACGTTTGGTCACCCTACCCTCTGTCATTGAATTCAGGATACTTTGAAACTGCAGCACTTGTGGCATGTTCCTAATAATATTTTGGCTGTTTTTTATAAAGTGATGAAAATGTCCTGGTTTTCATTATTTTTCATTGGGCCATTAAGCGTGTAATTTACACGCATGCCTTTGCACACAAAACATATGAAACCGGCTTCGGCTTCGCCCCGCCTTGTTATAATCAGCGCGTTACTCAATCCGCAGCGGCAAGCAGAGAGAGAGAGAGCACCTGACCCTAACTCTTTTTTTACAGTCTATGGTCAGAATAGAGCTGGTAAGTCCCGCCCATCCGTAAAACCCCAAGTGGACCTCTAGGTTGAAAAATCGTCAATGCAAGTGAATGTGAGAAAAAAATTATTATCTGGTCCCGTTTGAATTGTGGCATGAATGTGAACAGTTGTTTTAAAAAAAAATGTTTTTATATAATTTTTCATGTTAGGAGTTTGACAGTATATTGTACGATTCTTTGGCTAGCAGTTGTGGAAAAGACATAACGAGAAAGACTACATGTCGCCTATGTGACGTCACCCCATAACACATTTTCCCTCCACTTGTCAAATCACGGTGCTAATGCTGCGATAATCTATGGAGACAGATCGAGATGCCTGTGTGTTTTGTACCCAAATGTCACCATTCAAACCAAATGGGCTGTTCTTTCTTCAGATTCCCGTCGAAAGCAGCGAAGAGTTGTAGTCCAAAGTGCTCTCACACAAAGTCTAACCGTATCAAACTTCTACCCGCTTACGTAAGATGTAAGTAGCTAACAGCGTAAAAAAAAAAAAAAAAAAGCCCAAATGTAAATTCACAGATGATTTACAGAGAAAATTCCTGTGTTTTCGTTTCGGTCGGGATCCGTGTAAAGCAGAATGCATGAACTTCAAAGGAGCTGGCACGTAGCTGCTACATGTCAGTGTCAAATAAAGGTGCTAGCGACCTAGAAGCCCATGAAAAGAAATAGTGTTATAAAATAGCTTCTGCGGTTCCAAACAAGTTTACAATGGTCTAGGTGTGTTTGACACCGCAGAGCGATTGGTGTATGACATCAAAACGGTTCGAAAGCATTCAGAGCTGTCTGCTCTCTAATCGCTCTTGCGGGAAGGTCTTGTCATGCACCGATCGATCTGCACAGCGCCGCTTCAAGTCGAACACACCGAAGCCACTGGAAGGCAAAGTGTAGGCTAATAGTGTGGAAAATGTAGGCCTATAATTCATCAAACTTTGTTAAATAGATGAGTTGCTTCTCAATAAGATCTCACGCCACAGCGCCAAAACGGTAATTATGTTTTTGAATTTCGTAAGAAAATGGACATAATTTGAAATCTGAGACTTTGTTTCATATCAGTAATAACAAAGCACAAAGATGATTGCGATTTATTGGATTGGATGCGCGCAACAATGTTCCATTCATTCATCAACTGAAAACAGGATGACTAATCGATTCTTGGGATTTAAGACCTGTCAAGTATCACGTTTTGGCCGGGAAAGTCCCGTATTTTACCCTTCTTTCCCGCCGTCCTCCCGTATTAGTATTTTCCCGTAAATCTCCCGGTTTTTAACATGCGTTATTAAAAAATAATAATAGGCTAACCCGGGCACGGGCGGAGTAAAAAAAAAAAAAGAATTCCTAATCTGAGTCTGTCAGTATAGCTTAGCGATAACTGCCACCTGCAGTAGCCTACTACAGCAGTTGTCGCGAGGTTAGTGTGTGAGGTCAGATGATGACAGTCTATGGTGACAATGCGGGAAAAAACTGAAAAAAAAAAAAACAGAGACAGATGATGGACGCTACAGAGACGGAAGGCACTCCTGCCAAAAAACCAAAACCCTCATGTAAATACCGCGAATGCAAAGTCTGCAACAAATTTGTACAATAACTCACTAAAAGTAAAGAAAAGTTTTGTGAAATGAAAAGAAAATCTGTAAAAGAAAAGCAATATGAAATGAAAAGAATGTGTGGAATGAAAATAAAATGTAAATGTAAAGACAAGCAATGATAAATGAACAGAAAATATGCAAATAAGCCTTTAAATAAATGCTCTTCATATAGAGGGGGGAGGGGGGGGGGGGGGGATTTCCCTTATTTTCAAATCCAAAACTTGACAGGTATGTAAGAATCGATATCGTTTCGTAAAAATGAGAATCGATTAAAATCGAGAAATCGATATTTTTTGCCCAGCCCTAATATTTACTGTTGTTTTTTGGGTGTGTTTAGCCTATTCTGTATAATCTTTACTTAGTGTAATATGTTTGTATTTTTGTATAATAAGGCATTGCCCTGAGACGTCTGGCTGCTTATGCATGACAATTTCCCCATTGGGGATTAATAAAGTATCTCTTTCTTTCTTTCTTTCTTTCTTTCTTTCTTTCTTTCTTTCAATTATAAAAATATTTGAATGACTATGACTGCCATGCACTATGATGCTGATAATGAATTTTAATGAACAAACAGAAAATTAATAATTATAAAGGCTATTGTTGTCACGTTATGTGTAGGACAAAGCTCATGGAGACGAGGAATACGTAAATAACATTTAATAACCAAACACTCACGCTTACATTGACGACGATAACAGACCCAGACTGAATGAGAACACAAGGTATAAATGAAGACTTCAGATGCAAAAGCCTCTAAGTGCCATCTGAAATTTTCTTCTAAAATGATCATTTTTATCAAGCTTGTATGTTTATGTTCAGTTATTTCACTTTAATGGCATTGAAAATTACCTATTAATTGTCATTAAAGTGAAATTACTGAAACTAAACAAGCTTGATAAAAATGCTCATTTTAGAAGAAAATTTCAGATGGCACTTAGAGGCTTTTGCATCTGAACTCTTCAAATACACAGGGAATAACAAGATAACTAATGAGGTGATTGGCAATGCACAGGTGATAGACATGACTAATTAGAACAATCATTGAACACTAGGTCACAGGACTGAACCAAAAACACAATGAAGGGGGGAAACACAGATCATACATGTAACAATTGTACTATATTGTTGTTTAATGAAAAATAAATACAATAATTATGTGGTCTCTCTATGGCTTCCAGATTTCAACAATTAAACTACAAATTTTTAGTGATTGGTGTCACTGCTGTGTATGTCCAATAAAGCTGTTTTTTTATGAATAGATTTAAATCTAATCTTAAATGTGGTTTTATGCGCACTGTAGTAACCAGTAATTTTGCAGCTAACAGCAATTTGCACCTTTTTAACTGCTCAGTAAGTCACATTCCACAAAAATGGCAGTTCTACTGAAGGGGGTGGATTGGAATCCACTGCTGCTTCAATGTGTAATGAGTGATTATAATCAAGGTATTAATCAATATTTTTCCTTCTAAATATCAAATGAGTTGGATGACTTCTCTGGAGATTTTACTTTGTTATAGACTAACCAGTGTGATTACTGAAATGTTCTTTTCATGTATTCTTTAATGTCTGTATTTGATATCTGAATGTAGAAACAGTGCTTGCTTATTTAGCCTGGCTTCCAGAAATGAAATAGGGACTTGTTTTGTGTAGGGCTGAAACGATTAGTCGACATTGTCGACAACGTCGACAATAAAAAATTGTCGACAAATATCTTTGTTGTCGAGTCGTCGTTTGATCCCACGTGACCTAATGTAAGGGCCTGCAATATCGTGATTTGACCGCTACGGCGCTGTAGCGCTAGAGTTAATGCAGCCGTTACAAATGCGGTAGAAGAAAACACAGCGCGAATTATGACGGAGTGCAAACGAATCCGAACCTGATCCGAACTAGCAAGGTGTGTGAAAGTTTCACAAAACTTCAAACCAAGAATACTGTCGTGTGTAATACATGCAAGGCAAAACTTGCTTTTCACGGGAGCGCAACATGCATGTTAAAACACTTAAAGAGGAAACACCCCGGCACGAGACGAGCCGGTGAGAGGTGAATGTTCTCCAGCTGGAGTTAAATAACTAGCAGTAAATCTCTTTTTAGAGAATGCAATACTACTAATACTAGCAATAATATTAACAATAATAATATAATTACAGTAATGTGATGATTTATTTTTGCATAGAATAAAGCTTGATCGAGCTTAGGAGTCAGGGCTGTTTTTATTATTGTAACACTATTAGGTATTACAGTCTTATCACTTGCCTGTATGTTGTTCTATATTCATTAAGACTTACATAAGGAGATGTTATGAAGAATATCATGTCAGTTACTTTTTTATTCTGTAAATTAAAAGGTGAATGAGTGTCTCTGTCAGCTCAGCTCAATTGTCATGTCATTTTTTATTCTTATAATAATTGTTTGCAGTTTAAGTTTTTCTGTAATGCAGCTTATTTATTTTTTTTGTTTAGTTTTTTCTATTGAAAGAGAACAGAATATTTAACCAATGCTTAGAGAGCATTTGTGTGTGATTTGAGTTGGACAGAAATCTGAAAACTTAAAGAGAATGACCTGTTTAGTTGCTCAAAGTTCATTAAAACAACCATTTCAAAAGCTGAAGTGATTTTCTTTTTTTATATTATAGTTAGAATATGTATAACTCAGTGTTGAAAAAGCTGAATAATCGTTCCAAACTTAATGATTAGTCGGCGAAATAATCGACGATTAGTCGATTAATCGTTCTAATAATCGTTAGATTAATCGATTATCAAAATAATCGTTTGTTGCAGCCCTAGTTTTGTGTTTGAGAAAGGTCTTCAACGTGTTAAAACATAGGGGTCATTGAAGTCTATAGTTTAAGGGACCATTTCTCAGTTAAAGCCTATATTTTCCATTTAGACTAAAGTTTCATATCCTTGAGAGAAAGAACTTGTTATCTTGATGTTTTGAGACAGGACTCCTGTTTATAGTTAGAGCCTGGCCAAATCCAACCTTGGAACCGTGTCGGTGTGTGTGTTAGTCTTCTTGGTTACAGGTTAAGGAACCACTGGCTTTATTGAAGATTGACTGAGTTGTTGTTCGGGACATGCTGGTGCCCAACAATGCAAATCTGAGAACTGGAAGGTCATGACGTGCCTAACTTCAGGGTCTGAGGGTCAGCTGCATAATCTATGGAGATATGCTTCAGTCTATCTGTATATGTGTGGAAAATTACTGTTTATCTATTTCTTAGCCAATCTGAATCATTCAACCTGTAAGCAATGACGTAGCTTAGACCTTGGAAATAACTGCTGTGATCTTTGTAACTGTAAGCGGGGCGGCCTACGAACTCCTGTGTGAGTCTTGAATCTGACTTCTGCTGATGAAACTGCAAACTATCTTCAGTAAAACTTTTATTCAATTTATTATAATTCTGACTCCGGGTCTTCTTTCAAACATCTGGTCCTTGGGTGCTAAACTGTTAACCCCTAACACTACTATATGTTTAGCTATATAACACCAAATATAGAACATTATTCACAAGACACACAAGCTAGAAACTGTGTGCAACGTAAACTTTAACTTATTGTCTTAAAACTCTGAATGCTGGCCACTGATGTCACTGCCATTATATGATGAGGTGCCTCAAGTGATCCAAGTTAGCCGTTTTGCTTTTTCTAAGAGCCTAGAGAGCCTCTCATCTTCCAATAATAAAACAATCTCTGGAACACACTTCTTTTCTTTCCTATTGTGACATATATGAGAGAAACAGCTTCTCGAACAAGAAAACATGTAGGGCAGGATGTGATTTTTGTCTATCATAGAGCTGGTAAGTCCCGCCCCTTCCGCTAACCCCACTGGACCTCTAGGTTGAAAAATCGTCAATGTAAGTGAATGTGAGAAAATAATTATTTTCTGATCCCGTTTGAATTGTGCCATGAATGTGAACATATGTTGTCTGTGAATTTTTTATATAATTTTTCGTGTGAAGAATGCTACAATTTAGCGGGTAGAAGTTTGATACGGTTAGACTTTGTGTGAGAGCACTTTGTGGACTACAACTCTTCGCTGCTTTCGACGCGTTTGAAACGTCACACCACTCGCACACGGACACTAGCTCACGGATCCCGCTAAACATGGCTGTGTCTTTGGTGCACTTCACCGCCTTCTTTCAGGGAGAGGACAAAATCGTTGA
The DNA here is from genome assembly GCF_949319135.1 of Squalius cephalus. NCBI lineage: Eukaryota > Metazoa > Chordata > Actinopteri > Cypriniformes > Leuciscidae > Squalius > Squalius cephalus. The sequence continues at coordinate 22,729,478 of NC_137124.1, read as the reverse complement.
GGTTGGCAAAAACCACGGGTAAGTCAACTTTATGGGGTGACGTCACATAGGCGACATGTAGTCTTTCTCGTTATGTCTTTTCCACAACTGCTAGCCGAAGAATCATACCATATACTGTCAAACTCGTAACATGAAAAATTATATAAAAAATTCACAGACAACATATGTTCACATTCATGGCACAATTCAAACGGGACCAGAAAATAATTATTTTCTCCCATTCACTTGCATTGACGATTTTTCAACCTAGAGGTCCAGTGGGGTTTTACGGATGGGCGGGACTTACCAGCTCTATAGTTTGCCACTGCTGTGATCTCATGTGAGTGACAGGTTGTCCCGCCCTCTAAAGATTACAAGAAAACATGATGTGAAAAAAATAATAATGATGTGCACAAATAAATCTTTTATATTAAATACTGAAATTTTTCTGTAAAAAAAAAAAAAAAAAAATCAATAATGATTTCATGGTAACTACAAAGGGATAGTTCACCCTAAAATGAAAATTAAGTCATCATTTACACACCCTGGTGTTGTTCTAATGCCATATGCCCTTCTTTTTTTATGGACCACAAAAGGATAATTGTTTAAAAATGCTCGCCCTCTTCATTATAGCAGCGAATAGTGACCCGCATCAAGCTTTGTAAAAAAAAGATGCAAAAGCATCACAGAATGATGATCCCATGCAACACATGGCGTATTACAACTGTTCTGGGGGTAGGCCTATATGATAGGGTTTAGTGAAAAACAAACAAAAATGTCATGTATTATTCAACAAAATGTTTGACCTTTTCTGTTGGTCTTCTCTGCACAGCTGCACGACATGCACATTTTTGAGACTCTTAGCTAATGTGTTAAACAATAGTTTGTACTTACAACTTGTGTGCTTTTTCTGGCAAAGAGGGAGTGAACTGCGGCCCTAATAGAGCCTTGACGAACATTGTGCAGGCGTGCAGAGAAGCCCAATGGCCAAGGTGGTCAAGAATTTCGTTAAATAATACATTCAATTTGGTTTTCACTAAATATATGCACCCAGAAGAACACGTGTCATGGGATCATTCTGTGATATGTTTGCGTCTTTTTTTTTTTACAAAGCTTGATGCTGGTCACTATTTACTGCCATTAAATGGACGAGCGCATATTTTTACTTATTTATTTATTTATTTTACAGTTTTTAGTTCTCTATATAGATAAGTGTTTTTAAGGAATCTTTCAGCATAAATGTATCCTTTGACAAAATAAATGCAATGTTTACTTCCGGAACCTGTTGCGCTTTATTGGCTCTGCAAGAGTTGCGCTGGCCAATACAATTCGTTTTTATTCCCAGGTCTGAAAGCCCGGCGTTTCTAGGACAACGACTCACAAACAAATAAGCGTGGAGTTTCCTACTGTGTTTGGAAAGAAACAAGAGCATTTCAAAAGCAAAATCGACGGAGCTGTCGAGCACACTTGAGGAATGGTAAATATGACGTAGATTTGACAGTCTGTTTGAACAAACTAATCGTTGTATACAGATGACGACGCGCGAATAAAGATGACATGTAAGACGCAATTTTAGTCATTAATTAGCGAGGTTGTGTTGTAGAACTTATAAGTGACCGTGTCTTTGCAGTCTTTCATGAGCCAGCGTCGCAACATCTCTCACAACCACCATCAGAAGATGATCCTGGATCACCGCAAACAGGAGGAAATGCGTGAAGATCAGACCAAAAGCATCGCCAAAGAGCGGCAGCTGCAAGCCAACCACCAGTGCGAAGAAAGAGTCGAGAGAAAGCGCTTCCTGCGCAAGGTGCAAGCTGAAGAGTATGGCAAACAAGTCAATGAATCACTTCTCAAGGTTGGTTTTATAAAATACGCCAGCTAACGTTATATGCAGAGATGAGTGGTCTCGTTTTTGTTTATTTGTTTGGATCCCCATTAGCTGTGCCCTATGGCACTGCAGTCTTCCTGAGGCATTTTAAAACATACATAGATCACCACAATCCATTCTGAATGAACACATTTAACATATATTTAATATTACAATTAAATGTGAATATATATCAAATCAAAATCTAACACTTATGACTCCTGCAAAATGTATGTTTTTAGGCAGAAGAGGACAGACAGTTCAGAGAGAGGCAGCTTGAACAGGAAGAGAGGATGGCCAAGGAGCTGGCGAGAATTAATAATGAGAAACTTCGAGATGAGAAGATGAGACAGTACATTAAAGAGAACAGGTAACAGACCAGAGTGTAATGGCACTCTGTGTAGCGCTGTATATATATTTTTTTATAGCTTTACCATTTATTAAACGTTGTGTTTTATTGCCAGTGTTGAGCTTCGAGAGCTAGAGTTTAAGCTCAAATCTGCTTACCTGAACAGAGAACGGGCAGCACAGATGGCAGAAAAGGAGGCCATGCGATATGAGACAATGGTGAGTGTGAACTCCAAAGTAGTGTCTTACATTTGGCCATTTATTTTGGTTTTGCTTATTGTGATTTAACATATTACCAGCGACAAGAGGCTGCTATTGCCCGTAAGATGAAGGGCGAGCATGAGCGTGCAGAGATGGAAAAGGAGAAGCTGGAGCAGAAGAAGTATGAAGAGGTGGTGCGCTACCAGCAAGAGCTTGAGCAGCAGCTTGAGGAGAAGGAGCGCAAGAGGCAGGAAGCCTATGATGAGTTTCTTAAAGAAAAACTCATGGTGGACGAAATAGTGCGAAAGATCTATGAGGAGGACCAGATGTGAGTGTGTTCTTTTTTCTTAAGTTTATTATTTGCTGCTACTTTTTAAAAATTATTATTCTGGAGCAAACAGACAATATCATCTGTTGATCAGATGGTTCTTAGATGGTTTGAAACTGACAAGCTTAATTTACAGGGAGCTTCAGTTACGACTCGAGAAGGTGACGACCACTCAGAGATACATTGAAGATTTTAAAACGCAGCAAGCAGAGTGGAGACGTATGGAGCGAGAAAAAGTGGAAGCAGAGAACAGGCGCATCATTGAGTTTGCCCAATACCAGCAAAGGAAAGAGGAGGACAGGATGGCCAAAGTTAGAGAGCGAGAGCAGGAGAAAGAAATCCTGCACAAAATGGTACATGAAAGCTCACCCTCTGGGTCATCAAGTACAGGCGAGCAATCAAGATTCAAATGTTAATGTGTTCTTTTTTCCCTCTGGTTTAGCTCTCTGAGCAGATCGAGATGGAGAAAAGACAGCGTGAGAAGATGGAGCGCGTCCGTGAGGAACTCTACTTGGAAGAGCAGGCTGAGGCTGCAAGACAACAAGAAATTGTGAGAACTGTCTTACCCCATCACACTTTACTGGATGCACTTTAAACATTTTACAAAGATGACCAAGGTCAATCTCATGATTCCTGCCAATGAAATGTCCAATTCATATTTCAAATAACCCTTTTAGGGCCTTCAAGATTTCCTCAATCAATAATGAATCTTATTTTTGTAATATATTTTTTTTTACTGTATTAAAATACTGGGTTACACTATTTTAAGTTGTCCATGTTACAGTGTAATTATGAGAAGATGTATTTTATTGTAATTATTTGTATTTATTGATGCTTTTTTGTGAGATTCACTAGCACCATATAAAACGTTTACCATCTCTTTACCATCATGTCACTCACAGGAAGAGATGGAGAAGAGGATCCGGCAGCGGTTGGAGCTGCAGCAGACGCGCCGGGAGATGATGGCTTTCAAGCAGTTGCGTATACAAGCCGAGAAAGAGGAAGAGGAGGCCTTCAGACAGATAATGATGGCCAAGTTTGCAGAGGATGACCGAATTGAGCAGATGAATGCCCAGAAGCGTCGTATGAAACAGTTGGAACACAAACGGGCTGTGGAGAAGCTGCTGGAAGACAGGAGACAGCAGTATCTGGCTGAACAAGTAAGACCCAAACCCACAAATCAACACAACCTGCAAATGTGCAGCTCACTCATTAGTTCCTTCCGAGTCCAACTATACCAATAACTGCCGATAATGTGGAATGAATGAATCTAAATATTCAACAGGAGAGGGAGGAAGAGGAGAGAGCAATGGAGCAGGAGAGAGAGACTCAGCGTCGGAAGATCATCGAAGAGGAGAGACAGAGGCTCCTAAAACAGCATGCGACCAAACTGCTGGGATACCTACCAAAGGTGAGAACACCACACCAAAGGACACGGATATTTGTGGTTTGTTAGCCATCCCGCATGCTCAGATTCATTATTTAGAGGATGTGTTTGTCATCACATAATTGTTTTTCTTATTTTCCTTATTTACTAGGGTATTTTCAAAGAAGATGATCTGGAGCACTTTGATGAGGATTTCAGAAACAATTTCAAACAACGACAGGCTGATATTTTCTCAGATGAGGGTTGGGGAGATGACTAGCAGTAAGATAATTCCTGTCATGACCACCACATGGCGCTCTCTATCTTTTTTTTTATTAAAAATGTTTTATTCCAGTCTGTTAGTGCTGGTGTACTTAACAGTGCATCTGGCACTTTCACAAACGATTGGAACAAATTTCAAATTGATCTTTGTCTTTAATAAATGTAACAGTATATTGTATATTGTGTTACTCTAATGCCAAACTCTGGTTTTGGTTTATGAAGAAACATTGGCCTCAAAGGATACTACTTATTAAACAGATGTGAAAATCTAAATTGCCTAAGATGAATTTATCACATTCTCTGTAAGTATTTAATGCTCATACTGGGTAATGCATTTTTCCCTCTTATCTGAACCTTTGAAGGTGAATTTCACTTAGAAAAATGTTTAATGGTGATACAAACCATGTTCATGTCCATGTTGTTTGACTTGGTTAGTCTTTTTCAATCGTTAAAAAGAACACAAGAGTGATTTCACTGCTTCCTAAGAAAGAACTGGATATAGTTGATGGTTGTCTGGCAGAATATCATACAAGCAAGAATTTAATCAGATGTGACTGCTCATGTACAGTCAAGTGTGTCTGTCTCAACAGCTGGCAGTCATTCTGTCCAGTTAGTCCAGTATCCTGGTCTAGCTGCTGTCATGGCAGTAAAATTCTTCCATCTAAGTGTTTACTGTTATCCATACCTGCATTGTGAAAATGTCAAGCCTCTCTTGTGAAATTCCCTCTAAAAGTTGTCACTGTAACAAACATGAAGAAACATTTCAAACTAATCATAAATGAATTTCATTGAAAATGTCAATAAATTGATCCTGCATGGTTTAAAGCAGCATCACTGTCATGATTACAAATTGTTCATTTTCAATTCTAAGCCTGGCAAATTTAGTTTTATTAGATCCCCACATACTCTTTTTACATACAACACTCCCATTCTCTAAATGATATTCTAGAAATGATCTCAGAGTAGATAAGAGACCTTTTTATGTGACTTGCAGCCAATTTCCTGTCTCATACATCTTCAGCGTTTAATGTCTATATATGCTAACACTGGCGAGTCAGTAACACAGTATGATTGTGGAAAGTTTCTTAGAAAAGCTGTGTTGTTGATATTGTTACAATTTCAGTTAAGGTTTTAAATAAACATAAACAAGGTTGGCTATTGTCATATACTTACACTGCTGTTCAAAAGAGTAGGGTCAATAAAGTTTTTAAATGTTTTTGAAAGAAGTCTCTTATACTTAACAAACCTGCATTTATTTGATCAGTACAGTAAAAACAGTAATTTAGTGAGTTATTATTACATTTAACTGTTAAAACAGACTACTCCAGTCTTCAGTGTTACACGTTCCTTCAGAAATCATTCACATAAGCTGATCTGGTGCTCAAGAAACAATTATCAATGTTGAAAACAGTCGTGATGCTTAATATTATTGTAGAAACTATTATACCATATAGAAAGCATTCAGGATTCTTTGATGAATAAAAAGTTTTAAATGACATTAAAAGCATTTCTTTTAAATAGAAATCTTTTGTAATGTTATAAATGTCTTTACTGTAACTTTCGACCAATTTAATGCATCCTCAATGAATACAAGTATTAATATCTTATATATATATATGGAAAGAGTGGTGTCAATGTTGAAACAGGAAGTTCTCCTGAATTTTTTTCGAGCGCCTTGAAAAGATTATGATTATGATGGAATCTTTTCTGTCACATAGCCCTATTTTGCACTCTCCATCATCCATACAGGATGACGAAGAGATCACAGGTTGTTGAGCATGCCAGATGCACATGCAGCATGCTGACGCACATGTTCATGCCTGCCTCAGACATTAGGAATTAGAATTAGCTCTCAGAGCTTTTGAACACATGGTCTATACACATTCATTTCTTCCTTCCTTTGTATATCAATGAAAGGAGACCTTTACCTTTAAGTAAAATATATAAAAGGTCAGCATGAAAATCTACAGTCTCATAAAATTTGTAGACCATGCCAAAACTTGACTCAGGTGCCTTGCAGCAAAGTTAAACCACTAATGAGGGCTGCCTAGTTATTTTTCCCAGCACTGGAGCATATCTTGTTTGGTCCACCTATACTGTTATGGATTTTATAGACTGCCCAAATATTTCTTACGATTGTCATCTTTCAACTGAAGCTCAGTGATCATGACCATAGTTAATCTTTCCTGACATTGTTCTGCATCACATACCTTGTCTTGCTCACATGGGAGGACAGGAAGCACTAATGCCTTAAGGAACTTCAGGTTGTTTGACAGACCAATGAACTCTGTATCATTGCTTATTCTATCATGGCCTTTTCTCACAACATAGATTGAAGGGAACTTCCTGTTGCTGAGACTGACTGTAGATTGAATTGATTGAATTTGATTGCAGAAGCTGTGTGCATACAGTGAAGCTTTACTGTAGACCAGACTCCAGCACTGCATTGGATTAGTCTGAGCATGATTTGACTTGGCTCAATCACACTGTACGTCACCGGTTCTGCACAAACATCATTACTATATATGGAAAAAAGGAAATGAATGGAAATCTCATACATACTGTAAATACAAGTTAGACATGCTAACCATAATAAGGTGAACACATCTTTTTTCCCTGGTTCCTCTGTACCCCCTGATGGTTATTACCACAAAAAAGTTCAAGCATTTCTTGTGCCTTACCTCTAAATGAGTTGTGGTGAATGAGGCAAGGCAAGGCAAGGCAAGTTTATTTATATAGCACATTTCATACACAATGGCAATTCAAAGTGCTTTACATAGCACTTGAGTGAATGAGATTTTCTTTGAGTCATAAAGTTCAAAACGTTTTGATTCACCCACATTTTTGGTTTTCAACATTTGTATGATATGGGGAATTGGTTTGCAGAGATAAAGATATTCTACATTTGCACTAAATAGCGCAAAAAAATAAATAATAATCTCAGCATGCTGTTGGAACTGGTATAAACTGGCTGTGTTTCAATAGATGGTGAATCTCTCACTTCATGAAGCCTAATGAGATGTGTACTTATGGACTGCCATACAAAAGACTGTCTGTCTATCCCCCTGAAGAGGGCTATGAGGTCTTTCAGATCAATGACCAAGCAGTGGGAGGCACAGACAATGGACCAATAAAGCACAGAAGTAGCGTGAGAATGTCTGAACAAAAGATTAGTCATGTTGTTTGGAAATGGACGTACAGCAGTACCTAATTATATTGCGTTTTGAGCTAATTAATGCTGGTGTGAGCTTGTAAACAGCCATTGCTCATAACTACCACATCATTATTAATCCGAGCCACGCTCATTGACGTGCTTTTATTATTTTCCATGTTTCTCCCTTTGGAAAAAATCACCCCCGGACTGGAACTATAGTGTGGACTGGGGCCTTTAGTTTGGTTGGGAGACAACAGGAACCAGTGACAAGCACATTCCGAATCAGTCGTCACCAGTTAATCTAGACCTGCTGCCGTGTCTTATTAGACCATTATCCACATCACTTTCATCACTGATTTTTTCCACAGAGGCGTGGAAATAAAGCTCACTGATCCCAGACCAACCTTGGAAAGAGTAAATAAATCAACAATATGCACCACATGAAAGATTGGGTGCGTTTAAATGCCAAGGTCTTCGACTCGATTTTTATGAATCTTTTAATGCATTGTCGGAGCTGTTCCTTTGACAATAGTGCTGAAACATATCAGGGGAGATCATTGCATGATACTCGATTTTCTATTTTATTTGAATTTCCTTACCTTTTTGTTTCTCTTTCTTTGAGATCTGCTGTAAGGCTGGTGTTTAATATAGCATATTCTACTGACATTATGTGATACTGTTGTGATTCAATATTAAATATCAAAATAATAAACTAATTAACCTTATGAATAGCGCACATGTCTAGTATGATCTGACTCTTCACACTTTCAGGGTGATAACCAATATGATATCAATAATTATCAATATGTAAGCAAAATAAGATAAGAGACTGGAGCTAGTTGGCAAAGGGATATCTCATTAAATGTAAGGTTTTGAGAACTTTCTAGCAGAGGTTTTGTGTGTTTTTAACATTTAGTTCAAAACAACCTTACATTACATTAATGAATACATTTCCAACATCGTCATTATATTTTTGAAGTAGATGTTGGAAAAACAACTGAACACAATTAAAGCAAACTTAGGCTACATTCAGACAGGGAACTTTAAAGTACGTTACTGTCAAAAGTAGGCCAGTTACTGGACAAAACATCTCAATAGTCACTGGGGTTAACAAAAAAAAACAAAAAATGTGGCAAGCACCTTTCTCCCATTTTGTGCTTATATCAATAACATTATTATTATTAGGCTATTCATTTGTAATTGTTTCATAACGATCTAACGGTTAAATAGTTTTCACTTGATGAACCTTTTTGCAATTTCTGAAATCTTCTGGTCGGTCTGGTCGCGCTCCTCCCCCTCCTCCGCCGGATCTCTTTATAAATCCAAAGAGAAAACATCATTACCAGACTGATAGCAGCGTCTGTCTGATCCACGCACCTCTCCATTTTCTACTATAAAATCAAGCGCACCCATCCATGCTCGCCAATAAGCTTGACGGACCGCGTCGAGGACGGTCTTTTGACTCCATCAATAAGAGTTACGAAGAGAAGCAACTCAACAATGAGGTAAGAACAACTTTTTTTTACATGTAGGCCTACTCAAAATGCTTAGCCTAATGTTTGAATACGGATGTATTCTTGTATTGCTTTACTTTTACTTGAACTTGACGAGTTACAATAGACTTTATTTGTTGTTGAGGTTCAAAGAAAGGAATAAAGCTGATATATATTTTTATATTATTCTAATTCTTTGCAATAACTTGCATTAATAATATAATATTAAATATATTTTGTGCTTAACATATCATGGATGTACATTTAAATAATAAAAAAAAACTTCCATATATTTTTGAATGCGCATGAACTTCTGATCTGTGTATTGTATATTGTTAATATAATAGAAAAAAAGGTGATTTGTTGATGTCATTGGCTTTTAACTTTTAAGTCGCTGTCCAACACATAGTGCTGGTTTAGTCATGTAGGCTAAGTATTTATTAGCACTATGGATCCTACCCAACCTGTTAACAATGATGTTCTTTACATGTTATTTGCCTTTGAATAACGATTTCCTATTTGAAAAGCAGGTCAAAAACAAACATAAGTTCACTCACGCAGGATATTACACATCTGCTCTATAGTAGAGAGATTGTCATGGTAATGTGAAGAAACACCTGAGTACTGAATATAATAGCCTCTCTCTCTCTCTCTCTCTCTCTCTCTCTCTCTCTCTCTCTCTCTCTCTCTCTCTCTCTCTCTCTCTCTCTCTCTCTCTCTCTTTATTAAGCTGAACAAAACTACTTTTCATAAGAAAGACGAGAACAAAGACAAGACACTTTCCTCCAAGAGGGAACATGCCGCAATTGTCTTCTCTCTGAAGAATGAAGTTGGAGGGCTTGTGAAGGCTTTAAAATTATTTCAGGTACATAAATGTTTTCTATTCTATCTATCTGTATTATTTGGTTATTCTTAGCTTCATGTTATACATACAGTAGCTGGCACTTTAAAAAGGCAATTCCAGCTAAAACAATAATTTACAATAATTGTCAAACCCTATCATGGAAAGTATGGACTATGTCCATGAATGAAGAAATGCTGGTGATATATGTGACCCTGGACCACAAAACCAGGTCAAATTTTTTAAATTGAGATTTATATATCATCTGAAAGCTGAATAAATAAGCTTTCCATTGACTTATGGTTTGTTAGGATGGGACAATATTTGGCCGAGATACAACTATTTGAATATCTGGAATCTGAGGGTGCAAAAAATCGAAATATTGAGAAAATCGCCTTTAAAGTTGTCCATTTATGTTGACGATTGTGCTGCATCCACTCACAAAAATACATTTTTGATATATTTAAGGTTGGAAATTTACAAAAATATCTTCATGGATCATGATCTTTACTTAATATCCTAATGATTTTTGGCATAAAAGAAAAATCGATAATTTTGACCCATGCAATGTTGTGTTGGCTATTGCCACAAATATAACCGTGCAACTTATGACTGGTTTTGTGGTCCAGGGTCACATATGTATAAATTTAAGTACCTTCTCACTGCATTTATCACACATTATAAATCTAGTACATCTCCAAATATATGTATACTCTCATCTGTACACTAATTATATTTCAAATAGTAAATTTGGAAAATTTGTGTGCTCAATGATTTATTTTCATTTGTTATAAACAGGACAACCAGGTAAACCTTTTGCATATTGAGTCACGTAAGTCCCGACGGCGTAACTCGGAGTTGGAAGTACTAGTGGATTGTGACAGTGATCGAGAAACTCTGAAAGATATTGTTCAGCTGCTGCGCAAACAAACAAGCATTATAGCCATGGACTCACCTGATAAGTTCTGGACGCCTGTAAATGGTACTGTGTTTTACTCCCTCATTAGATTGACAAGTACTGCACATAAAGTTGTGTAACACTGTGAAAATCATTTTTCCAGATCTTGCTGAAGTGCCTTGGTTCCCTAAGAAGATCTCAGATCTGGATAAGAGTGCCTGTCGTGTTCTAATGTACGGTTCAGATTTGGATGCGGATCATCCGGTTTGTATTGTCTGCTTCATAAATTCACTGGTTATTAATAATTAGTAGTACTTATGTCATACTGATCATGTCTTCAGTATTTGAGTTGTGACTCATTTGTGTTCTTATACGATTTCAGGGATTCAAAGACAACGTGTATCGTAAGAGAAGGAAATATTTTGCTGATCTTGCCATGAGTTACAAACAGTATGTTTAATAAGGTTTTAACAATAACTGGATTATTCCACATGTTATATTAAATATATTTAGATATATCTTTAATATTGACATGGTTCTATCTCACTCTGCAGTGGAGATCCCATACCACGTGTGGAGTTCACAGAGGAAGAGGTGAAGACGTGGGGTGTAGTGTTTCGGGAGCTGAATAAGCTGTACCCCACACATGCCTGTAGAGAGTACCTGCACAACCTGCCTCTGCTCACCCAGTTCTGCGGCTACAGAGAGGACAACATACCACAGCTCGAGGACGTGTCCAACTTCCTGAGAGGTGAGACCGAGCACACATGATCTGTACACACACAGATACATTTGAACCTTACAGTAGGTACAAGAGGAACTGAAGAGAAATATTAGTTGTGTCACCAGCAGGGGACAGTATAGATGTGTGGCTGCGTATGTGTGTTTCAGAGCGAACTGGCTTCACCATTCGCCCTGTTGCTGGGTACTTGTCACCGAGAGACTTTCTGGCTGGTCTGGCCTTCAGAGTGTTTCACTGTACACAATATGTGCGTCACAGCTCAGATCCTCTCTACACTCCTGAACCGTGAGTACAAAGCATATGTCCCTTTATCTCTTCAGGCCGATTTATCGACACAATCTTTTGAAACAGGCTTTTATGAAGCAGCACCCATTGTTGAAGCAACACACTGTCTGTCAAACTTGATGCATGAAGAAGTTACACACGCAGGAATGGAAATAAACACAGCACCTTTTATTCAACAAATCAAACTAAATCCAGATGATTTAAGCATGCAGTTTATATTTACGTCACGAATCATGTTGAATTTTGTTATTCAATTTTGAATATCAAATCAATGTTGATATATCGCAGCATTGTTTTAGTGTCTAACTTTTCATACGGATCATTGATTTTGTTAACCTTTTTACAACCATTTATCATTGTTTCAATGTTATTTCAGCGATGAAACAACATCTCAACCACATTTAATAGCTTGCTCCTGCTTCACTTCATGTTTGTATGTGTCATGTGAAATAGGCACATACAAATAAATGAATAAATGAAAGAGATCTTCATGTCTATGTCTTTCAGGGACACGTGTCATGAGCTGCTGGGTCATGTTCCTCTGTTGGCTGAACCAAGTTTTGCACAGTTCTCTCAGGAATTAGGACTGGCTTCTCTCGGGGCGTCTGATGATGCTGTGCAGAAATTAGCAACAGTATATATTTCAGTACATTTTGCTGTCCTGGTGTGCATATAAAGCCTTAATATTTTTTTTGCAGTACTTTTGATTGTTGTTACAGTATGTTGGTGTGTGTGCCATTGCAGTGCTATTTCTTCACGGTAGAGTTTGGCCTGTGCAAGCAGGAGGGTTCACTCAGAGCATACGGTGCTGGACTTCTCTCGTCCATCAGCGAACTTAAGGTACACTAGATACGCATTATCGGTTTTAGAATTAAAGATTAGAACAATAATCTTTTTATGTTTAATCTAATAATTGGTATAAAATATTAGTTGTTCCCTATTTACTTTTTTAATGTTTTCAAAAGTCTCTTCTGCTCACCTAGGCTACATTACTGTATCAAAAATACAGTAAAAACTGTAATATTGTGAAATATTATTACAATTTAAAATAACTGTTTTCTGTTTTAATATTTTTTTTAAATGTAATTTATTCCTGTGATGGCAAAGCTGATTTTTCAGCATCATTACTCCAGGCGTCAGTGTCACATGATCCTTCAGAAATCATTCTAATATGCTGATTCGCGGCACATTTATTTTATAAGAAACATTTATTATTATGATCATCGCTCGAAACAAAAATCAGGATTTTGTTGATGAATAGAAAGTTCAAAAGAATAGCATTTATTTGAAATAGAAATACTTTGTAATAGGCTATTATAAACTGTAACATTACTGTGATATGACACTGAAACACATGTTTTGTTTAAAAGCACTCTCTCTCAGGCGCTGCTAAAATCCTTCCCTTTGAGCCCAAGGTCACCTGTAAGCAGGAGTGTCTCATCACCACCTTTCAAGATGTTTACTTTGTTTCAGAGAGCTTTGAGGAAGCTAAATTTAGAATGCGGTAAATCGATTTTTTGTATACGAGACCTGTTATATTTCTATATCATTATTATTTTGTTTTAACCATACATTTTATCCTTCACAGTGAGTTTGCAAAGACAATCCAGCGTCCATTCTCCCTGCGTTATAACCCGTACACACAGAGCGTATGTGTGCTGAAGGACATGCCCAGCATCAACGATGTGGTCGAGGAGCTCAGACATGAGCTGGACATTGTAGGAGACGCTCTCTGTCGACTCAGCGCACACCCTGGTGTCTGAAACCAATATGACTCTCGCTCATATTAATAGGCTATCTCCAGCTATCTCTTATATCAGAGCACGTTACTAAACATTCAGCACTGCCATAGTATTATCTCATTATCTGCCTTCTCTGACTGCAGAGGTGAATCACTCTTAATGTCTCCGTGAGCACCTTTCCTCTGCTACTGATAATCTGCCAAAGCACTTGAATATCCAAGCACTGCTTTCAGGAGAGTCTTTAAGTGCTCTTTAAATACACCAACAAGCTCAGAGTCCTTCACTGCTATTCAAATACCAGCACAGCAAAAACTACAGCCACCACTTTAACTCATGACCAGTATATTCATAAAGTCTAACTTCCTCTCCACTATGACTTCAGTCTCTGTACACAGGAAAAATAGAAATGGTTAATCCTTGTCTGGAGTCTATCTTCAGAGACAAAGCTCAGATTTGAAAAACACTCCTTCAAACATTGTATCTTGAGACTTTCACACATGTGTTATAGTCGTAAAATGATCAAACTCTTAGATTACTCTAAATTCGTAATTTGGTGTGTACTCTCAACCAGTGAAAAGGTTTTCCCAACATCACACCTGTATCTTCAAGAAAATTAACCCATTTCTTACCATGAGCTGAATAATTTATTTATTGGAATTTGTGATAAAATATGCCTTATAACCAAAATGTTTCACCCTTTTCTAATTATCCTGATGTGAAGCTGTGGTGTGTATATTGTGTTTTGTGTTCTGAAGACTGTATAGCCTATTTGCTGCTTGTCTGTGTCCATTTGTGTTTTACTGAATTCTAATTAAGAACGTTGAACAAGTAAAAATCAAAATGTAATAAATAGATGAATGCACAAATTAAATAATTTATTAGCAAACTTAATCTGAATCACACAAATGATTCAGGTGGAATTATCGAAACAAAGTAGCTCACAAACCCCAGAATTCTGATATGTTTGTTGGCCTTTAATCATTATCTCCATTAATTTTTTCCATCAAAGATTGTTATTAGTTTCTTCAGATACGAAGTTAAAAATGACCCCTCAAAAATGACATTTACCAGCAGAGGGCAATGTTGTTCTATTACAGTGGATACTTAACGGAACACAATCAATATACCCTGAAATTTAAAGTAACAAATCCCATAGAGATGTTTGCACTAAATAAAAAAATAATCCAGTCACCATCGTCACATTCATTTTGGTTTGATTTTATCTATTTATGTTTTATGTAGTGTTTTGCGCTTACAGTTATGAGAAAATTACAATTATTGCTGAAATACGTAGGCTATAGGTGTTATCATCAGCACAGTTCAGTTGATAGTTTAGCTCATTACTCACCTCCAGTGAGCAGCTGAGGAGGGTATGTCCTACAGGAAGAAGTCCCATCATCAAAGGCACTGCAAGAACATGTAGTAGGGTAATGCTGATATGTTAACATTTTAAATGACTGCTAAACATCTTGTGTTTCTATCATATGTTATTTATATCATGATCGTCACACTATAGGCCCTATGTGAATCAAATAGCCTATGATGTTTAACAACATTAATTTAAAGAAAACTAACACGAAAGCAGAGCTTGTTCAATCAGTCTGAACACTTTACCTCAGAGCGTCCGTTAAAGGGTCAGTTCACCCAAAAATGAAAATTCTGTCATTAATTACTCTCTGGCTAACTAACTAGCATGCTTCATCTCGTCAATGCGCGTCAGGGACTGATACAGAAGAGAAGAAATTACTAAATAAAGTCGATATTTAGTTTTTTTAGTTTTTTTTTGGTACACAGAAATTCTCGTCGCATCATAAAATTAAAGTTGAACCACTTTGGCCTATTTTAACAATGTCTCACACCTTTTTGGGCCTTCAAATTGTTAATTAAATAGCTGTTAATCGACCCATTCTTTCACAAATGTTTGTAGAAGCAGTCTGCATGCCTAGGTGCTTGATTTTATACAGCTGTGGCCATGGAAGTGATTATAATACTTTTGGCATTACTGTGTATACTCAAGAGAGGATGCGATTTTGGATGCAGCCACTTAGGGACTGTTCGTTATTTATTTAAGGGGCCACCGGAGGAGTTTTGAGATCTGTTGTCAAAAAAGACATGACCCTCCCTTCGCCAGCAATAATTTTTTCTATGACCCTCCAAAATGATTGTGAAAAAAGGCATGACCCTCCCCGATAATTTATTGATTAGCCTAATTCTGTAGGCTACTGGTTTGCGCTTGGCAAAGATGTTCAGATAGCCATTGTTTGTTTGTTTTTTAAACCATAAACTCTTGCTTTCTCATCTGGCTGTAACGATAGACCAAACCTACGATTCGGTTCGTATCACGATTTTTTATTTTAGATTTGAAAAAAAATCATGTTTTCGGTGCTGATGCGGTGTGACTCGTTCAACATGTGGGTGGCGTTGCGAATAAAGCATCTAAAAGCTGTCACAAAGAACCGGCAAAAGTAATGATTATTAATATGTCATATATAGCTAGACATTTTAATTGTTTTTAATAAACAAGTGTTTTCTGTGTCTACTGCAAAGATGAAGTTGACGATGCGTCGCGACTTCTCAGAACGCGCCAGAGAGAAATGCACATTTCATAAGGAGAAAGCAGTCTGTTTTCCTTCGTTTTGAATTGTTCTGCATGTTTAAAAGTAGACATTTCAAGCTTTCTATATATTTCTCAGGTCTATGAGGCAAGTAGCATACCTTACGCTGAGTTTCGGTTCATTTATGAGACAAGAGTCCAGTTCACTCGCCCGCGCCTCCGTGCCATGATTATCTATTTTCTACTATATTTAGACTACTTCTTATTTATTAAATCCAGATGAAACATTGATTAAAATTAAGATAAAATTAATAAAAAAACGAAATTCACTTTAAAGAAAGGCTTTGTGCTTTCTGTTTGAGGTCTCTGTGCAATTTTTAAAGTCGCTTCAGAGCAGTCATGTCCGTGCGTAATGGAGAACTGTCACGTCCGTAACATTTTTTTTTTTTTTTTTTTTTACATAAATGCAAACACGAAAAATAAAATAAAAATAATATAAAATTTAATTTTCTGTGGAGGCCGATCTTTATTCATCCGGTGGGTATATATATTTTGGTTTGCACAGTGTAATTTATAGAATTACTAAAAAATATTTTGCCACCTAAAAGTTAAAGATTTTTTTGTGTCACGTCACATGTGTATTTCCCTCATATTAAATATAAAACGCATGTGTAGACTGATATTTTTCTAATGTCTTGACTGCTTTCAGACGTTTCAAATAAATGCTTTTTCTGAGAATTTGTATTTTAAGTTTTGACTGCAAATGTCACGTCCATTCACTGGAATCGCCCAATTTTAACGAATTTATCCTCAACTAGTTTTTGTGGTGTAGGTCTATGTATTTTTTGTTAACTTAAATAATAGCCTACTAATAGTGATTTAAAGATGTGGTAGCGCTGCGAAGATCGCGAGTCGTCAACTTCATCTGTCTAGCCGACACTGATATAAAAAATAACTGTTTTATTAGTAAACAATTAAAATGTCCCCTGCTATATTGAACATATTTGCCTGTTCCTTACAAAACACTGACAGTGGGGTTTTTGGCTGTTTTCTTTTTTTTTTTTTTTTTTTTGAGCAGCTGCGGACAAATTATTTCGACACACACACACACACAATATTGATAAACAGGATTTTTTTGTTGCTTTTTTAATACAATAAAAATTTCATTTAATTTATTGTTTAATACAATTATAAGCCTATTATTTTTAGTTTATTAACAGCAACAACAGCTGTAAAGATGAAGTTGACGATCGCCATCTCCGTAGTAGTGAACACGCCTATAGAGAGAAATGCACATCATTACATAACCAGAGAGTAGCCTATTTCTTTTCGTTTTAAATTGTTAAAAAGACATTTCAAGCTTTCTTAAGATATATTTCATGTATGTGAGGCATATGCTGAGTTTCGTTAAGTTAGGATGAGATGCGCTCCTGTTTACGAGCAGTGCAAGTGACCACGCGGGCGCCTCTATGATTGTGTCGTCTGCTATATTTGGTATTTGGCAATTGGTTGATAAAAAAAAATATTAAAATTAAGATACAATTTATACAAAACGAAATTCACTTAAAAAAATAGTTTTCTGCAAAACAAAACTTAATTAAGTGGTCAAAATCATGTCTGACCCGCTCCATGTCTCTCGATATTGCGTATACTCGTGTGTGCGGTTCACTTTTCATAATCAACATAGATGAAAAAATAACATTATTATATTTTAACAAAAATGAAACTAAATGAGCTTATTTAATGGTAGCAACACAGTAGGCCTACAGACTCTGTATTTGTACAAATTGCTGCACATTCATTTTATTCTGAATTTTGCACACACAAGTTGAAAGGCATTTGTTTGTGCATGCATGTAAAACATATCTGCAACATTGATCAAGTTCACTGATAATTATGCGTGCATTTATTAATTATTATCTTAATGAATAATGTAACAAGGACGAAGCATGTAAACTGTTTGTTTAGAATTTGGATCGATCATCGCAAATAGATCCGAATGAAGAAACGTACAAAACCATAGGCTATAGAAAATGGGTGGGCCCGGACCTAAATGCCCACCCGGGCCCAATGGTAGCGCCGCGGCTGGTGGTAGCCCTACATCTTACACATCGTAGAAACAAAATAAGAATGGAAACTAAAATATGCAGTATCGCCCAACAGCGCACATTCTATCAGCTGCAGTTCTGGCGCCTCAGTCCCAATACTGTTAAACTCGACGTACGTTCACATCACATGTTAATGCAGCGGTAGAGTTACACTCACATGACACTGTGCACTTAACAAAAGTTCATTATTTGCTCGTGCTTTAAAGCTTTGCCGGGTAAACATTTCTTTGGCATTCTGTTCTGACATGATGCACTTTTTCTAAGCGCGACCTGAAGCGCACACTGTCAAACAGCGCCAAACTGGATTTTTGTTGGGTCAGACCCATCTGATATCGAAGGGGGGCTGATAACGCGAGATCCACATGGAGCTAAATGGAAAAAAATAGCACAAAACAAGCCACTTTGAAATGTTGCTGTTTTAATGAATATAAAAGTTGGGTGACCCTCCCCCTAGACTAAAAAAAGTTGGATGACCCTCCCCTCAACAAAGAATAAAAAGACATGACCCTCCCCTATTTTCCTCCGGTGGCCCCTTCCATAAATACCGAACGGTCCCTTATTAAGCAAGATTCTCTTCATAGGGGTGTTTCATATTAATTGGTCACAAAAATAAATGTGTCTGTTCTAGACAGACAGTTATACTGACTGATCAGCTATGGGGTCTAAAAAGAGAAAAGCACAAGCTTACTGCATTTCCAAGCTCACTTTTTATTACAAATATGAAGACGTATAATTAGATTAACAGCTGAAGTAGCCTACATTTCAAGATTTGATTTCATGCACATTACATAGGCCTATTGTGTCAAACGAAGGAGATGCTTGGTTTGTGTTTAGTGGAGGAGCACTAAAATAACATCACTTATTTAGATTTTGTTGTATACATACATTGTGTGTACTGTATTGCCCACAGACCGGGTATGTTAATCCATGCAGTTATAAATATTTGTTGTTGGATCCAACTCCTCTATGATGCTTGACAGAGTCTCTGTCAGTTGCAGCAATAGGCTACATATTTTAACTGATTGTTAGACCACATGGGTTTTCCTATCTGCTTATTATATCTGTGCATAAACTGAGTGTGCATTTCAAGCTTATTCCAGTGGGGCAGTAAAAGATCTGTATACCATAGAGGCCTACGCACACCAGTGCTGCTTTCATAGAAGAGATAGAGGGAGAGTTAAAGGGGGCTTGGCTGCTTTACAGGGTTCCCACCAGAAAAGATTTGAAAGGGCAGACAGCAAAGAGCTGTAGATGAAATGCATGTGTGTCAATGTTTCATGTGGGCAAGCAGTCAGTATGCAGTCAGAGTTGCTCTGAACTCAGCATTGATATAAAGATCACAGGATGACACTAATAAAAAAAGAGAAATATTAAAGGGCATATTGGAGTAGCACATGAGCTGCAACGGTAATAAATTTATTAAATATTATGACATTCATATTAACACAAGGTTAATTTTATCATAATATTCTAATAATTTTACCTGCAGGAGCAGATCATATTTCACTAATTCAAATAAATATGTCCATAACTTTGAAATAGTTTAAAGTTTTATATATAATCTTTTATAATCGGTTTCTTTTTCTGTTTTCCTCTCCATTCCTTTTCTCCTCTCTCCTTATCTCATCTCATCGCTCCTCTATCTTCACTGCCAGTAGTCCAAACCACTTAAGCGATTGTGAAGGCTTAATTGCTGTTCATTAAACTTTCAGGTCTTGCTGCTCGATGGCAGGCCGTCCTGTGACAGCACAGGAAGATGAAGTAAATTCATGAGCAGCAGACTTACTGCACATGCTCAGTGGCCTTCAGCCACATCATCAGCACAGTTACAGATGATAGTTTAGCTCATTACTCACCTCCAGTGAGCAGCTGAGGAGGGTATGTCCTACAGGTCTTTTAATTTTAAATTATTTTAAAACTCTTATATCCTGAACTATTGGAATCTCTGTCGCTCTCATACTCTGATTCCCTCTGTGAAATATGACAGCTCCAAAGAGAAGAAAAAGACTCTTCAGGGCTTTCCTGATTTCAGGTCCAAATGAAATTCAACCTGCCAGAGAAACCATGCCCTATTCCAATACACAGCATTGATCTTTGCATCATTGAAAAGCTGGTTTCTCTTACTTGTAATGTATAATAGTGCAAGAGAAAAAAAGACTTCTTGTTAGCTGATGGGAAACCACGTATGCTACTTTAGTGCAATATCTGTGAATCCATGAACTTAAAGTTACCATATTTCTGCATTTTTTGCACAGTTAGCAAAACAATACACTTATACCACACTACTTTCCCATAATACTACACATTAATCAAGAAAAATGCATGGTAAGGAAAATTACCCATATACAGTAAATAACACGCAGTCAGACACACACAAAGTGATGAAATGTTTTATTCATCCTATAGAACACAATTGTAGAAGAAGTGTTATGAAGCTGTGCTAAATAATTATTACAAAGGTCAGATGCATCTGAGAAAGTCTTGAGCAGTTCACTGAGCAGTTTTTGTAAAGTCACGGGATTTCCTTCAAACAACAGATGGCTGTGAAAGACCAAAGTAGATTTCAAACCATTATTAAGACGAGGGAAAGAAATATGTCACTTGGAGGTGTCTTGCCTCTGGGAAAGAGTTGATTGTCCTTGGAAAATGTTACATCTTGCCACTGAGAAAGGGCAGGATTCCAAAATTCGAGAGAAAGGCGCGAGAAGAACTTAATTGTGGGAAACAGCAGGGGTGAATCTTACAAGAAAATAAAGTCACTTGGTTATTGCAAAATAACAGATAAGAAAAATGTATTTGAATGGCGTCCTGGCCAGAGATAAATTCAGATGTCCTGCAGGAAAAGTAAGACTGTTCATAATATGGGGGGGAACTTGTGACATGCACACTTCTAGACCGTCTCATTCTAGCATTTAATGCTGAGGACTCTATAGCTACAAGCCTCCAATGGACACAGCCTCACTAGGATGCAGCCTTCAGTTTGAGAAGCACCCTATGTGATTTTTAAGTGATCCTGAAGTGATACTTTTTTCAGGATTCTTCAATGAATATAAAGTTACAAAGAACATTATATATATACAATTGACCACTACCATGCTACTCCATTCCACATTTTATTAATCTCTACAGCATGTTTGTCCAATCTTGCTTCTATGCCACTATCCTGCAGAGTTTAGCTCCAACCCCATTTAAACACACCTGAGCAAACTAATCAAGGGCTGTGTCCGAAATCGCCCCATATACCCATAAATAGGGCACTATTTGAGGGGACAGCCATTTGTAGTGGTGTCTGAAACCATAGTGGACGTAATCGAATACACTCATTCAATCCCAATAACGAGTGTACAACCAATGTACACTCAACGGCTAGAGAATACCCATAATGCACTTTGTGAAAGTCGTGTGTCGGATGAATTCCTGCGTCTGACCAGAAGATAGCTGAATCATCCATCAGTCCATTTTCCAAACTTCTGGTCCAATGTGGCTACAGCATAATATCATACAGGTATAAATTCCTTTTTAATTGATTATTAAACTGTTTGGTTCAGGTTTATACATAGTTTCCATGACAGAGTTCAAGATAAATCTTTTCATTAGCTCCCAGTTTGCTAAGTTTTAAACAAACTATGCAAAAGCGGCAGCCCTTCGGCGCACTCAGAGTCCAAATTCATTCACTCGTTTTCATTCACTCCTTCAAGTGGACTATTTTAGAGGAGTAATGTATAGGCAATAGTGAATGATTGAATAGGGGGCAATTTCGAACACAGTCAAGGTCTTACTAGGCATAGAAACTTCCAGGCTGGTGTGTTGAGGCAAGTTATAAGCTCTGCAGGACAGTGGCCCTCCAGAACCGAGTTTGGACCCCCCTGATCAACAGAATAAACACGACGCTTTTAGCAAAATTCCTTGTGTCTTACATGCTGTCTTTTGATGACGTGGCACTTGGTGGATAGTGGACACTAGGGCTGTTAGGAGCATACGGCTGGTTAAACCCCATTGTTACACTGCTAATCATGCTCTGCATTCAGAAGTGTAACTGTTTCTCTCTTTACCTTGACTTTTCTTTACTTGGGCCATCCTACAGAACTTTACAGGTGTTCAGCCTCTTGTGTGTGAGGGTATGTATGGTAATTTATGACAACTGCTGAAGCAGAAGGTGAATAACCAGGGTTTTGATTTCATGCACACACATAAACACAGATATGTAATTACCGGTGAGGTAATTATCACTGTGAAAATCCCAATTATCACAGGGTCTAGTTTTGTTTATGTACCTCATGAACAGCATTGGATCTATGTATGCAGATGCAGCAGATTGTAATGATACTGTTACTGACATAGAATAGCACCAATGATAATTATGTGAAGAACTTTATTTTCTGATGTGTAAACGTGTCTGATGAATTGTAGACCCAAATTGCACGTACAATTGTAACCAGGCAGCAGGGAGGCATGGGAGAAATGCTGCCCTTGAAAGCAGATCACATACTTGTGTTGCTATGGTTACAGTCCCTATTAGGTAACTAGGTTGCTACAGTGTCTGAAAAGATCAAAGCTCAGCTGCAGAGCAAAGATGGGGGTACATGCACTCAAGCAGAGAAAACACACACCCTTGCACCCATACACACATTCACACAAGGCCACACATGCACTTAGCCTAAGTTACTAAACATGGTATTGAATCATTTGGAAGGTAGCAAGACACGTTAAGCTTTTATTTATTGATTTTTCATCTGCTTTTAATACCATACAACCTCATATTTTAGAAGACAAGTTAATTACGAACTTTGGCCTTGATCTTAATTTAGTTGGTCGGTTGAAAGAACTCAGAGTGTGTTAGTAAATGGCAGTTTATCTGCTTCCTTGTCAACATCTACAGGTTCTCCACAAGATTGTGTTCTGTCTCCTTTATTATATATCTTATATACAAAAGATTGTACAAATAAGTACAACAACAGGTATTTCTTAAAGTTTGCAGATGACACAGTCATTGTGAGTCTCTTGGAAAATAATTAAAGGGGGGGTGAAATGCTCATTTTCACTCAATCTCCTGTTAATCTTGAGTACCTATAGAGTAATATTGCATCCTTCATATCTCCAAAAAGTATTTTGTTTTATTAAATTTTTAACATAAAGATAGGCTGTACCGAGTCTTTCCGGAAAAAACCGAGCGGCTGGGGGCGGGCCGTGTGGGCGAAGCTTAGCTGTGCTAACGCGCCAAGCTAGTGACAACACACAGAGACATTTGTTCAACAAACAGTTTTACTCACCGTCCGGTTCCAACGCACGACCGCGAATTTTTATCATTGTGACTGCTCGATCCTTAAGCATTAGACGATCTGCAAATCCGTAGATCTGGGCTTTGTTTATAAAACAATCATCGTCGAAATGCAGGGAACAACAGTCTTTACACAACTCCGTTTATGCTCAGGAAAACAAACTCCATCCACGGGTTCCTTAACGCTGGGTTCTTTGGGAATCTGTGCAGGGTTGTCTTGCCCTGGCAACCAAAAACACACTTCTTTGGTGACATTGACTTCCCAAAAGCCGGGCAGGGCGCTTTGATGGCGAACTGCTTTCACTCTCTTGCTCTGGTCTACGAGTGCGCGCGCGGCCGCGATCTTACCGGAGAAGTGCCCTTAGGACCCATATAAGGAAATTCCGCCCTATCTTACGTAAGACAGAGCCATACTCGAAAAAAACTTTCCGAAACTTGTGACAAACCGGAAGGAGTATTTTTGGAACAAAAATACTCCTTCAAACGTACAACTTAGTTTTTGAAACTTTGTCCATGTTTAGCATGGGAATCCAACTCTTTACCAGTGTAAAAAACTCAGTATGCATGAAATAGCATTTCACCCCCCCTTTAAATTTGTCATGGTCCAGTTGTTGATAACTTTGTAAATGGTGTGATGATCCTTGTCTGCAGCTGAATGTATCTAAGACAAGACACTGTCTTCAGTATTGTCCTTCTCCATTAGTTGCTGGTTTGGGAATCTTAATGTGAAACATAAGAATACCCTAACAGGATTGTTACTAACAGTGGGAAGATTATAGGAAACGAATAAGGAAGTCTGTCAGTTTTATTTAGAGTGCCCCTATTATGCTATTTTAAAGCCTCCTAATTTTGTTTTAGAGCTCTCCTACAACAGGTTTACATGCATCATAAAATTCAAAAACAGTTTCATTTTCTCATTATATACATTGCACATAACCACATTTTTCAATGATTCTCAAACGACTCGATGGATGAATCAGTCTCTCTAAATCCCACTTTTCTGAGAGCCTTCTCTGCTCTGATTGGCCAGAAGGCACAGTCTGTTGTGACTGATATACCGCTTACAGTGCATGTCGGAAACTACACTTCCATTACCATAACTGAACATCAGCTATGTCCAGAGGCTTCCTAAACTCAGCGACTGAACTGTAAAGACATTTACGATGACATCGATTTTACCATATCAATCAGAGCGCGAGTCCGATGGTGAAACATTGGAAGAACTAGTTATTCAACCCAAACCTCCATCGCAAGGATGATAGCAGGACGTTTCTCAGTGATACGCTACTCAGTTTGTCGTACATTATGAGATGTTTCAACTGTAATTCCTCACCATCAGCATTAACAAGAGTATGTTCATCAACAAACCGATGTGTATATTTTAAATTTATTGCAGTGCACATGCAGAACTATATCAATAACGGTGCATAGGCTATGTTCACCCAGCACTAACGTGAATGAATGTAACAAATGTTTGTAAAACAAATCTTGCTCCATCCTTTATCTTTACTCAAAGTAGTAAGAACAACAGACAATCTGCATTAATACACAGTTTTAGGTAATAGTGGCTCACAGCTGATTAGCAGAAGTATTTCAGTGAGACAGTAATAACGTGAGTTAGCCGGTTAGTCAGAAACTTACACAATATAAAATACAAAACAAAGTATTTTGAACACCCGGTAGAAAATATATACATCAATAATTATTCATACAGGTTGTGATTCTGAGGAGCAAGCTGGTCCAAATAAACTGGGTAGAGAGCAAGAGCAAGCGTTCCACGTTGAACTTTTTACAGCCGTCAGTGAAATGACGTTTCGCGGGCGGACAGGGTACGTACAACATAGGCGGGCATTATGCAAATGTATCTTCTAGTGACGTAGAACTGTAAAGCAGTAGGATTCGAATGAAAACCGACTCGTATTGGTGGTTCAGAGTCGATTCTTTCTTTTGGCAGACAATAACTTTATTTATCATGCATTTATCTTTCGATTTTACAACTTTGTAGAACGTTCACATTCACAAACAGCTATATTACACACTGCATGAAAGGGAATATTTGAAAAAACATAATAGGGGCACTTTAACAGAAATGTCCTTAACTGTGCTCAATCTGTGCTCTTAGATAGTGACCATTTTTTGCACTCGGAGTTCTCTATTCTGCCCTCAGGCTCTCGCTACAGACTACCAAAGATGAAGAGCAATCAATACAAATATTCATTTGTCCCCTGTGCAATCAGATGTTTAAATATTCTGAATAGTAAACATTAGTATTTTAGATTTCTGTTGTAAGTTCTTATTTGTTTTATTTTATATTATGGTGTGTATTTTATGTCTACTACGCTGCATCCAAATTGCCCGCAAGGGAACTCAATAAAGTTGAATTGAACTGAACTTGACTGAAATCATTAGAGGTTCCCCTGAAAATATTTAGTTAGTTTACTAAATAGTAGATTATCATAAAGCAGCCTTTCTGACAAGCAGATAACTAACGGTTAACAACAAAAAGATAATCTGTTAGAAGCGTAAAACAGCCTTTGAAGAATCAACTAAACAGAATTCGGTTATATTTAGCTCATTGTATAAGTAGAATCATGCAGATATTGTTTTTTTCCACAATATTTTGCATTCATTAATAACAACTCTTTATCCACCTAACAAATGCAGATTGTACAGTATCTACCTATGGGTGGGAGGAAAATTTACCTAATAATAACCTTGCAAAGTTTAGCTACATATTATAATATATATTACTGTAATTAGTGTAATATTTACAAACATATAAATGCTTGGTGACAGATTTAGGGTCAACCATGGTTCTTAAAATATAAATACATTAATCTGTGGGCTAAAGAGTATAGCTTACAAAAAAAAAATATATATAAAAAGACAGATGCTATTTCTTTATGAAAATTTGAGATTGTTTTAAATAAAACATTTTAGTAGTGTCTATCTTGGTATCATTATTGAACAACATTTGCTGCAAAGGTTCTGAGGAAGTATTGCTACTTGTCAATCTAGTTTATCCACCTGTAGATTGTAAAAACTCCATAGAAAACTAATTGGCAGTGAGTTCACTTCAAACTAACTGGATATAAATATACTGAATGGTTGGTTAACATGTCTTGCACATTTTGACACATCAATTTGATAGTTTCTGCTGCATGATTCAATCAGTGCAGTCCACTTTCTGTTTGACAAGTTTAGAATCTCATTTTGTTTAAATAACCTCTCACTTTCACTGGAGTGTACTGATGTCCTTGCTGGGATTGGGAAAAGAAAGTGTTAGAAAGTGATTAAGAACATTATAAATACATACACTGCAAAATTACCAACTTGAGATACAATTGGTCCACTAACATTTATAACCTCAGCGAACACATGACTCAACAGTAAGGACCAAGGCCAGAGTTTAGGGTCAGTTGTCAGATTCTAGTAGGGCCAGTGTTGTATTGTCACAGATCATGTGGTCATTGATCACTGATAATTTTTTTTATGTCTTCCAAACCTTTTATCTGCCTTTCTGTGATGTACTGAACATTGTTGTTGCAAATTCTGCTAAATAAAAATGTGACCAAAAATCAAGGTTAACATACTGTGAAGTTTCTTTGAAAGCTGCAAATGAACTAAAAAAATGAAAATTCTGTCATAATTTACTCATCCTCATGTCATTCCAAACCTGTATTCCGTTCTTTTTTCTGCAGAACATAAAAGAAGATATTTTGAAGAATACTGGCAACTCATTTGGTTCCCATTGACTTCCATTATATGAGCAATAAATGCAAGTCAAAGGAGAAAGAAACGGTTTGGTTACCAGCATTCTTCAAAATATCTTCTTTCATGTTCCATGGAAGAAAGAAAGACATGCAGCTTTAGAACAACATGACAGTGAGTAAATGATGACAGAGATTTAATTTTGGCGTGAAATGTAACGAGTAAAAACCGAATGTAATTTTCAAATATATGTTTTTCTAACATATTTAATAATGTTACTAAAAATAACATTTATCTTTGACGGGGCCAGGAGGAAAAATTCTTATTGTTGAGTCCCGAAGTGCAAACAGCAAAGAAAGGCAACTGATGACTTACAGCAGCAACACAACAGAGAACAACATCATTAGTTTGAGCCCATTCTAATTTAAAGGCAGCTTCGTGATTCACAAAAACAACAAAAGGTTAATGGAGAGGTTTGACTTATAACCCTGTAAAGATTACTAGATACTAGTCTAAATATTCAGTCGCAAGCGTGGGCAACACGAAAAGCATATTTACAGTACAAACACATATTGAACACCCATGCACTCAAATACACATTTTACACCACTACAAGTTGACAATACTATCAGCCACCAACAAACATGTCCCTCTGAAATACATTTAAATGTGTCAAAACGGGTCTTTCACCTATTTGTGAACAACAAACAGACTTATAGAGCGTTATCAGGAAGTGGGAGAGGTGTTCTGGGCCATGCACAAAGTGGTTGGAACACCACGATTCATGACACACACAGATTCTGCAGGCGGTTTGTGCCGGCCCTGCCGGGAAGCCTCTACAGACATGAAAAAGAAGAGAGACAACAGACGAGTTATTACCCAGACACCTAGAAAACAAAGACGGGTGAAGAGGGTGCGTGATGACTTGCGAGCCAGCGCAGAGGAGAGATGGAAAGGGTCAGGAGAAGTAGGAAGAAGGGATGAAAGGAGAGCAGAGGGTGACGTTAATGCGGTCTGCTAGCAGGCACGTTCAGCAGGCGTAAGGCAGGCTTTAGCATCACACCTCATTGAGCAGAGTGTATGTTGACACCACTTGTTCAAAACTTCAGCTTGTTCACAGCATGCAGGTGTTTCACTGGTTCCTTCAAATGTTAATGGTTTAATTCATCAGCATGCTCATCAGTGCAGTCTGCCATGCTGCTCCACCTGGAGACACCCCCCCCCCCCCCCCTTTTCACTTGCATCAAAGACCTTCCAATCCAGCTCTTTGTGCCTGTCAACTTCAGGTCAACGAGAGTATTGGTACATCATCCAATGAAAGAAACATTCCACTGCAATCAATGAAAGAAAAACCCCAAGCACTCTAACAAGTTTCATACAAAATTTATTTCATGCTATGATTGTAGTCATGTTTTCCTGTTTTTCTATGCAGTTATTGTTGCATAACATAGTGCATGCATTTGTTTTCCCCCAAAGTTCTCAATTGCATACAATTCTCTTAAAGTGTAAATATACATCTGTCTTTTTTGCTTTTCTTTGTGTTTTAGTACCTAAAAGTAATGAGAGAAAATGTAAAACATCTCGACAGGATGCCGTTTTTCTTATTTTTGATGCTTTTTCTCCAAAAATAACACTGTCAAAAGTCTGCACTTGATATGTGAAATAAACAGTTGCGCACGACAGTTTTCCACAGGATCTATTCACTGATAATTATGACATGAAACAGAAAAATAACTCATTTTGCTCAGTTTTAGTTTTTTCTCTATAAGATCCAGAATCACAAGCATGCCAGACAGAAACAATGTTGAAAAGTGGAATTTACAATCTATCTCATGGCAGTAACCACTAGCGCCTCATTCAGAACGTGAGGTCAATGTGACCAGAGCTGAGTCATGTGGTTAGCAACAAAGACAGAATAACATGAAAGAAATCTGTTGCTGAAATAAAGAACATGGTCTCTGAAAATCTCATTATCCATGGCTACATGTCAATTCTGCAAAAGTCAAGAACTCTTGAAAGAAAATATTTGTTTTATACAGATATTCATAACAGATATAGATTATTTTCCTCTTTTTTTAATGCAACACCATGCAGCTCATGCTAAAATGAACAGGTAAGAGTCCACTACATCTGTCACTGCAGGTACTATCATTAGTATTATGATTATAAACTCATTTTGTTGGCTTTAAAGCCATCCATTCGTGTCACTCTGCAGTTGATGGTCCTTAAGGTCTTCCTTATAAAAGTCCTGGTCCATGAGATCAATCACACTGTCGGAATCTAAATCAAAAACGTTTGCCACTGCGTCGACTGGCAACATCCTCTATTGTGCTCTTTTTCCCTCTACATATACGTCCCTCCTTTGGATTCCAGCCTGAAATCCCTCTGGCCATTGTGGAGTCCAGCAAGGCTGGAGAAGGTTTTGAGATGCTGCTGCCTTCTCAGGTCACTTTAAGCACCTCTGACTGCATATACTTAACTAGGGCAGTGTCCTCTTTGCATGGATCTGCAGTAGAAAATACAGGGGAGGATGGGATTGCTCAGGGTCATCCAGCCATTGGGCCTTGTTTTCATTCAGCTCACAGAATGAGGAAATGGGCTGAGAAAATAAGACTTCCTTTTTTTTTCTGTATGGTAAAAACATTCATTTGGGTTGCTTTTGCAATCCAGGGCTAAAAAGTTTGGAGAAAGAGAGATGGACAGAAATGCACAGGGAGAATGAAAGAATTGCAAAGGAAGTAGAGACATTTGCCGTTGACAGAGGAGGAGAGAAAAAGGGAGTCCTGATACCTCCTACCTGGGGTCTCATTAAAGAGGTGATGAAGAAAGAAGGGAGCAAGACTCCAGAGCAAAGGGGAAGTACAGTAAAAATTAAATGGGGAAACTAAACAAAAAAGAAACCGATAGAGGATAGATTGTTTCGTCTTCCAGATGTCAGAAAGGGTTTTGAGCAAGAATATACTCAGATGGGAGAGGATTTAAATATTCATAGTAAAGCTAAAACAAATCATGATTTATATCATTTGAAGGGAGGTTTTGCCTCATTAGATCGCAGTCTTTCTATCAGAAGTTTCCAGTTCTAATGGTCCCTGGAAAAATAAAGAAAGGTTTACCTTCCTCATCCCAGTTCTTTTATTATGTCTAATAAACAAGAAATAAACACGTAACTAGGGAATCCTTAAAAATTTCCCTGAGATCTTTTGGAAGTTTTCTTTCTCTGATGGCTTTCTGTGAGTCAAGATTCTGTATGTAAAGACAAGAAACAAGCAAAGCGGACAGAAAAAGAGAGGAGGAGACAGCTCCAGAAGACAAGGACCAGAGAACAAGACAATCCAGACCAAAGCAAACACAGCAGAGAACAGAAGAGCAGCAGATCAGGAAGAAGACCCAGGGAGACAACTGTAACTATACCACTGCTCCATTTCTTAGAGAATGGAGGGGATTGGAGAATGGGACCTCCGCAGGAGAACAGGTGGGCCGCAGGACCGGGTGGACACCGATACTACCTCGGCCAGTGTTCGGGCCTTGCTGGTTATGGTGCCCAGGCTTTGGGACTTTTGATAACCTTGGTTTAGTGGAGAGAAATGTGCACATGGCAGTTGCTGAGACTCAAAGGTTTTGTCTTGACATCTTTCAGTTTGCTCCACACAATGTTTGCTGCTATGGGTCAGGTTTAAAGGGTTTAAGATTGCATGCAATCTCTGCGTGAGGGCATGCACAAAGATCGGCTGGTTAGTCTGGCATTAGAGTGAGCAAAGAAGGCTGTGGATTGCAAGGCAAAAGTTTTAAGTAGAATTTAGCAGTTTGCAGATTTGTTGATCTAGAAATTCAAATTAACTCATAAATTTGCAATTAAGGCAACTGAGAATCCAGTCCATTGATTTGTCAGGGTCAGACCCTCAGTTTCAGGCACTTTTCCATAGTTTAAATGATATCATTTTGAGTATATGCACAATGAAAAAGGAAAGTCTCTGCTTTCAAATGCTATAATTATAATTATTTAATGGTGGCTGTCATGAAAACTTTGTTTCTTTTCAAACTTGTTTTTCCAGAATTAGGACATTAATTCAAACATAAATGAAATAATTAAGACATCAGTAACATAAAAACATAATGCATTTATAACACATTGAATATATTTAATATATTTATGATTAAATTTTTCTAGCAAGCTACAGACCATGAATGAATTTCCTGAGGAAACTGTATCATCTGGTGACATGAATCGTTTTGTTGACATCTTAAAACATTTATTGGGCGATCACTTGAGAGATGATACTGATAAATTGTACTGTATCAAACCCTCTCTGATGTTCATTCATTTTTGCTTATTTTTTGTGCTACAACTAGTAGTAAAAAAGAAATTGTCAGTTTACGTGCATTCAGTAATTGTTTGAATTTTTTAATAAAATGTACATAATTTGAAAGCAGAAGCTTTTTTATTAAAAATAAAGATTTTTTTTGCTTATCACATTTCTCCACTAATGGCTCATTGCGACTTTTGACTCAAAATGAAAGAGGGTGTCTCATGTGTCAGTGGTGTATACATCATCTCATCATATTATTAGCCTTTGTGCAAAACCAAGTCTTCACTTTCTCATCCAATACCATACAGGCATCAGGACAGATTGCGGCAAGGACCGTAGGACTGTCCCAACACATGCACAACATATTGCTACAGAAAAAAACGGCACTCCGAAAAAGCACTACATGCACACACACACACACACACACACACATCTCTAAAAACACTCATAAACTTACACAAACACATATAAAACACAAAGACAAAGAAACATATTTGTTGGGAACAGTGTGTGTAGTTTTGCTTGGTGATGATCTTGTGGTGCTTTTGGCTGTAGGTGAGATCTGGAGTCAAACAGAGCATGCTCACACAGAGCAACATGTCATAAGACACAGACAGACAGCGTTACTGGTTAGAAAATGATCACATGACAAATTGGTGGGCGGTAGCAGGAAATTCTTTTGAATGTGATCAGAAATAGCAGGTTTATGTTGTCGTTGTAAGTGGTGTAATTGTTGTGGAAAGTTCGCTCTGTATGCGATCTTAAGTCTATGTATAAACTAGAACAGTGGTGTCAGATGATATGAAAACGTGTTGGTCTTAATATCTCTACATTTAGTGATGTTAATTGACAGCCTGTGAAGCTACATAGCATGTAGGGGCCTTTTATTTAACTAAGGCTGCTGTGAGCGGTTTGAACGCTATTGTGTAAGACAGCGAAACATGGATGGATATCAGGTGGTGACCCTGGCATGGCCGTCTTCTGGGCTGTGCGCCCAGCCTAGCTGCAGCAGTGGGTAACCCTGTGTGCCATGCGTCGGGCCGGCCGGCTCCGCCCCTGACCTCCCTGAGAACATTCCGGCTATGAGCCAATCGGGTAGCATAAGGAATACGGGAGAGAAGGAGAGATGGAAGGAGGTACAAACATAGAGACAGACCACAGGCATGTACAGTGGTGGAAGAAACAAGTAAAAAAACAAACAAACAACAAAGAAAAACAGAAAAAAGGGAGTATTAAGGTTGGCCCCAGAAGGCAGCTGTATGTGTGTTAATATGAGTTTGACGTAATGCAGCGTGGTGTGGGAAAAAAAAATTATTTACATTATGTTAAAAGAAGATTTGAAGAAATGTGGCTTGTGGAAGGATCTGAACGTGCAGGGAAGGAACTCTATTGGAAACTCCCTGTCTCATCTTATTTACATTTGAAAAATGTTGATAGTAGTATTTGAAATATAATAAAATAACTAATGAAAGTTAAACTTTAAAGGGGACCTATTATGCCCCTTTTACAAGATGTAAAATAAGTCTCTGATGTCCCCAGAATGTGTATGTGAAGTTTTAGCTCAACACACCCCAAAGATAATTTTTTATAGCATGTTAAAATTGCCACTTTTGTGTGTGTTCCTTTAAATGCAAATGAGCTGGTTTCAGACCCTTTTCTAGAAGAGGGCGGAGCTTCAAGAGCTCATGTAACAACAAAACAGGACAATCTCATGCACTAACAATGTCAGAAACTGTCAGAAACTGTAGAACAGGTAGTTTAGTTTAATTATGGTTATAACTTATGTTGTCATCTTGCTTTTATCCACTATTAGTACAAGCCTGTTGTAGCGGACCTGGTCCGAATAATTTTTTTAAAGTTTATTGTACATCACACAAAAGATGAAGCGTCCGTTTTCACTCCAGAAAATCATCGTAAGAGCTGAATAAAACACTGTACAAGAAGTACACATTAAAGTCTTATCCAAAAACTCTCTCTCTGCCTTGCATTATCATCAACATACACAGCGAATTACACAAAACTGCTAGTTACAATTAACAGTAACCAAATATATACAGATTGTATGGCTTTTCGGGGGGGAGTGCTTAATAAACCGGTAAACTTTATATCAGTAAAACAACTCCGATGAATTTTAATAAAGTGTGCACTCTCCCTTTCATTACTGTCGTGACCAGTATCGCTCCGAGGACTATAAGCTGGATCACGAACAGTTGGTACTGATCCATCCTTGAGTAATTACTTTTGTTTTGTTTTGTCCCTTTGAATTGAGCCTACGGCCTGGAGAAAATAGCAGACAGTGTACAACCCACTTAGGGTGGGTCTATGCTAATACGGCAGAGTCCGTCAACAGTCGTGGGCGTGGCCTGTGCAATGTGACATCTCTTTTCCCAGAATCTGCAAACAGCTTGTTCTGAGACTCTACTTGATTTATAGGGATAAAAAATAAAGGAGAGGGTGGATTTTAATCACTATAGGGTGGTTGTGTACACACACTGCCAACACAAATTTATGTTTAAACACCATTTAAAAGCGAATGCATACTAGGTCCCCTTTAAACAAAAGATGTGGTTTGTGAGGCCATATACTGTATGTAATGTCTTGTTCTGACTAAAATCTGAGATGGCTGAGGAAATGGCTGAGGAAATTTAAGTATAAATTTGGTCTTTTATTTCATTTGTGATAAAATAGCAGCTTTGCATCATTATAAACTGTCTGTTGTGGGCGCGCTCTGCTTGTCTGTATGCTTGGACTATCTTTATTTACTGTGTAATGCACCTGGTATATACATTTGTGTATGTGTGTGTTTGTGTGTGTGTGTGTGTGTGTGTGTGTGTGTGTGTGTATGTATATGTATGTATGTATGTATGTATGTGTGTGTGTGTGTGTGTGTGTGTGTGTGTGTGTGTGTGTGTGTGTGTGTGTGTGCGTGTGTGTGTGTGTGTGTGTCAGACAATAGCCTCACACAGAGGTTACATACCCTTCCTCACTCGGGTGCCCGTGTTTGTAGATCGTCTGCCGACGTTCAGCAGAAAACAAGGAGTGTCTCCCCGTGGCTCACTTGGGTTAAAGATATGGCCGTCCTCAGGAGAAAGGGTTTGGTCTATGTGGGGACAATCCTCATTGGCCAGCGCTGCTTTAGCTGCATCACCGTTCACTTTGGGATCTTCAAACACACAAGCACATGTAAGAAGAACATAGCAATGGCGATACATCAAGACTGATGCAACGAGGACGGGAGAGGGTTATGGGAAGCCCTGCTTGTGACATGGATGTAAATATATGTTATGAATGCTTGCATGTATTAATTTAATTTGTGGTTTAAATAAGGGACTATAAAGCATACTCATTCAACAACAAAAGCAATGTTAACCTGTTCTCCTGATTACAGTGTTTCATGAACTGATAAAATACATAGCTTAGAATAGATGCAGTTGTAAATCGTATTGTTTTGTATTGGATAAAAATGGCTGCTAAATCCATAAATTTAAATAATATAAATTGTATTCCACGTTTTTACCCATATATTTTTGTATGGGAATAAATTTAGCTGTGAATTAGTTAAAATACAAAAATCTCCTAAAAGCTTTAAGCCTACTGCAAAAACCTAACACCGTGTCCTAACCAGACGCGATGCGATAAGATTCCAGCGACAAATAATTTGTCTGTTCACACTAGACACCACGCGACTGCGAGATGCGTCAAAATCAATCAAAACCCACAGCCAATCAGAACAGCGTGTGGGCGGAGTCTCGCGGCGAGTGCACAGCACCAGAGAGTAATCTTGACAGCACTCGCAGTCGCAAGAAAATGGATAAGTAGGCTACATAATCAAATTCACAAATATTACACCATTTACAGCTACAAAGCTGGGAGCACCAAACTATATTCAAAGTCACATTACACGCTTTTAACATTAAATAAAGCACATAAACAATACCTGAGATTATCATTGCCACACTATGTGTTTGATGTTCCAGAAAAATAGAAACCGTTTCTAAAATAGAATCGTCTCGTGTCGCCGTCGCGGCTGGTTAGGACAAAAACTCCGATTAACATGGAAAAGATACCTTTTATCGCGCGTCTATGCGTCGCGTGTAGTTAGGACACGGTGTAAACCTCACTTGTTTTCAGCATATTACATTTGACCAAACAGCAGGGTGCAGCTCTGGTTTTGCTCCAAAAAAAGTGAGGGAGATGCATTGAATTATAGCCCCTAGCCACGGTGTAATATATAGAAACAGCTCATGGCAACCTGCCTTTTCACCTGTGAGCTCTCTGGCAGCCAGAAGCTTCTGCTCAGGCGATTTACGCCTCATCGATCAGACCTGTGAGAAGGCAGAGCATGCACTGCCAAAGCTCCTCAGAGGAAAGAGCGCTGTGAACTATCATTTCTCCCACCTGGATTTTCCATTGTATCTCTAACATTGATTGAAGCAGGCTCTTGCTAACATATTACTGTAAAAAAAAAAAAAAAGCATCTATCAGCAAGTACGGCAGGCTTCAATTTTACGGTTATTTAAATTGGACAGGAGTACTGTTGGTATATTAGGTTGGCTACATTTCATTATGGCCTATTGATAGATAGTACAACATGCATACCCTGTAGACACATACGCACTATGGTGTATATTACCACGGTGACTCAACATATTATTGATACCTACTTAATATAATTTATTTATCCAAAATATAAAATAAAAATTCTGTCATTTACCCACTGTCTTCCAAAGCCATACAAAAGTTTTGTGATGAACAAACTGAAGCTGAATTAACTGGAAAAATTCAAAAGAATGATTTGTTCAACAATTGGACATCATAATTTCTCATATAAACTCTGATGGTTGCACCAAGGAGTCTGTTCCTCACACAAATCTATCTTTAAGCTTCTGACATTAAGCCACTTTCATAATATTTTATGATAGGCCTACAGCCCCAGGTTTGTTTCATTTTCATTACAATGAAAAGAGCGGTCAGGATATTCTTCAAAACTAACTGAAGAAAGTCATACAGGTTTGGAATGACATGAGGGTGAGTAAACGATGACAGAATTAGTGAACAATCCCATTAATTGGTGTTTTAATTTTCTTTAGGTCATAGTCTTAAATAAAATCAAATATGAGGCTAAGCATGATTCAGGTCACATCTTGTCATTTGTAAGTTCAACTCTGCAACTGTGAATAGAGAATAGAAAATTCTAAGAAATTATGAGCTAACAGCACACAAATACTTAAAAGCACACACACACACACACACACACACACACAGGAAAAGTTGTGAAGTGATGCAAGCCTCTGTGATGGAGAAGATTCTGAAAACAAGGAGGAATGACGAGATGACTCATCTTTATGAATAGTCTGATGAACAGGCATTCCTCTCAGTCTCTCTACTGTTGTTTCTCTTTCACTTTAACACTGCAGGCAAAAAGTTTCTCTATGATGGCCATTTAAAAATTAATCAACAGTTATTGTATTCTAAGAAAAAAAATCACGCAATAATAAAGTCTCTATTTCATTATATTAATAGATATTTTATGAAGTGAGTGGTGACATGGCATTTACAGCTCAGGTGATTGCGTTTGTGAAGTTTAGTAATTTGCCTATACATAGCCTAGTATATAGTTTTAGAAGTATATAGTATATAGAAGAAATATCAGAAGTATAATTAAAAAAAAAAAAAAAATTGCTTACACACAATTTCTGAAACTATGGCTCCATTTCTTGAAACTCTACACACAAACCCACAAAACATGCACACAACATGCACAACATAAGACATCTCTTGCAAAAGCAAACAAAACTAATTTAACTCTTCTAAAAATGGTGTTTTTGTGTGGTAACTCTACACACAAACATCAAATGATTAGCCAGGTGTACAGCAGTTTGTCACACGTACAGGCACAAATACACTGTATATGCAGTATGTAAGCACAATTAATGAATGTTACAGTTAATGAATTGAACTGAATCAATACCGAAGTGACTTGAGATGAATAGAGACTATTGGTTTGTTAGAGCTGCTTTACAGCAGAATTTGTTTTGAATTTGTTACTATTGTGAAGCTGATGTGAAACAATCTATATTGTAGCTTGTATGCATATTCAGTATGTGACCCTGGATAACAAAACCAGTCAAAAGTAGCATGTGTATATTTGTGGTAATAGTCAACAATACATTGTATGGGTTAAAATTATCAATTTTTCTTTTATGCTAAAAATCATTAGGATATTAAGTAGAGATCATGTTCCATGAATATATTTTGTAAATTTCCTACCGTAAATATATAAAAAAAATATTTTTGTGAGTGAATGCAGCAAAATCGCGAACATAAATGGACAACTTTAAAGGCGATTTTCTCAATGTTGCACCCTCAGATTGCAGATTTTCAAATAGTTGTATCTCGGCCAAATATTGTCCTATCCTATCCTAATGGAAAGGTTATTTCAATTAAAAAAAATGTACCCATGTGAGTGGTTTTGTGGTCCATGGTCACATATATATATATATATATATA
Source organism: Squalius cephalus (assembly GCF_949319135.1). Classification (NCBI taxonomy): domain Eukaryota; kingdom Metazoa; phylum Chordata; class Actinopteri; order Cypriniformes; family Leuciscidae; genus Squalius; species Squalius cephalus. The sequence goes on along the minus strand of NC_137124.1, from coordinate 22,691,484 downwards.
TATATATATATATATATATATATACACACACACACACACTGAAAATGCATGCAAACCAAGTCAGAAAGTCAACTTTATTCGCCCACCGAGGTCATTCCAGGACCAGCCCCGGAGTCAACGCAGGCGGGTCAGTCCATCTCAGAGCCAGGAGTGGACCTGAACCTGATCAATCGGTGGTCCGTGGCTCCAATTCCCTCCCAAGTCCCCACCCTTGAGATATCATATTCTTCACCGGTCCCGTCCGGAAGTCTTCTCTCCATATCCCTGCCTGTTGTCCTCATCCCGTCTCCATCGCTGGTGACGGCCAGTCCCCTGGATCCGTCGGCACCACTGGTGTGGTCCAGCTCCTCGGCTCTGCCTCCGCTGCTCACTCTGTGCGGCTCATCCTCTGCGCCTCGGGCTTCCAGGCCCACACCGCCACCTCGTCCTGTCGCCCTCACCTCGATCCACCTGGTTCCTCACACTGTCAGCTCCACCATGGTCGGCAACTCCACCGACTCCTCCTCATCACCATCCGTCACCAGCTCCACGCCCTCCACCGAAGCCTCCGCCTCTTCTCAACATCCTGAACTTTCCCGTCATCACGCCGTGAGGTCGCGCCTTTTCGAGGGGGGCGTAATGTAACGATTACGTTCGTTCAGTCTGCACCTGTTCTTGTTAGTCCTAATTAGTTTAATCTTCCTCCACCTGTGCCTGTTTAGTTCCCTCATTCACCTTGTGTATTTGAAACTATACTCGCTGTTCTGTTCTATCCTTTGTCGGATATTGTTGAATGTCATGCTTGTCTGCATGTTTGTCACCAGTAAACTCTTTGTGAACTATATTCTATATTATTCTATAACTATATTATTTACTCCAATAGAGTGGCAAAGAAGGCACTATCTATTGCAGCTGACCCTAGTCATCCTTTTTCCTGCCAGTTTAAGCTACTTCCCTCAGGCCGTAGGTACTCCATGCCCAGATGCAGGTCAAATAGATTCAGAAACTCTCTTATCCCGTCTTCTATCTCGATTTTAAACAATTTGTCAGAACTGTTTTAAATGTATTTCTTTACTATTGTGCTTTAGAGACTGTGAGTATTCTATGTTATGCTGTCTTGTTGTATTGTTGTGTGTTGTGTCCTTGTGTTTATCTCCTGGCTGTACAAATAACTGCTCCACGGGGACAATAAAGTTACCTTGACCTTGATTCAGTCTTCAGTATCTTCCTTCATCGGCGATCCGTGTGTGTGTCGATATTTTCTGTTTCTACCTACAGTACACTGCATGTTTGAATGCTGATTACTGAACCTGTATGGTGTTTGGTGCTGCTATGCCTGACTTTGCTACCTATCGCAGTCACATTTGTGATGTCACAACACATGAATAGTCACAACACATGAATAATTTGTAACTAGTTAAAAATTTATGAAATGTATATAAGAATATAACAGTACCAAATGTACCATTAAAAGTAACTAAAATCTCTAAGGCTTTTGAGACATTTTGTTCAGCTGGTTAGTGTAGAAAATTCATCCAATAATGATTCTCAATTCAACATTGTCTCTTCTAAAAAAGTTTGTACAGTATGTGTGGTTAAACATAGCATACGAATACAGGATAAAAAACAAATCCAAAGACTTCTAGCTGCAGACTACATGTTATCTCCTCAAGCAGGAATCTCCTCAACTCTAATTCTGTGTGAATGAGAAGGACAGATCTGCTGTGGCCCTGCTGCACCTGCCCTATACTTCCTCGCTACTAACCATCAAATCCTTCTTTTTCTTCATCAATCCCCTCACTTTCTGCACGCTCCTCATTTTTATCCATTCATAAACCTCTATAATATGAATAACAGACATAAAGTTTAAGCATCAGTTCAGATCATTGGCCACACGCATACATAAAAAAAGTTTTATGTTGTTCAGTACACACAGTTCAGTTGTTTATGGATTTCTAGGAACAACTAAATTCTACAACCAAATTCAGTCTTGAAAGATTCATGTAGTGACAAGCAAATATACATACATAGCATCTTCTTTCCTACGGCTGTGAATGAATCCAATTAATAGCAACTATTCCTTGGAATACACAGGGGTGCTGAAATATACCGAACCCAAACTATATATTTATGATACATATGACAATATGTATATTATTTCAGATCTATGAATGACACAATTTACAGCAGCTCTTAAAATATCATTAGGCTGGATGTTAAGTGTGAGTGGAGCATTTTGAATAAAAAACAGGGCCAAAAGCATAATGATAATTACACAACTCATATTTCTCAAGAGACCTCAGATTTAGAAATAACTATACGACAGGGATGGATATAGGCACTGTCTATAAAGGACAGAGTGTTGACTCATCTCAAACAGTAATTCTCGCTGTGTGTGTGTGTGTGTGTGTGTGTGTGTGTGTGTGTGTGTGTGTGTGTGTGTGTGTGTGTGTGTGTGTGTGTGTGTGTGTGTGTGTGTGTGCGTGTGTGTGTGTGTGTGTGTGTGTCACAGAGCTGAGAGTGTTTGCTGTGTTTCTCTGCAACCGTGGCCAATTCAACAGATGCTTTCGCTCTATGTGCTGGTGATTCTTACGGTTCTCTGCCCAAAGTCAAATGGATGGAGCTGATAATCAAGGCCTTTGTGCCATCTGTAAACTCATTTACAAGAGAGAGAGAGAGAGAGAGGGAGAGAGAGAGGGAGAGAGGGAGAGAGAATAAAGGAAAGGAAGAACATCTAAAAATTGTTTTTATGTAGAGATTGTTTCATATTTTCAATCCAGTTGGCATGAAGACCAAAATTGAATTGGTTTCAATATGTATTATGTGTCTCACTCTCACCTTAAGTCTAAACAATACAAATGATGCAGATGAATCCCTAAAAAAAAAACTACCCGAGACATTTTATTTCTAAAATCCAGAGAGCCAATTAACAGTAGGTCATGCATTGATTTATACTGCCTTCATCCTCAGACCATACTGTGTGTGTTTTTGCAGTACCGTGTGAACGGCACAGGAGTCGTGCAAGGCGAGTGAATGACTGCAGCTCATTGCAGAGTGCGATTCCTATTGTGTGGTTACTTGGACACTGTTACCATAGCAACAGGCTCTAGTGCAGTGTAAAAATACAGAGAATGAAATAATAAAGAGATTGTGTGAAAACCCATCCTTTCACTTCATAACAAAGATTTGTCTTAAACTAACAGGACAGAATGATCACGTATGTAAAGACTGGAGGAAGGACTCTCCTAGTATAAATAACTGACATACTTGAGCTCTTAATAGTATCATTATTCATTGAGTGAGTTCTCAAAGTTAAGTGTTTGTCACAAACTCTCACAACAAAGATTTTTTTTCCTGAGGCCACTGATCCACCTTACATGCTAAAGCTAGAATGGCCATTCACTGACACTGCACCAATCCAGTGGTTTTCAAACAGGACTTCTCTCTTTTTTGAGTCCCTCACAAAGGGAATATATATATATATATATATATATATATATATATATATATATATATATATATATATATATATATATATATTAGATATATCATAATATTTGGGGGTCCTTGGCATCAGAAATCTTAAAACCTCACGGATTATTCCATGTAAAGCAGGGATGTAATTATGCCGTTTAGAAAAAGGGGAATCCCTCCAATCAGATTTATGAAGGAGTCACTCACAATTACTCTCAACAGATTAATAAGAGATTCTTTACCCAGTCTGATCAGACACAGCCAACAAGTCTATCTCTTCACTTCTCTTGTATAGCTATCCATACGATCTCTACATGAGTGGCTCAAATGAAGGCACTCACCACCACTCCCTCATGGTAAGAATGCTGTGGTTGGGAATATCTTATATGCTGGTCAGGCCCTCTTACTGTGTCACATTGATATGTGAGTGTGTGTGGCGGATAGGCAACATCGAATTCAGTTCTTATTTACTTATCTTATTTACAATTTTACAACAAAACTGAACTCAACATTAGGTAACATGGATACCAGTTGTGGACGAAGTACACAAATCAAGTACTTGAGTAAAAGTACAGATACTATTAAAATATTGTTCCAGAAAAAGTACTCATTTTTGGTTTACTTGAGTAAGGCCCCGATCACACCTAACGCGTTTTTCCGGTTCGAAAACGCGAGGTGCAGCCACTGATCTATATAGAATAGTCATTATATAGATCAGTGGGTGCAGCACTGCCCCATCACACAGAACGAGCAGTGCGCTGCGTTTTTTATGTTGCTAGGGTAACCACTGAAACAGCTGTCCTGTCAAATTAGCCTTTTATTAACTTTATTTACTTTTTGTTAACATTGTGGTAGTGACGGTTCGTGAAGTCGTTAAGCTCCTGGTAACCCGCGAGAGCATCACAAGTTTATCCTCCACCATCGCACTCTCCGGGTGTTCAAGCAACTGTAGCTTTCATCACTAAAACGGAAGGCCCGCCTCCATAAACAGCGCGCAGAACGCTCACTGCCATAGGAAACCAATTGAAAAAAGGCGCCTCTCACTGCAAAAAAACGCGTCAGGTGTGATCGGGACCTAAAAGTGCAAAAGTACTTGATTTTTTAATGTACTCAAGTATTAAAAGTAAAAAGTACTGATCGATGAACCATATATTTATTCTAGTCAGCACTGATAAGATGCATACAGTACATTGAAAATGTATTGCTAATAAGCAAATGTTTTATTTTACTGCATACACTTATTATAGGCTACACTATAATTCAAGTGTGCAAACTAGTGAAATAATATCAGGGTTGGGGAGTAACGGAATACATGTAACGGCGTTATGTAATCAGGATACAAAAATCCAGTAACTGTAATCCGTTACAGTTACGTCAAAAAACGTAGTAATCAGATTATAGTTACATTTTTAAAAAAGGGGGAATACTTTCAGGATTACAATGGTTTCATTTAAAACTAACTAAATAAGTATTTTGGTATAATAACACTATATTAAGCGCTGCTTGGATTACATTACTGAATAGGCCTACTTTTTTTAGGAAGTAATTTGTAACTGTAACGGAATACATTTTTAAAGTAACCCTCCCAAGCCTGAATAATATACAGACATCCCAAGTCTCCCGCATATTGATAGCGGCTCCCTGATGCCCGCAAATGAGGTAAAATCTCCCGGAATCTAGAGCGAGCGAGCAAGAGCGCACATGCGAGTTCCAAACCGTGTAGCACGCGCACGGCAGAGAGGGAGCGAGAGCGAGAGACCTTGCGCGTGTGTGCCTCATGAAGCGCATGTAAGCTAGAGACCATCCTGATTGGCCTGTTTCGGTAAATCAACCAATCAATTGTCACTGTGGGCGGGCTTTTATCTCTTCTCCCGAACTGAATTAATCAGTTCAGTGTATCTAGAAACAGGAGCACCATGGCAGAGGAAGGGTGCCACAAAAAACGAAAGTATAAGACACATTTTACGCCAGACTACACGAAAGTGTACACCTGTCTTTTAAGAGTAAAACATAATGACAGTCTTGCACGCTGTACAGTTTGTAACAGTGACTTCAGCATTGCCCATGGCGGGTTAAATGATTGTAAAAGACATGTTGAGGTGAGTTCAACAAGTTTCATTTCATGTGCATATTATTCAGGCCGGCTAGTTGCCAAGGCTACATGAAAACAACAAACTCCTGTTTAAAGTTCCAATGGAATATAAATAAAAGCAGTTTACATAAATAGTACATGCAGCTTATTTAAATAGTCAAAGTAATCTACATATTTTAACATAATTAACAAGTAATTGCATGGGCCTATAGAAGATATATATTATGCCTTTATATATATATATATATATATATATATATATATATATATATATAATTTTGTATTATTTTGTATTATTATTCTTTTTTTGGGGGGGTGGGGGGTGGTACCTCCCTGAAATGACTTTTTGCATATAGGATTTTTAAAATAGGGGGAAACAATTTTGTGCAAATATGTGGAGACAAAAAAATAAATAAAAATAATTACAGACGTCACATAGGGCAAAATGTGTTAACATTTAAAGAGGAATGCTATGCAAATAGCGGGGAAGATGTATGGATATTTAATTTGCATTATTTTATCTAAAATCACATACAGACAGTGACACACAAATGTCCACATTTAAGCATTTCAAAGCTTAAAAAAGCTTTGCCCTTTTACTGAAGACATATCATTTCATTGACAATAATCAATACTAAAATTCATAAGTAGCTTACTTTTTGCATATTCAAGCTCCGACGATATCCTTGTTCTTGGCTCATTTTGACCGGATCGTTGAATCAGTGAGCTTAACATTGACTCGAGAACAGCTGCAAATGGATCAGTCCAATTCGATTATTTGTGAACCAATTTAACGTTCATTGGAAAGAATGAACTCGTTCACAAATCGAACATCTCATCGCCTCAGTGGGGGAGGCGATTTCTTCAGTTCAAAAGGAATGAGACGTTTTTATGTAGTGGAGTAAAAAGTACAATATTAAGCTTTAAATGCAGAGAAGTAAAAGTGAAAGTTTCCCAAAATAAAAAATAGTCTGATAAAGTACAGATACTTGAAAAAAATGTCCTTATAATCAGTATCCATCAGTGGTGAACATTAACAAAGTATTTCTACTTTGCAAGTGTCCACCACTGATGGATACTGATTATAATGCTATGGTTTATTTTCTGTATATGCTGAACAAAAAAACATGTTACTCCACACCCTGTCCTCCTCTAAAAAGCTACAAACACAAATACAAATGTACAGATAAGAAAATAGCACTCAAATGCTAAAAGGTTATGCGCTGGGGAAAACACCTCTCAGGTGGACTGAACAGCACAAGCACCTGACAGGGAAGGCAACCCATGTGAAACTGCTTATGATCAGCTTTGAACCGTTTAATAAAGTTCTCTCCTGCTTTGCACAGCTTATGGCAATCACTTTTCATGTAGCAGCTCACTCTGCCACCTTTCAGATCATATGAGTGACACAAACCAAACTAACCGATAATGAAATTATTATGTTTTTACTCTTGATTATTTGTTGCGGCCCTACAGTATAATCTTCTGTGGAATTTTCACTTCCTTATAACCATTCAACTGCAGCTACTGAAAGCCATACAATCAAATATGCTTAATGTCACAAAAGCAAACAAAACATACTGCGTGATGACATTTAAATAGTAATTAGGGCAAGCTGATGGACAAAAAGAAAAGCAAGCTGTTGAATGAGTGTGCTCCTGTTTGTCTGGCTGGATATAATTGACCCTCACAGGAGTCTAATGGAAAAACATATAGATATGCAAAATGTTGCATGGGGTATTGGTCGTTATGCAACCATGGTGAAGACTTGTGTTTGTTTCTATGCGTGTCTTTGTAAAGAGGCTGAATAGAATGCAGTGCGGTGAGATTTTATAATGTCTCCAGATGGTTGATCTGTATTTGAACAATTCCCAAATGAGAGAATGTGATTTCAGGCAGGTCTAGAAACATGGTGAGGTGGAAGGGAAGAAAAGGTGAGTTCAATCTCATTTCTGTGCTTAAACGTGTTCTATGATATTAGTTCAGATGGATAGTACTGAAACAAATGTCCTACCTGCTCTGTTCATTTCCAAAATCTCCTCCTGGGCAGCGGGAGCACAATGGTCACTTTGTGGACTGTGGTGGGGTGAGTTCATGGTGGACTTACAGTAGTTAGGGGAGCCCAGCTGGGGGGCACGGGGAATATGCTTGTTCTTTTTCTTTGGTAGCTTCTGCTTAGCCATGGCTAGAGAGTAGTACATCCCAAAGTTATTGACGATGACAGGCACAGGCATGGCGATGGTTAGTACACCCGCCAGAGCACACAATGCACCCACCAACATGCCTGACCAAGTCTGAGGATACATGTCTCCATAGCCCAACGTGGTCATAGTCACAACTGCCCACCAGAAGCCAATTGGGATGTTTTTGAAGTGGGTGTGCTCGCTGGCACGTGGGTCATTGGGATTGGCACCGATTCGCTCAGCGTAGTAGATCATGGTGGCGAAGATCAGCACTCCAAGTGCAAGAAAGATGATAAGCAGGAGGAACTCATTGGTGCTGGCGCGGAGAGTGTGTCCCAGTACGCGCAGGCCCACAAAGTGTCGCGTCAGCTTGAAGATTCGGAGGATCCGAACGAATCGCACCACTCTGAGGAAACCCAGAACGTCCTTTGCTTCTGAACCAGAAAGCCCGCTCAGGCCCACCTCCAGGTAAAATGGTAGGATGGCCACAAAGTCTATGATGTTTAGGGTGTTTTTGATGAATTTCTTTTTGTCCGGACAGAAGGTGACACGCATGAGGAACTCAAAGGTGAACCACACCACACACACTCCCTCGATGTAGGTTAGGTAGACCACCGTCTCTGTCTCCAGGTGAAACTTGGTGGTGTTGTCAAGAGCGTTAAAAATTGTGCGGTTAACGATGGGGTTGAAGGCCTCGTGTGTCTCCAGGCAGAATGTGGTTATGGACACCAGTATGAAGAAAAGCGAGGCAAATGCCACCCACTGCAGGAGAGAGAGAAAGAGAGAGAGAAAACAAGGGGTAAAAAATGAGAAGGGAAAAAACACAATGTTGATTAAAAAATCCTTTTGTTTGCATCCAAAAACAACTTCCCAAGGAGACAGGTATGTAATACCTGTCAGTGATTTGCTAAGTGATTTGAATAGGTGTTTTTATTTTTTAGCCTAGAGCTGATTTAGACATACTAGTCAAATGTGTCTGATAAGGGCTACACTACCGTACAAAACTTTGGGGTTGTTATTTAAAAAAATTTTTTTGAAAGAAGTCTCTCAAGGCTGCATTTATTTGATCAAAAATACAGTCAAAACAGTAACATCGTGAAATATTACTACAATTTAAAATAATTTAAATTTTCTATTTGAATGTGTCACATGATGCTTCAGAAATCATTCTGATTTGGAGCTCAAGAAACATTTCTTATTATGATCAATATTGAAAACAGTGGAGCTGCTTCATATTCTTGTGAAAACCTCTTCTGATCAATTTAATGCATCCTTACCAAAAAATGTCTTTTTTTTTTTTTTTTTTTTTGCTTTTTTACTTAAAGGCACACTAAGATTTTTCGATCAAAATATCCAAAAACCACTATAACAATGTTATATATTTTGTTGATTTCTGTACTTACATTATCCCAAATGTTTCTAAGTTTCTAACATACGCCTTGGTTTTGAATAAAAAACCTCTAGTGGTCTTTAATGAACCCAAACTTTTAAATGGTAGTGTAGTTCTGTTTATTGTCAAAAGACTAAAAAGTTCATCCTGACATCTAGAAGAAAGCATTGTGTGTAGAGCAATATGAACAAATACAAAATAAAGTCACAGGCAAACAAACAGTATTGGGGAAAAAAAACACTCTCAAACACAAGCTAATGAAAAGCAAATGAGTAGAATAGTTATTGAATAAACAAGTCAGACCCAACAGAACAGCACTATTCATATAACAACAAAGATATAAACTCCAATGGGCATTTATAAAAAAAAAAAAGAAAAAAAAAAAGGATGTCTTCATGTTCAAATACAAAGTTCTGTCATGGCGCAGTTTGAAGGGTCCTTAACTCAATTTGTTAGCGATCACATCATCTACATAGTGCAGCTGATTGGTTGCTGTGGCATCAATGGGCCAATGAGCTGCTGCTCAACATTCAAATACTTGGCATTGTTTGCTGTTAACAGTCTGCAGCGCGCTTTCAGAAACCCTCCATCTTCCCCAGCTCCACCTGTATAGATCTGCTACGGGGGTATTTAATGTATGTTATATGTGCAGCAGCAGCAGCATGTTTGTGAATGTATTGGCAGTAGCAGGTCTTATTTGCTCTTCAGCAGCAGCAATAGACCAAATACATTAACATTCCCACATCCATTACCATGTCAATCTCTCAGAGAGTTGTCATGACATAAATAATATTTACTCCCCAGTCTGTGTGTAGAAATGTTAACCAGAAAGCACATTCCAACACTGTGGCACTGTGATTTTCTATATACAAGTTAGCAGTGCCGGCCCGAGCCTTTTGGGGGCCCCCTCCCACCACGCGGAGTCACCTGTTTGACGATTATTGACACAAATGTCACGAAATAATGTTACATTATAAATTAATACACTGAGGTTATGTATTAATACAAAATAAATACTTAATAAAAAATAGATAGGCCTACTTAAATAAAAAGTTTTAACTTTTTACTCTTTTACTTTTACTCTTTGAAACTCATCACAAAACACATTAAATAAATTATTTGCAAAATATCCTCCAACGTTTTGCAACACTTTGCAGTTTGAATGATGTCTTGTATGAACATGACGGAGTATGTTTTTATGTTTCCACTGTTCGATCGCGCCCGCGCCTTACACACAAACACACGCGTGCGCGCGCGCAAACACACGCGTGCGCGCGCGCACACACACACACACACACACACACATATTCCAGCATTGTAATCTTGACATCGCAGCCTGTTCATTATAGCCGTAATAAAATAGTCAACCTAACATATAAAAATTACGCTGCTCTGTTTAAATAGTCAGTAATACAATTTGTACCATTCAGCGTAAGCTCCGCTCCACTGCGATGTTTCCAAGCACTTTTTTGCGTGTGTGAAGAGGATGATTTTTTTCCGTCGATATTGGAACACGAGTGAAGTACAAAGGCTATAATAAAGAATAGTTTACCATCCAAATACATCGCGAATGTTGAAACATTTTGATTCTATTGAGAGAGATACGTGAGCCCAACGCCGCTTACTTTCACTTTCGCTTTAAATTAGTTCGTTTTGGCTTGTTTATAGTTATTTTTTTAATTCTTGTTCTGTTCTGAATATTATTAAATTTAAAGGATAAATCATTGATTTAAATGTCAATCATCAATCATTGATCAAATCAAATTTTTGTGGCATGGCTAACATTACCGTGACTTTGCGCACGAATTGTCTATGCACGCGAGTTTATGCGCATGACTCAAACACTGGCAGACACAGCAGCAGTTGTAGGCAGGTATATTCATCATGAAATCAGAATTTTCTTGTCTTGAAATGAATTAGTCATTAATTCATTCATGTCACTTGTTTAAGTTAATTAATATGTAAAAAAAAAAAAAAAAATCTGAGTGAAAAAAAAAGCAGCCGCTTAGTTCGCTTATGCCTCGGGCCGGCTCTGCAAGTTAGAATCTAAACCATCTAAACAAAACCAGTGATGATTAAACTAAGCTAGAAAGATATTAGCTGTGATTTCAGGAGCTAGGGGCTCTCAAAGATGCTTTAGAAGTGTTGTGATGAGCACAATGAAGGAACAATAAAGAAACAAACTCTGTCTGCAACTCATGGGAACTGAATCACTTTTTTCTTTCTCTCACACCCTCTCGGTCATTTCTCTGTTTATTTGTTTTATTTAATCTTTATGCCCTAATAGTCTAGTCCCTCAGCTAAATAAATATGGACTGTTACTCCATTGCCCTTCCCTGAAAGGATGGTGAACTGAGCTTACAAAATGTTTGCTATTATAAACCGTATTGTTTTTTTTATGCCCAAATAAATTTCTCAGTCATTAAAGGAAAATTTGACCATGAGCATTTGATTTTTACTGTTAAAAATGACCTGAAAGAATGTATCCTCAAGCTGTCCTCTCAAAAAATGTTTCATTTTCACAGCATATTAATTATATATATATATATATATATATATATATTTGAAGTACAATGAGTTCTCCGCCTGTTAGCGTGTCCTTACATTTCTTTACAGGTGAGAAGAATGGTCCACATAACATGGCCTTGTGCAAACCTCCTACAGCAAGTCCCACGCATATAGTCTTACACCAAGACCACATGCTTGAGCAACACTTCCAATCTCAGAGGTGAAACTCAATGCAGCAATACCACAGCTTAGCTGAAGGATCTCAGTAACTAGTCAGGTGTAATAGTCCAGTGCACAGCAGCAGACAAAAATCAAAGGAGGCAAAACTATAGCCCTAATAATGACCTTTGACCCCTGATTTACCTTAGCCGTGTAACATAAAGCTCTATCTTATGTTGGTCATTAACTTTTCTAAACATTTGAATTCGAATTTGCTTGCATTATAAATTAGTCTATAATGTCATCGGTAATTTCACACATCTGGCTGTAGTTTCCAGGAAATTAACTGAATTTTAATAATTATTATTCATATATATCATTTTATTTAAAGAAAATTATATTTTTATTCGGCATGGAAAAAGAATCCTGAAAAAATAAAACTTTCACAGAATCAAATCACAATTTCTGAATGGCTTTGTCAGCACAATTGTTTACCCGTGATATTGATTATTTTCTCCTTATTCAAACAGATGAATTACCCCTGCTGGACTGTTTAGGTTGAGAATCATGTTACTCAGCTTACTATCATCCAAAGATTAAAGACTAGTTACCCTAAACTGCTCTACTCAACAAAACCCACAATGAATGGATTGTGTCTGATTAAAATGCTCAACACTATGTTGAACACTCAGAGTGCACTTTTTTTTTTTTAAAATAAGTTTGCTTCATTCAGGCAAATGGCATAGTTGTTTTCTTCAGTGAAAAAACACTCAGCCCACATGTTAATTTATTGCTATAATAAATATGTAAGTTAAAAGCACTTTAATAAACATAAATTGGAGTAATACAATAAAAGTATCACACTCAGCTTTTGCAGACAAAGATTAGATGAAAAGTGCAAAGTGACCCTTTTGCCAAAGTTTTTCTGCAGCACTGCATGGCAAAATGGTGAGGGTGCAAGAGGGAGAGACAGAGTGAAAGAGAAGGAAAGAGGCTCATTCAAGTGTCTCACAAATAGCACAAAATCCTCCCCCTTCTCCCTTACATCACCTCTTACTCTCATTCTCTGGTTATACCTCTCTTCTGAAGATGAAAGCTTGTCACGTTCTCTTATGTAACCAAACACTGCCTAACACAGTGCACCCACATTTGGGACTGCGACTGTATTTGTAGATTCATGTGTTTTGCATCTGTGGGGAGTGCCTGGCTATTGGGTTTTTCGTTTATGGCTGTGAGTGTTTCCGCTGCTGTGCTTTCATTTTTGGACAATAATGTCCCACAGGGGCTTGATGGAAAAGACAGTTGGGGATTCCAGATTAATTCCTGCCTGTTTATGGCCATCTGTATTAATTATAAAGGAGCTGGCGGCAAAGCTGGTTTCTTTCTTTACTAAAAAATACCAAAAACACACCGATGTCAATAAATCTCACATATCTGTAGACTGTTTCCATTTGCTGTTCCATCTTTTCTGGCTATTTTTACTATTAAAATATACAATATATATTCTGAGTAAATGAACAGTGTTCCAAGAGTGTATACAGGACATCAACATCATTGGGACTCTTTTAGTGGATCTTTCTGCAGGTTACACTAGTAGGTGGCAAAACCGGATAGGCTGCGTCCGAAATCGCATACTCTCTTTAGTATGGAACCGAGAAGAAACTGATCAGAACAGGGAGTATAAATACACAGGGTGAAATCAGGAAACTAACTAGACACAGGTGGAGGAAGATTAACTAATCAGGGATTAACAAGAACAGGTGCAGACAAGACAGAACATAATTGTGGCATCACTACTGAGACTACAAATGCTTCAGGTCAGGTTTGCTTTCTGTGGGGAAAGAGATGGAATTAGCAAAGGATACACAACCTTTTTAAATAAGTATTTAAAAAAAGGTATTTGTCCACTGACCTGATATCCAGGGGCATTTTATATAGCTCAGTTAAAAGCAAATGTGGATGCAAATTAGAATTAGTTTTATGATAGTAACACATTTTAGAAAAAGGATTACTATCAAAAGGGGGGTGATTCTTTATATATATGAATTGCTACCTCTTGCTCCTTCAGGATCTATACAAATGTCAATGCTGACACCTTTATTATTTGTTCATTATTGTGTATAATGATGAATGAAACTGCTTGTTTAAACAGAAGAACATTTATTAAAGTAAATTATTTAAAAAAAAAAAAAACGACCAAACAACCAAAAGTTGGACCAGAACATTTTGTTTGACACATGTAATAGTTAGTTACTTACTAGAATAAATTAATTTACCAATTAATTTAGCCTAAACCAACTAAATTGTGTTGATCTAACTGATTTTTATTTTCAATTAAATTAATGGTATTTAATTCATTTTTTGAATTGTATTATGTAATTTTGAAGTAATTAGGCCGTCATCTAAAAAAAAAAAAAAAAAAAAATATATATATATATATATAATACGTTTCAATCAATCAATCAATTGTAAGAAATTGTAGTCTGCCTTGACCCAGATTCCACTCCAAAATATATTTTCAAATGAGCTCATCCCCAAAATGGCTTAATTATCATAGAGATGAAGGAAGTCAAGTTATATTGTTTCTTCACCATTTGGGCTGATCACATCCTGAGCAAATGGTCATCATCAATTGTAGAATGGGAATGGGTGTGGGACACAGAGAACCTTCTCAGACAATGGGGTGTCACAACTTCATTAACATACAGACCACAGCTGTTGCAACAAGAGCAACTTAATTTGCATTAAGAACAGGATAAAAGGTTTAAGATTTGGATGTTCTGGGTTCATTCTGATGCCAGTGAACCCAAGGTGCTTCGTGTACCTTGCCACTGCTATGCTGTAATAAACTTCATATTTGAGATCTTCGACGTCCACATAATTTTTTCTTGCACAATCAATCAATCAGCCATACTTTTTTTAATGTTGGGGCATTTTGTCCCAAGCCCCCGTTAATTTCTGAAGCTCATTAAGCTTTAGACAAAACTATAGGGTTCTTACAGGAAAAGGCATTTTTTAATGCACAGTTTACATCCTTAACTCCACTTTTGAGTTTGTCAAATCCAGTCTCAAACTCTTTCATAAGCACCTGTCTATCAGTTAACATTGCATAGCAAGGACAGCCTTTTCATGCTTCAAATCACATTTCTCTAAATTATGTATGCTAAATATTTTAACAGAAAATAAAAACACTCAGGCAAGACGTAAAAGGATGTGGGCCACATTAACACAAACTTCCTGTGTATGTGTTTGTAGCAATCTTGACATTGAATCCACACAACAAAATTCCATTAGCTTGAAGTAATTCAGTATACAGTACTGTATGTTCCACTCAAGCCTCAGATTGCCCAGCTTGCCAGGTCCGTAAAGATGGCATGTACAGATAGGAGGAGGGCTGTTAAATGTACATTACACTGTTATGGCATTAATGTTCAATGAAGTTCCTCTCCTCAAAGCAGAAATAAGTGGCCCTCTCCACTGATGGGAGATTAATGGGGATGATGGTGCTGGCCATTCCTGAAGGAGCAAGAGGTAGCAATTCATCTCTTAAAATATTAAGCAATTCATTCAAATATTTAAGAAGGGCTAACCTCTTTAACATTGTCCATTGCACATGTAAGACTTTCCATTAATTTAGTAACCACAATTACTTGACTTCATCTCATAATGAACTTCAAACTAACTGTAGTCAAGAAGCCTGAACTGACAGCAGTTTATTTAAACATACTCAATCACAAACCTCAACTGCAATTTTTTTACGGCCTTAAATGCCGCCAATAAAGCTCAGCCTGTTCCACACTCTTTTAGTCACAGGCAACACCCAAACCAACACTTTGCTCTCAAAATGTAAACACGGCCTCTCCGTTGGCTTCCTCTCAAACATTGGTCAACCTTAATGGTCCCATATTGTCAAAACTGAAATTTCCTGGCTTTGTTCATAACAGAGGTCTAGGGGCTATGAAACTACTATAAAAGTTTCAAAACACTCAATCCACAGACAAATGCACACAGCCTGCATAAAGTAGCTGTGCCTTTTCACGAGCCGTTGTGACATCCGTATAAATGTGATGTCAGAACTACTCAGTCAACGCCTTCAGTCTCCACCCCTGCCCACTGTCATGAAACTACATCATTGCACAGGCTTTCAAACAACATTAATATAAGAGAACAGTGGCTAATGTTTATTAATTCAGAAATACCACAGCAATTCAGTTCGACCTTAACCGTCTGTTCTGCACAGTTCACAAGTGACTGCTTCGTCAATCAATCAGGCTCAGTTCAATGCTGGTTTTTCAAAGAAGCTACTCCTTAAAGATGCTGCAGTACAGTTCATAGTTTTACCAGTTTACCTTGGGCGTCAATTGCAGCATATGTTCTCTCGTTCTGTGGGCATCTTTGCACATTTACCACAAGTACAACTTTTACAGAAAAAAGTAACATTGTAAAAGAAATTGTAGCACGTCAACTTACTGTATCAGTAGGAAAGCAATAGTTGCATAGCTTACTGCATTCGGTGTCTTTCTGCTAACGTTACATATTATAAAGCAGTTAAGTGTTTCAAAATCAGTGTATAACTAGCTATTAACGTACATATTTTGGAAATTTAAATGATTTGACAAAAGTTTGTTTACAAACAGTTTAAATTAGCGTTAATGTTAAATCTGCGTGCAGCATTGATGTAATGGTAATTATAATACTCTTACAATAACACCGAAAGTAAGGAGGTGGTTGTTTGTCTGTCAACGCTGATTTCGGGATCTGAGTCCAGCTAGAACATATAAGGCCGGATAACAATTCCCTCAGCAATGTCCATCATTACAGGTGTTTTATTTACCTTACTTGTGAGCATCACCAACCAGCCACAGCAGGCTACAGCATACATGACCCTAGTTACCTGTGGTTGGCCTGGCCGTGCGTCACTCAGAAAACAACAGGCCAATCAGAAGAGAGGCTCATGAATATTAATTTGTCAGGCCAAAATCTACCTGTTCTTGGCAGAGCTCCTGAGAAAGGAGCTGTGAAAATATATTGGGATGGTTTTTGGTACTTGTACCGCAAATATATTTTGTTAAGGACATCACAACCTAAAATAAAACTTCAGAAAGGTGTGCAATATGGGACCTTTAAGTGCTATCGACACTCTTTCATCTGGTTAGTTGGGTTTTCTGTGTTTGTTGGGTTTTCTGTGTTCATGGCTAGCAGCAGAGTGGCTCACGAGACACTTGACAATGAAAGAAGCATTACTGTATGATATGTACATGGTTAAAGGTGAAATTTCTATATCAGTCAGTATTTAAATCTATTAGTTTGAGTGACCTGATGGGTGTGACAGAACACTGGCTTAACCAATAGCATTGAGCTGCCTCTGATATAGGGCATGAAGTGAGTCAGATGCTTGCTTTGGTAGACCTACAGATGCAGCATTGCGTCTTTACAGAATTGAATTTGTAAATGTGTAAAGATGCCTGTTCTTGCTCATTGTGTGCAGTACACAGGGACACACCATCTCTTTAAAAGCTCTGGATATTGATCGAAGAGTGAAATCCACCGCTACTAAGTGCAAATGTGTTTTGTCGTTTAAAAAGCATGCAAACAGAAGCAGGATGCTACAAAATCACAAAATAATTTGTCTCAGTCTGAGAAAACATGCTTTTGACATGATTTATTGTAATTCCTGATTAGCTGGCTGCATGTTATTTGTTATGTAAAAAATAAAAATGTAGAACACTTTGATTGATGCATTCAATTGCCTTTGGCCAGAAAGGAGCTTCTCAAATCTCTCACATGTGCATGCTTTTTGTATTTGCAGTGAAAGGGTTTGAGACATTTTGTTTTGTTATTTATTTTTTTATTTTTTGAATGAATATTCTTGCAATTCTGCTCAGTGTCACTAGTGGCACAGGTACACTTCACATCCAAGCTTACTGACATGGTTTTACTGGTATGGAAGTAATAAAGGCTGTGTAAGTTACTTTAGCACACTGTACAAAATTAACATCCGTAAACAGATTTATGAAGTCGGTCAGTTAATTAACCAGTTAAATAGCTTCATTCATCATGTTTGTGTTTGTTCATGTTATCACCATTAGATCTCAAATGACAACAGCATTGTCCAAACGATTATTCATGGAGCAACTCGTATCAACACAACTGAGCACACATCTCTTTCTAGCCTACCTATATTTATCCATGTGCAAAATCATCAACTCAGTGAATAAAACACAGGTCCATCTCAGCAAACAGTAGGGGTGGAATCGATTCGCATGTGAGACGTGATTATATCTTCTACCGATTCGAAGCAATTCACAAAAAAAAAAGAAAAAAAAGATTTTCTAAATGTTTGTTATTAACGTGATGTTGTCAGTACAAAGAAAGTGGCAGTCAACTGCGAGAGCAGTGCAGCACCTGGACAGTTTAGAGAATGCAATGCTTACAGGGAAAGCATTAAGGCCAATTTATACTTCTGCGTCGGGTGCGCGCAGTAGGTACGGTGTAGCATACACATAGGCGTGTACCATACGGCGTACCCTTCGCCGTACCCTGACGCGCACCTCCTCAAAAATGTAACTACACATCGCAACGACGCGAGTAGTCACAAGATCTGTGATTGGTCGGCTTGGTAGCATTGCGTTTCCTCCTACGCATTTCCGGCATGTTCTTCTGCACCGCCCACCATTTTTAAATTCAGAAGTTCAGTGAAAGTTCATTGAAGAACATGGAAATGGACCAAGTGACCGAGCGATTGGTTGAAGAGGAGCGGAAATACAGCCATCTGTATGACTCGTCTTCAGCAGAATACAAAGACTGCCAGATGGCAGCGAATTCGTGGAGAGAGATTTCCTCCAACGTTCCCCAAAACAGCTGCGAGGAATCTAAACACAGTGGAACATTAAAGCCCACCGCCGCCAACTAACATTTCGGCGGTGTAACTGCAGAGCAACACAGACATAATGCAGAAGTATAAATGCTCACGACGGCGCCACCTACGTGCGCTACTACGACATACACTACGGCGTACACTCGACGCAGAAGTATAAATTGGCCTTTAATGAATGAAACTTACTTGACAACAACAGTTCCTATATCAATATCTTAATAAAAAGAAAATAGCCTTAAATAATGTAGTTACCTGCACGTCAAGCTTTTCTTCCGATCTTGCTGCTTCTTATGTGTACAGGACGTACTTTTTACACACGAGAAGCGCGTTCAATGTAGACGTGCAAGCGGTTGCCGTGTTAACGAACAATAGACCATTTCAAGGACGTAAACAATAACAAACGTGTTGGAATGCTACTGCGCATGTTTCATAAAAAGTAACTTATGTTCATAAAAAGTATCTTATGTTATTTAACGTTAACTTAAAGTTAAACACAATGAAATGTAAATTACACACACCCATAGCAGAAACGCAAATTTTTAAGCAGTTATGTTCATTTTTAAAAACATACATTTTTAATAAGTAACTGAGACAGCTTAGGGTGTGTGTGCTTGTTATGTAGAACAAAACGTCAAAGTATTGTCAAGTTATGTTTACCACAGGCTTTATTTTACTCATACATGGAAAACCCTCATAATAAAATCCCATAGGAAAATCTCAAAGGAACCAGTGGCGAATTAGACTTCCGGGTTCTGACGTCATACCTGCACCACTCTATTACGCTGTACCCACATTGGACCAGTGGTTTGGAAAATGGATGATTCAATTTTTGTTTTCTATGAATCCTCGGGACCCAGGATTTGATTTGAATCGTGAGATTCTAAAAGATTCCCACCCCTAGCAAACAGTATCACATTTATTTATAATGATTCCCTTCATTAACGTAAGTTTCTAATAAGGAACAAGGACCCCTGCCTGACCTCTTACATTCAATCCTCAAGTGTACACAACGGGAGATTACAACAAGATAAATATTTTCCCGCACAACATTAAAGCATGGCACGTGTCTCCTATTTTTCTGTCGTCTGTTTACAATCAGAGCAATGCCAGATTCTTGAAAGAATCACTTCAGAATCAGTTCTTTACGTGAACAGGTCGAAATGGTCTGAATTGGTTTATGATTCAGTCTGAATCAATGAGGCAACCAATTTACACACTGAATTGTTTGAAGCAGTTTCTCAAATAATAATGAGACTCTTAAGAAAAATGGAAAGAAGGTCTTCCTGAAGTTCAATGTATGCAAATGCAGCTTGTAAATGTGAAAAAGTCTGTGCAGGTATAGACATTTTCTGTCTAGGAGAATCGTACACTAACACTACATGAAAACACTAAAAGATTCATTTTGGGCCATGTTCCTTGGAGTACCATGCAAGTTCATTTGAATGAGTTGCATATTACATTGTCCAGTTTTCTCCCTGAACGATGATGTGAGTTACTGTGGCAATTCATGATGCAGCATGAATGACCTATAATAGCGCAATTTTTCACAATCACAAAAACTACCTAGCAGAAATGTAGAACGATCCTCCTTATATGACGTCTAAACAAGATAGTTACCCAGAATTCAACACGGCGTTACATCAGCTTCACATTCTCTATTAATGTCCATGTTCAATGGTTTTGTCAGCATCACTCTTATCTGTATTCAGATAAAACGCTGTTGCTGGACTGTTTTGGTTAAAAATATAACCACGCTTATTGACTGTGGAAAACAGACAGCTGGCTCTGCCTCAATAAAGCACACAACATTGTGGTCGACAGTGGTCTGACTAATCTCCAAAGGAAGCATAAAGTCCATTAAAACGAAAGGTATCAGTTATCTTCTCTTGTTTACACAAATACCTTTCTGCTAGATGTATAATAAGCCACCCCCCAATAGCCATTAGAGCATTCATTTCTTTGAGGCTGACAGGTGGTAGATTCTCAATGACCAGTTCATGCACTGTTGAATGGCATTGTCAGCACAAATGTTTACCTGTGATATTGATTCTTTTCATTTTCCATATTCAAACAGATGAATTACCCCTGCTGGACAGGTTGGGTTAAGAATCATGTTAACTCATTGTTTACTGTAGTCACAGAAACAAAGGTAGAAACTCTCTCCGAACAACAAACAGTGGTCTGACTAATAGAGTGCATTTTAAAAAGAAAGGTGTATCAGCATCTTTTCACAGAGAAGCTGCCACGTCTCTTGCAGTGAAACCGCTTCTCCAGCCCCTCCTGCAAGTAGGCTACTTTATACCCCAAGCTCTCACTGTGTGCATTGTTTTAAGTAATTCACTGTTCACTGATATGCTCACAGAAGTGAAGTCACGGAAGTGAGGTTGTTTGTATTCTTTCTGTAGGAGTGTCTATTATTCAAGCTCTCAACGGAAGAATGTACGGGTGTGAGGCGTTTGGAAAAATAGGTCCACAGTTTTACAACGAATGGTAAAACACCTGTTGGAAAGCATCTTTTGCAGCGATTTTTGTGTGAGCATATCAGTGGACACCCCTGACCACTCGGTGAGTTTCACGTCTTTGTAAACAAAAGTTGAATGCGTTTTAGGAAGGATTGTTCCAGTGCACCTATGCAACCATTGTGGAGGTGGGGGGGGGGGGGGAGCGAAAGAAACCTAAAATTCTCGGGACAGCATCATGTGTCCAAATTTTAATCTTAACCGTTCTATTTCATCAGAAACGATCTGTAAACAGGGCTTTAAGTGTAAAATACCGAACTTGTCCTTTAAATAGCTGTCAATGGAGCCCCCCCGAGCCAATCTTAATTTGTGTTCCGAAGATGAACAAAGGTCTTATGGGTTTGGAACGACATGAGGGTGAGTAATTAATGACAGAATTTTCATTTTCGGGTGAACTATTCCTTTAATGCATTTCCACCTGCCTTGAGCAAAATCCACCATAAAACCAGGACTCTTCGCATTTGGGTGCCCCAGTTTGAGCATCTATCACCAAATTCTCATGGCCCATGGTATCAAGGCTATTCACAGTTGCTGGGTCTCTAGAGCCACTGCCCTGCAGCTTTTTAAAAGGGTGTCCTGCTCTACTTACTGCTCATAGACAGAACTGGGAGCGATGGGGCGGGGTACCGTAGTCATAAATAAAGGGTGTCCTAAAAATTAGGGAGAATGGCACAGCAGGGTCTGTATATTACAGTATATGCTCTGCTATTTCTGTGTGTAATGTGCCTTTTGGCTACAGATAAGGACTACCTTACTCTGTCCCTTTCTCAGCAGATCATTTTCAGTGGAACGAGCCGGAGGTTGCCATGCATGCTGTGTCAAGGTTCTCCACTCTCTCCGGTAATTAAGGGGGTCTGGGCTCTGCTCTGCTACTGCAGTCTAATTAACGTTAATCACTGTAGGCTTCCTCTGGGGCTGACTTCTGTTCTGCATTTATATAGCAAGAATCTGTGCAAGTCTCACTCCAAGGTTCGGATGAGAGAAGGGTTAGACGTCTCACAACAGGTAGGTCTGTCTTATCACTAGCCTTGACCCCTAATCATTCCATGGCTGGCGGTGCTAATGTCCGATGTCTTTGAATACCATCTCCAAGAGAAAAACTTGAACTGTACCATAATGATGAAAATGAGCATGTAAACAAATGACTCACTAAGGGAGACAGAGAAGGGAATAAATTCTAAGGAAAAAGAAATAAATGTGCCTGTGGCCACAAGGCAGATAGAAAAGTGTTCTATTAAATAAAAATGAATTCAGGGATTGGGAAACCTCTTTCAGTTTCAATTTTTCATGCTGTCTTATATTACATAAAAAATACATATTACATAAATCCACTTCTGTGTATGTACCAAAATGCACTACCATATGTTCCCAATTTCTTACTCTGTCTCGAAATATTCCAGCACTTACCCACCTTATTTTTCAAAGCAGGAGTAAGATATTTCATGTGAATGTGCAAGACTGATTCATTATCCAAAATAGGTAAATAACTAAGAATATCTAAGTTCTGTAAAACTAAATGTGCAACTATGCGTTTATGATTACTCTAAAATTACCTGATAACAAATATCAGTTTGCAACATCATGCAGCATAACAGACTGCTTTGTACAGCTAAAATAACTGGAAGTGGCTGACACCGAAAGCCTTGAACATTCAAGTTAAAAATGGCCACACTCATTCTTATTTTAAAAATAAGGTGGGCAGAACTAACACTGACAGTAAACATTACAATCAGAGGCGATCCCAGCATTGCATTTTAAGGAGTTTTTTTTTTTTTTTTTTGGTCCTATGAAAGACACTGCTAGCAGAGATATTCAATTGAAGCTTGCATGTTCAGTTTAAAAGCTGGACCAGGCAACAGTCAAAGACTCTTTCCATTTAAATCACAGCCATGCTTAATGGCTCAGCATAAACGAACAACAAATAACACATAGAGGGACCTGTTATACCTGATCACTCTCCAATCTTCTGGAGCCCTGGTACCCACAGTCTGCAAACACCCAGCAAAGCACACACAGCTGGGGTGTGTAACCTGGCC
Source organism: Squalius cephalus (assembly GCF_949319135.1). Classification (NCBI taxonomy): domain Eukaryota; kingdom Metazoa; phylum Chordata; class Actinopteri; order Cypriniformes; family Leuciscidae; genus Squalius; species Squalius cephalus. Next base: position 22,668,267 of record NC_137124.1, on the reverse strand, counting down.
TGAACAAAAACACCCAGTTTATTATAACAGATTGTATACCTGACTTGTAATGTGTGTCCAAAAAGCACAGTGCATGATTGTGCACATTATTATGATTACGCAAGTACTAGTAGTACTAGTTAGTACTATTGTCACTTGATTTCATGAGTTGAACCTTTTAAGATGGAAATTTTTACTTGTGGATTAATATTCTCAAACATACTGTATATGGGCAGATTTTGGACAAATATTTCCTCAATGCTTATATTTTTGTAAAAAAAAAAAAAAAAAAAAAAAGAATTCTAAAATGACTAATGAAAGTGTTTGACCCTCTTAAATTTTCATCTGTGGCCCATGCAAGAACATATGAGCCCTGTCTATGAGCATTGAGGAAATATTTGTTTCAGGATTATTAACCCCCCTTCTAATGTCAGTATGGCAAACAAGATTTCATAGATTTCATGCTACTCAAGTTTAAAACGTAAGTTTGCCCCAACACTCTATATCCAAACTCCATCACCTGTATTATACAGTACATTATACAGTACATTCAATGACACTATTAGAAAAAGCAAGGCATCTAAGAACTTGTTTTTTTTTCGTAATTAGGCTGTTTGAGATCTGCCAAGGGGCAGGTAGGACAGTCTTGTTGTGATTTAGTTTGGAGAGGAAAGTGCTTTCTGTTCTGTGTTTATGACAGTATCTGAACAGTGGGTGAGCGGGTCGGGCTGGAGGGAGTCGGGGTGTTGAGGTAAAGGTGATAATGTGTGAATCCTCCCTCTCTGCAGGTAAAGAAACAAGAGTCTGACAACAAACTCATAACAGCCAGGACAAAACAGAGGACTGAAAAAGACACTTGGAGTTGTCTTCATGCTTCTTTAAATGTAAGATTTTCTGTACGTAGCGACAAAAGGAAAACTGACAAGACTTCTCACTGACATATGCAGGACTTCTCCAATCATTTAGTCTACAAACCAGTTCCCCTCCAGAATTGACTGCAAACTTCCATTTCTATTCCTTTTTGAGTAACACCCACATTAAAAAGTCCAATCAACAACCAATGGTTAGAACATTTTTTCCCCAATAATCCGTTACACTTGGACGTACGCCACAATACAGAAGAATTATTTCTGTTTTATTGCGACTTTATTTCCCATATGCACGACACAGTATCCGATTCCAGTTATTTCCATTTATATAGTTATTTCCTATATATATATATATATATATATATATATATATATATATATATATAATTCTGTACAATCAGAAATAAAATATTACTGTTTATCCAAAACAGCTGTTAGTGTCACCTATACTTTCACATCCCATTATAAGCTTTTAACTGGATCTGTATTTTTACAACCCTTATGGCCTGAATCTTTTATTAAATGTTAATAGACCTGCAATGCACTAGCTTTTTCCTCATCAAATCACATTTTAAAATTTGCTATTGCAGCACTGTTAATAATTCATTGCTTGTTTTACCTTTAAACGCAAGTTACTTTGGAAAATGTATCTGCTAAATAAATATTTCATTATTGCTCATGAAAAAAGCTCATACTCTCTTATTTTTATCTTTGTTAAAAAAAGTTGTTACTAACCACAGGCAGATGTGGCGGAAAGTGAGAATTGCTTTGTTTCTCACAAGACAAGTGTGACAAGATAACTAGATGCTGTAAATCCCAGCATCTATTCTCTGTCCCACATTGGTGGGGCTTCCATTGGGAGAGCCTGGAAGGAAGAAGGAAGTCTGGGAGACATGCCAATTCCCTCATCCAGGAATCATTCAGCAGGTGCATTCACATATCGACCAGTGCATTAATTACCAACACTTTTCCTGTTGTTATACAAGGCAAGGTCCACTGGAGCATGTAATGACCTAGATGGCCTCCTGGGAGAATGGGACATTATGGGAATATCGCATAACCCAACTGGGAAGACGTCTGAGTATGGGCTGTATTTTAAGCAAATTGCCTTTGTTATATGATAATTCATCTGGTGTATGAATAATATGTGGTATAAGTTGTGGTCAGGTTTGTGTTAATTTGTTTATCATTATTAGCCTCCAAACTACTATTAACTACTACAAACTAAACCTTTGGGAACAGCTCTCACTTTCTCTAATGTGCTTGAAGATTTTTATTTCATTCCAGTCTTTTATTAATATATAAGCTTATATTTCGTCACTGGATAAACAAAACATTCTAAATGACGGATATGAAATACAACACAGAAACATGGGGCAAAAATGTACATAGACAAATCATCATCAAAAAGCCTCCAGAGAAGTTTGCCGCGTTTTCCTGAAATCTCACGAGGAAGACCAGCTTTCATCGGTTTCATCAGAGCTCTGAAACCGTTGCCATGACAACTTATTCCCAAGACATACACTGTAAAATGCAGCATCTTGCCTGCCAAGGACATAAAAATATCAGGTGCCTTTGGGAACCAGCGCAAACATCTGCCAGATGACAACGAGATAACAACAACTCTGTCTCTCTTTCACTCTTTCGCTCTCAATATCATGCTCCCACACACGTGCAGGAACAATAAACATAAAGAATGTCTGAGGCATGTCCATTGTGTGTTGGGTAAAGCCTGCAGTTCATTCAGATGTATGACTCATTTTTTATTATTAATTCAGATGTGCTGAATAGCTGATTCACTGATCGTATGCTATAAGGCTGACTTGCTCAGATCTGATTCAGAGCACTTCACAAACATCAATCATAAAAAACAAACATGAATATACAAATAATGACGGGAAACGACATTAATAATATTCAAATTATTCATATTCAAAATAATATTATTATGTGCCACATTATTAAAAATATGTTGGTGACTGTTTTCATCATCCAAATGAACTAACAAAACATACATTTGCTGCATATTTTGAAAAATTGTTAAGATGGAAACCTGTAATAGCATCAAATAAATGAGATTTTTGTGAATTATTGTTAACAATTAAAATACAAATAATTTACAAACAAGCGGTATGGTCATACATTTCTTGTTGCAAAAGCATACTCCCTTGTTAGTAATAGCACACTTCAAACACGCTTTGATAAGTTCAATGTTGTCTAATCACAGAATAATTTCATCTGATTGACTGATTCCTGGCATAAATCTACTCTACTTCTAACTGTACATCGACATTCCTTAACTCGTTTATCAGCGTTCCGTCGCCTATAGGGTACAATACCCAGATCTTGGCAGTAGTCCTGATACATTTAATCCTAAACATCAGGCATAAAACAAACAGGACACTCGGATAATTGTCCAAACCAGACTGGCCATTAATTGCCATGTACAGAATGCATAAAAGTCTATTGACTGACCACATTTGGCAAACTCTTTTATATATTTGATTAGTTTTTGCGTTCCCTGCAATTGAAACCATGACCTTGGCTTTGCTAGAGCCCTGCTGTTTGAGCTACAGCCTACAGCAAATACAGTACACATTACAACAGCTAATGCCCACTATAAAAGTCTGACAGGACCAAACTAATGCTCAACATGTAACCCTAAATCATCTAGCATCTCAAGTGCCGTCACTCAGACCTCCTGATCAGAATGATGTTATCGGCCTTGTGTGTCTTATCTCAAAACAGCATGGGCACATAAATAAAGAAAAGCCTTTGCTTCGTGATGTATTCTCTTTAATGTCCTCCCGGAGTGATCAATTTGTGCACGAGCACGCCCGCGGCTGGGAAGGCATCTCACGGCGCGTGGCACAGCAGTGTTGCAGTCAGAGGAGCTGTCGATCAATGGCTACATGCAAGACGCCTGGAATGACTGCACATGTTTTCCCTAGGGTGACTGAATTTAGTCGCTTCGGTTTGATATAAGCCTATCGCTAATAACGCTAAATTAAAACCAAGGAATATAATTCAATCGAAAACACTGTCAGATATAGGCTATAGACAACCAGTTGCCTCTCGTTTGTTTCAGTAGCTACTGAGCATTGTGCATTCTTTCAGCCTTTAGCAGAAGTGACATACAAAAGCATTTCGTGGTTCAAATAATGTCAATTATAACAAGGACAAATGTGTGCCATGTTATTATCTTTTTAAACATGTTTTATAAATTGTTTTTGAAAAATGTAGTCTTAAAATAGGCTACTATAGTTTAGCCTATAACATAAACATTCTGAATTCATGAAAAGTGCTGTAACATCAAGTAAAATGTATAGGCTATACACGGATCTTGTCACATGGCAAAATGGCTAACTCCATGTCGGTTATTCACTCGGTTAAGCATAATGACTTGGATTTGGAGGGAAAATGTTTTCAAAAGTTAATAAATATTTATATATTTGCTTCACTGCTTGTTTTCAAGAAATAACAAAAGATTACGTCAAACTATTTATTCAAAAATATCCTTCTGTTCCCTCACCTTTCAGTCTATTACAGTCTCCGGACAGTTGTTCTGTGTGAGTGTGTGTGTATATATATATATATATATATATATATATATATATATATATATATATATATATATATATATATATTTAATGAACTGTATTTTTAATTTATTTTTTAAATTAGACCTAACTCATAACATCAACTCAAGAACACTTTAATATAGACAGGCTATTCTTATCCAATGCAACACGTGCTTGGATATGTTACGGACAGTGAATATCAGGGCTAAAGACAGAGCTGCCACGTGTGTTCATAACTCACCCTTGCATATTTCGAAGAATACGGATCTTCAAACAGCGCCCAAACACGACGCTGCCAACGTTGCCACAACCCTGCACCTTTGGCATCAGGCGAGTCGCCGAGGGAAAGGCGTTTAGTCATCTCAAGTTCATCGTCTCCATCCCCTGGATCACCCAAAACTTCTGTGTCCATATCATCGTTCCCCATTTCAGGTGGCCCTCCACCGAAACTGTCCAGCGCTTCTTCGGCCTCCCGGTGCTGCCGGTACGTCATCCAGCAGCAGGGCTCCACATCTGTCTCATCGATGCCCCAGAAGGCCAACTCTTCCTCATAAAGAGGGCCACAAACATCAGCGGGACAATGCAGCTTGCCAGTCCTATAATAATTGAGAATGTGTGCAAAAACTCCGGGGTGGCGGTCAAAGAAAAACTCGTCGATCTGGGCGTCATAGTCAAAGTGACTGTGGGCATCAGGCTCGGCGAGCCACGCTAAACGAGTGCCGGGGAGAGTGCGCAGGGTGCTGCGGTAGGTCTGGTGTCGAATCCCTCCCACGTTAATCACAACACGGTCTTTCTCGTCGCCCTGGCCCATCTCGTCCTTTAGGCATATCTCGAGCCCGGGCCAGGAATTAAAACGCCGAAAGACCCGGAGGATACATGTGCGCAATTGATAGGCAACTGAAAAAGGAGACTGGGATGAATAAACGCAGAAAAGCAGGTGCGCAAAGGCAAGTCATCTGCAGGAAATCGGTGCATGAGCGTTTAATGTTCTTGTCAGGTGAATAAGAGATTGCCTCCAGATGCCAAGAGAAAATTAGAAAATAAGGATGTTAAACAAACAAAATGCATGCAGAGGATGTCATAAATCTGCGCTCCACACCATCAGGTCCAGATGAGGTGCGAGGCTATTGGCTTGTGGTGCACCGCTGGTGGCAGAGTAATGCGTGTGTGTGTGTGTGTGTGTGTGTGGTTCTGAACGGACAGCTCCAGGGCGCACGCTTTCCCTCCTCTTTCCAAAACGAAACACATGCACTCCCCTGATTCCCAGTAGACTCCTCAAATCCGACAAAGTGGAGGGATCGAGGCTACACAGAAACGGTCACATTTTAAGCGATTTTTCGATCTGACATCAGTCGTTTTCTTCAAAGCATGTCCAGATGCCCACAACCAGAAGCCGTTTGTTGACAATCACGACAGACATCACATCACATCACATCTAGAAAATGTTTTGCCACTGGATATGAAGCTATACTTGCACAGGAGACGTCAGGTTTGAAGTGGAAGAGGAGGGGTCCTTTAAAAATCTTTTTTTGACTCCACAATGTCCAGTTTGGCGAGGTCCTCCGGTGTTTGTTCGGGAGTGATTGGTCGTATCCTCTTTATTTTCACCATATGAATATGTTCAGTCTCCTTTTCCGCGCGTGCCTGTCGATGAGAGTGGAGCGAGACTCGTCATTCCTGCGGAGAGACAACATGAGCCTTCTCTAGAGCCCACCGACGCGCATGCGCAATTGCTGAGTCGACGCGTGCACGAGATCAGATATTATTGGGATGGTTTCTGACGGTGGAAAGCTCGATTCAGAACGACACACAATATAATTGAGAAGACAACGCTTGCAAAAGCGCTGCGCCATGCTGTGCTTTCCCTCATCATCCTGTGTCTGCAGGTTTCATGAGATGTGTGGCTAGCTGTTGCCTACACACTGCAGCTAACACAAAACATATTTGCTAAACTGAAAATCCAGAAAATAAATAATATGTGATATAGGGTCAGAAATCAAAATATTTCAATTTGGGGGTAAATATAGAGAATTGTATTTGTTATAATATTTGACTATTCTACGATTATTAAGTTATTGGTTTAGTAGTACTTCTGAAGACACTACATAGCTGTCAGATACCTGAATTCACTGTTGTTGAATGTACAGTATATCTAATATGAAGTGTGTTTTCATGAATAAAAATAAAATAAAATCTGCTCTGAAAACACGGAATGTGAAATAAACAACAATTGCATCCAAATGTACTGTAATATGTGTAAATGTGACTGACAAATTATTATTGCTAATTTATAATAATAATTTAGAAGTCCATTTCTGTATTGTTTATTTGCAGATAGACTGTATTTAAAGTTAATTTGATGTTTGGTTGTATGGAAATGCCCTTGCATAGACTCAATAAAAATAAATTAGATCATAAAAAAGTTAATTTCTAACACTAAATTGAATGTTTGTTTGCACTTTATTTACTTACATGTACTTAGAGTGTACTTACCTAAGAAAGTATTGGGTAATATAAACTACATGGGTTTAGGTTTAGGGGTAGGTTGAGGGTTATTATCTAGTTATTATCCTGTTATTGCAATTACTATAATAAGTATATAGTATGGGGAACAGGACTGTAAAATAAAGTGCTACCTGTTTATTAATATGTATCAGAATATCAGTCCATCAGATGTCAGATAACCGTTCAGTCCTTGTAATCTTTGAAAAGCATTAAAACAAAACTTCAAATCATGAAATATTATTTTTAACAAAGTGCATAATTTGATCTAACTTATTATGACTATAGGTCTGTTTTCAATTCATATTTTGCTGTTATCTGTTTCTTTTTCTAATCATCATTCCTGACAATTTAAAGGCAGATTACAGTATGCTTCGTCTCAGAAAACACATAATGGGATTTATCCAAAATTTTCCTGTTCTGGTGAAGAAGAAAAGCAATTAGGCTTCAAAGGATAGATAATGTCCACTCACACTAGTAGGCTCTTGGTGCGTGGTCCCATGGGCATCACCTCCACTGTCAGAAACCCATTAACCCATTAGTGGCATTCGTCTACTGCTTGTATCAATTAAAGTAAAAGTAGGCCAATGCGTTATATAAAAAGAAATAAAATAAAATGTTATAATAAAAACTGTATAGCCTATTCTAAGCCTATAGGCTGAAGGCTATATCTTTACTAATTTTGATTTACCAGCTTTTCTACTGGTCACTATGTGAACAGTTAATATATATCGAAATATTAGTGACATCTAGCGGCAGAAAGTGGTCTTTATTTTTGTTTTTTTCGTTTTTTATTTGTAAAGTCTCCACAAAGTTTTTCTTCATATGCGTAAAACATGGTGCTGCAGCTGCCTGCTAACTGCTGAAAATGTTCGCACTTATAGCACTTCTACTTTCAATAATAAGTGTAGGGTAGGTCTATAACTAATACTAAGTAAATATAGGGCATATGGTTCAAAATGTATTTGAATGATTTATTTAATTTTATCATTATGTTTATAATAATTGTTATATGAGAGTTACCAATTTTACGTGAGAAAATAACACAGTTATCTTTGTCTTGCTCCTTAACAAAAAAGGTTATCATAAAGTTTCTGTGGTGACGATTAGTGCATCCAGATTTATAATTTTCAGTTTAAAATCTCTGAAGCTCTGTTTCCTTTTCCGCCACAAGGTGGAGACATACGCTCATTTTGGATGAGTCAGTGAGACGCAAATATCCTGTAATCTGCCATTTATACCCGTGGCCTGTATGATTTGTATTCAACAAAGGGCATCGTTATTTTTAACATCCCAAATCGATTTTAAAATTGGTGTGACTTAAACGCATCAGAGGATAAAAGAGCACTGCGTTTGAGCTGTATTAATAAGAAATCAAAACAAAGAAAAAATCGAAATGTTCAGAAATGAACCAGATCTGACAGCTTATGAATTTTCAACGAGTGTCTACTCAGTATATTTATTTATTTACCGAATATTTTTTGTACGGTCTCTATTGTGTTTTTTGGCCGTGTTTAGGGGGACTCTCTAAGGGGGAGGAAACTGGGTGTTGCCCTTTTTACGTCGTCTGAAACCAAGCAGCAGCAACACACACAGACACGGACGGAGATTGGAGTTCAGTCTGCGCGAGCACTGCGTAACGGCGGCTTCACCGTTAACCGGCTTAAAAAAAATCCTCAAAAACCGACACCATGGGCGTTGAAGGCTGCACGAAATGTATTAAATACATGCTCTTCTTCTTCAATTTCATCTTCTGGGTAAGTGGTTATTCATTCTGTGCGATGTTCCTGTGTCTGGCCTGAGAAACCGCCATTGTTTTGTTTAATTATTATTATTATTATTAAGAGGACTGTTTATCCTTCATGTTTTCCGTTATGAATAGGAATTTAATCCGCAGACTTGCGCCGCTAATTTGAGTAACTTCAGGTAGGCTGTGACTAATTCGATGAACATGAATTTGTGTAAATACATATGTTTTATGTAGAAGACACAGCATTGTAGAACCGCTAAGACAAAATGATAAAGTCAGTTCGCTGTAAAAAGCTATTCTAATAGGAGCTCTTTTTTCGACCTCAGAGCGAAATAACGGACATGGGGCGGAGGAGTCCAACAACAAGACTTCATCACAGCTGTCGTCTATTAAAACTCCCCACAAAGACTTGTCTTATGTTTATTATGCCTGTCAAACTTGTTTTTAATTTCACAAAACTACGCTACTAACTAATAGTTTCCAATTCACACTTGGCGACACATTGAAGGAATAAAATAGCGCAGTAATAAATTGGCGTTGTCTGGTCCCTCCCACTCGCTGTAGTTTGGAAAAGAACCTGGGAAAGTGAATGACACTAAAATATTCCCCCAGCCAGATTCTGTTGAAAGTTGTTGCTCATCGTGCAGATGTGTGATAGTCACATTAGTCATTGCCTGTGTCTTCATTAATTTCTGATATATTTTTTTTTTACTCGTTTCCTCTTAGGAACTTACTCTTACCAATCAGTCTAAATGGAAATCATTCACACATGTGTAGGCCTACACGTATGTCTCATCTACAGCTCTTTAAGTTGTTAGTCAAGCATTCACATTGTCCTTTCAAAATGGCTGGTAGTTTAATCAGGTCTCAATTTACATTTTACATTTAGTCTCTTGGTTGGTTAGCCTAATTCTAAGCCAAAAAAATAAGAACATTGTGTAACTGCATTAATGATTACGTAAGAAAGTAGGTTTATACGTGCTAAAACTACATTTTTCAATTTTTCTTCCCAGAAAGTGGCTTCATGAACAATACAACAGGAATTCAATACAGTTGCAGTGTTTAGGCCCGTTCACACCAAGGACGATGACTATAACTATAACTATAAAGTTGCTTGTAATAATTGTTCTAGTTCAATTCTATATTCTATAACAATAACAACACAGAGGAACGATACTGTTTAAATCGATTTCAGAACGATTTTCCCCCCCAGCCGATTAATGATGAAAACATTGAGAGCCAATCAGAATCCACCTACCTTTAAAGAGCTTGAACATTTAAAGCGGCATACTCAAAACTGCAGTGCACACTTGGGATAAAGAAAATGTTATTGTCAGTTGGTGTGGATGCAAATATTGTTATCGTTATAGTTATCTTTAAGGTTATTGCTCTTGGCATGAATGGGCCTTTAGTCACATTGAGAAACTAATCTTGCAGCCACTGAGATGAAACAAGAAACCAACATCAACCATAAAACAGAAGCATATTTTCCTGCTGGTTAATGGGTTTAACACCCACACTAATTTCTTTACGGGCCCAACAGGTGGAGAGACCACTCATGTGTGAATGCACATTTCAAAACAACATAATGGCTTCTTACTAATGAAGAATTTTGCTTTGAGAACTGAGCCATAGGGACGGTGTTGGAAAAATACCTATAAAGAAGGTGTTAGATCTAAGAGTCCATTGCCAAACCCATACAGGACAAGTTTGACAGTAAGTTGTGGTTAATGCAGAATGGGTGTGGGGGTTTGACAGAATGTCTGGGCCTTCTTCTTCTGTGCCTCATGCTTTGACATGCCAAGCATTCTACAATCACCTCACACTGGGTCATCATGGGTCAAAAATAGAAGCCGCACCAGAGGGGAGAGGTTTGAAGGGGGCTCTATTTCTAAGACCCTTACACAGGTTGATAATAGTGTGTGAGAGATATAGGGAGAAGTGTGCGTGGGAGGGCAGATGAAAATTCGTCATGTTGCAGGAAATATTAAGCAACATGATGGTGTAAACTGTTTTTTTCGTTTACTCAACCCAGGGCATTGGCTTCTATTTGTGTTCTCTTGACAACCCACTTATAAAAGGTGACAATTTGTTCATGGCTGACTTCCTGTGCTATAGCTTTATGTATGAAGGCCGTTGTTTATGGAAGGCATTTTCTGCCAATTTTAAATAAATCAATTAAATGAGAAAAATGGAAACTAAAACCAGATGCATCATCCCTGTCAAATTGAAAAATAAAATGCAATTGGTGATTTGACATTTCATTTTCACTACAATCTGGAAGCAAGACTCCCAAAAGGCAAACGTGAAAAAGATACTGCTAATACATTTTTTACAAAGCTTTTTATTAATGCTCATGCAATAATAGTGACACAATTCAAATTAAAATGTAAAGTTTAGTTTTTATTTTATTTCCTCTTTTATTTCACAGTTATCGTTTTCATTTTCAAAGTCAGCCTGTATGCAAATTCTATGTTAATGAGTGGGCGGGGCTTATTCAAGTAACGGAGAGTGTCTGAAAGTGAATGAGTGAGTGCGGAGTGCGTACAAGTTATTGAAACTACAATGTCGTGATCATATTGTCTTCGAGATGAGTCATGATAGCCAAAGCTGTAAGTCAGCCTTTGGAACAACAAGATCAGAACACCACAAACCAGACTGTCCAAGCGTCAAACCTAGCCCCTCAGTCTGGCTTCTTCGGTTGCCAGAGAAACTGTTCAGCGTAAGTAGGCCATGTCACTAAGTTCACAAGGATTGTCCTCCATTATACTTTCCCTCAGGGTCACACTTCCTTCCCTATCAGGAAGGTATTTCTCAAAATATTGATGTTTGCTCTGCATAAATGCAGTAAAACACTTAAAGTAATAGAAAAACACTGAGAACGGGAGGGAAGACATTCATGTAGATAAAGTCTTGTGTTCTGTTGTTCCACCGAAAGACACTAGTTGGAACTCTTAAAGGTGAACTATGCAGGTTTTTTTAGCTTAATTTACCTTAACTGAACAGCTTCGGAGTCATTGGAATGGTTATATGACTTTTTTCAGGTTGAATGGTGGTCGTCTCGCACCCCCCGAGCCCCTGAGAGCGGAAAAACCACCCTTTCAATTTTGGGCCGGCGGGCTGCCAGCCTCAGCGTCAGGAAGTATCGCGTGATATCAGGTCTCGCGATGTAACGAATTGCATTACGGCACTGCACACATACACTATCTAAACATTTATATACTAGCCTTCTGTGTATCATACACCTCAGTGGACATGGCTCTGTGTGTTCGCCGGCTTCTTTGAAAACAAATGCACATGACCAGCGGGAGGAGATGGGAGGGGGGCGAGTCGCCGACGAGTTTTGACGACAGTGTTGTCAAATATCTATTCCGAAGCTGTAGGAGGAGCTCTATAGAGAAACCCGCGGGCAAAAAGCGAATTGCCAAAACTGCATAGCGCTGCTTTAAATAGTATTTTATGTAATCGAGCTTACACCAGCAAAACCTCATAAACCTAGTAGGACACCAGTAGGTTTTTTGTATACGTGTCTGGTGTGTGGCTGGGCAAAAAGGTTGTCCAATAGCAAGACGAGTTTCAATCAGTCCCCTCCAGCAACCCGTCATTCACATGAAACGGTTTTAGGAGTTGTTAACAAATAACAAATTCCTGGTGGACAAAATGAAATCTGCTTCTTTTTTTTCTCATTTGAGAAGCTGTTTCACTTAGATAAATGTCACAACAGGGAAGACGATCACAATTTTCAGTTCATGCCAACTTAGTATTGGCTATTTGCACCCTGCTAAATAGTTTTTTTGCACTTTTAGCAACAGATTAAACCTCAAGCATTTTTTGACTCACAATTCTGCAATGATTGAGTAGTCACTGTCAATGCTTTTTCTGTGTAAACAGGCCATTTGATGTTTGAAAATTCACAATAAAATGACAAAACAAAAATTGTAATTCAATCAATAAAAGTTTTTATGAGCATACTCAGCTTTTATTTGAAAGCATTGTAGCATGGATTGCAATATTATTGCCTGTAATAGCTTGTAATAGGGCCAAATATCCTGTATGACAAATAGATTATTATTAAATTAATCCTTGTGTTTGGCTCTACAAAATGAATGGCATTTCCTGCCTTTTTCTACATAAATTCAGTTAAAGTATGGAAACTGAGAAGGGAGGATGCCCCCAGATCGCCCCACAAGAATAATGGCTTATCCTGGTTATAACTCCCCCTGACACCTCTGGTCAACTGGAAACTCCTGTGTTTAGGGGAATCTCTGTTTACTGAGATATTCCCAAACTCCTTATGAGTGAATGTAATGTGGAATCCACCGAGAACGGGTTGCTTGAAGTGACAGAGCTTCTCCATGAACATCACTTTAAAACCTCTCCCTTTGGCTGGCCTCTGTTTACTCAGTTGCTAAGCAGCGGGGCTGCCTGAGCTCTGGAATGGGCCTATCTGGCCTTTGGAGGGAGACTGAGAAAGACAGAAAGAGAAATGGAAAGAACTTTTCTTCTCTGTGTTTAGCCGCAGAGAGAATTTCTTATTCAGAATTTGTTTATTATTCAGCATGCTAGTCTGCAAATTTAGGCAAATAATATCCAAGAAAACCATTTGTATTAGATAAAACATATGTTTGAACAAATTACATTTTGAATTCGATTTTAATTTTATATTTTCAGTATTTTAATTTTAGTAATCTCGTCGTGCCTTTGTCATTTGTGTTAGTTTTTTATTTCTTATTTCTATTTAGCTTTAATTTATGTTAGTTTTAGTCATTTTAGTATTTCGATTTCAACAAGTTATTTCAGTTAGTTCCCAAGGCAACATTTAAAATTTAAGTTTTTATCTACTATTTATATTTATTTTAGATTTATTTCAATTAATGAAAAATGTTTTCATCGTTTTAGTTTCAGTTCACAATACCAACAATGGTTATAAATGCTCAATTTATTTAGTAGAGGAGAGGCTGTGGTTTCTTTTTTACATCAACAGGTGTGAAAACCAGTAATGGTGGGAAAAAAACATTAAGAGAGAAGAGAAAGTTCCCAGTGTTTCCCTTGTGATACTTAGTGTGTAAGAACCTCACCAACAAATGCTTTTTGGTTTGACCTTAAGCAAATAACTGTGGCAATGCAGCTGTTCGCATATGTAGAGCTGGTGCGAGAGTTGGATTCTTGATTGGAAAGGGGTAGCAGAACGAGAGAAAGGAAGGGAAGGAAGTACACATCTATTGTTTTCACAGCCAGAGCTGCGCATTCTGCCCATCCCAGCATTCCTACTAATGGTCTTTGCTCTGTCTCACATTCCCGTTACTCTCCCCTGTGCGGTGTTGCCGGATCACCTTGCTTCTAACGGCACCCACCATGTTCTTGGCGGTCTCCAGTGCTCTTGATCTGCACTCTGCATTCCTCCACAGAGCCTACGCATTCCTGACGAGATCCAGCTGTTCTCACAGGGCCCAGCTCTTGTCGGATTTGACACTGATTTCGCTGTAAATAAAGTCGTATAAACAAAGCCAAATAAACCACTGCTGCAGTCGCCCCTCCCCCGCCTTAACTTACCGCTTCTTACCCGCTTGCGCATACAATACCACACATTGTAGCGCTACTTTAAATGGTCTTCTCGACTGCCTACGCCCTCTTTGCTTTTCCCCCATTTTCTATCTCTCCCTCCCCCTTGCCACAAGAGTCTCTCTTGTGAATATGCCATGTGTTTATGGGCCTCACTCAACTGAATGCTCATCACTGTGAGCCATGTAAAGAAAAAGCGGGTTGAATCATACTGCTGTGGCGTACAGTGATGTTTTGATATTCTTAACCCTCTGCACTGTGGGCCTCTAGATGGGGTCTGTAACAAGATCCCTCCCTCCCCCTGCCTCAGAGAATGTGTCTCTCTTTCTCTTTGTTGAATGGAAAATAGGCAGACTACAAGAGATAGATCCAAGGAGACTGACAAAATGCATCCACACACCACCTTGAGTGTTGAGATGAAAAAGAATGTTGAGATGAAGATCTAAATATGTAAATGCTTAAAGATTAAAAAAAAAAGACATGTATAAAGTTCACAAAAAGTCTTGCTGGTTTCTTTTGTGCATTTAATAACAATGACAAAAAGTGTTAAAGTTGCATAATTTCTCTCCCTTAGCTGGCTGGTTGTGTAATCTTGGGGGTTTCACTCTGGCTTCGTCATGACGCTAAAACAAGCAATCTTCTGGACCTGAGGTTTGAGGGCGCAGAACCACCCAGCACCTTCTACGTCAGTAAGTGCATCACTTTTTCTCTTTATTTCCCTCTTTACTCATTTAGTCTGTTTTTTTTCCATCTCTCATTCCTCAGTCTCTCAACCCATCCATAAATCGCATCGCACAAAGTCTTGAGTCTTGAGTGGTGTACACAATTTCTAATAAGTAGGGATGCACCGAAATGAAAATTCTGGGCGAAACCGAAAATGACTTTTTTTCTAAATAATTATTAATTTCTCATTTAAATTGTTTTTGTATAATTGTATTATTATTAGACTTTAATTCAATAATTTTACTGAATCTGAATTTTAAAAATACAAGCCAATAAAATAAAATAACCACACTTTTATTTAAAGGAACACCAAAATTGGACAGAGAATATATTAAAATAATATTAAATATCAATATATTATTCTTCATTCAGTTTTGTGCAACATTATCAGATTTAATTAGGGCTGCACCCTACTAAAGATTTTTCTAGTCAACTAGTAGTCGTTCATTTAAGCCATTTGTCGACTAATAGCAGAATTGCCATAGGAACTCACATCATCGTTGAGGGAGGATAATGACCTACAATGGCAACATTTTTCACAATCACGACAGAAAATTTAAATAATGCCCTAAAGTCACTAGCAGAAAGGCAGCACAATGTAAACAAGCCAGACTAGAACTCAACACAGTGTGACGGCAGCTTCACATTCGCTCAATTCAGTAGAAAAATGGCTCCTCTTCATAACATAAGGATCACGTCCAACAAATGTTGTGATTTTCTGTTTACCTTTCTAAACCAGCACAGTATGGGCGTTTCTCCATCTTGTCTATTCTGCTTTTCACTTCCTGTCCTCCATCTGAATTTCACACATCCTCAGAATCATGTGTTTGCAAACAATCTTATTTCTCATGTATGTGAAGCAAGTAGCTAATTACTAAGCAACCACTGAATGGAATAACACAAAATAAGCTCAGAATATCAGCTTTTTAATGCATATAACTATTTTGATCAATCATATTTTTCAAAACTACTGCCTTGATCAACACAAAATAGGTGTCATTTGAAAGCTTAGAGCCTGAACTTTACAATGAATGTAGATTTACAATTTGATTAACTCCTTAGTAGTGCTGAGTTATTTGCTGATAAAAAAAAAAGTTTTCATAATTTATGAAATACTTTTTTGTACTATGTACTGTAATATGTCAAAAACATCATACATCTCAGATAGTCATGTGTCATATGTCAATTGAAAGGGCTCACAGTAGAATAAAACAAGCATAATTGTTTTGGGCTTTGACTAAACTTAAGCAAGTTTTTGTATGTGAAGCCCCGCAAGACCCATATGTAAATAATATACAGATGTGGCATTTATGTCACGTTTTCGCTTGTAACTTCATGATACATGCTCCAATCATAATATCATTACTTACAACAGATTCTCACGCTTAAAATGAGTGTAAAATAAACATAAACCATTGCTTCGATCATGAGTTCTCTTACGAGAGTCCTCTCGTACTGCGTTTTTATCAAAACGCTTCGGGAAAAGTCTCTTTTCACGAAATACTGAAGCAAAAAATTATCCTTAATTTTCATACATGTAAAGCGCGTTGCAGCAGTAGTCAGCTGTGGCGAGACGGCTTGCTCGCTCATTGGCTGCTCTGCGGCAACTGCATAAGCCTATCGAGCGAGGCCTGAGATGACGTCAGGCCAATGAGGGCGCTTCGCGCCCTCCTTGCCATTTCCCGCCGAGACGGGTGTGGCTAACCTCTATAAAAGGAGCTCGAAAAGGCTGATTCACTTGATTTTCATCTCTTCAGCGAAGCGCACGCATCGCTGGATCACGAGGAAGCAAGCGTCGTCTGAGGCAAGCACTTCAGCGGGACGAGCCACTTGAAGCCGCTGGCCAACGCCGCCTTCTACTGCCGTACCTGCTGCGCTTTCCGACGCATATCCTTTCATTACCTTCTACTGTTCTTGTGTGTGTGTGTGTGTGTGTTCGCCTTGCGACACTCACCCCCTAAAAGAGCTGCGTCTTTTTAAAGATGCCTTCATGCGGCTCGTGCCGAGCCCCACTCACCGAGGGAGACCACCATGTCGTCTGCGTCTCCTGTCTGGGTGAGGACCATGCAGCGCTCGCGCTCGCTGACGGCGGCTGCCCTCACTGCGAGCTTTTGCCGATGGTGACTCTGCGGACTCGCCTGGCATTCTTCTCAGAGCCTGCATTCCCCGCCGCGCTGCCGCGCCGTAAGAAGCGCCGCTCGCAGCGGGTCCCGGAACCCGCTCCAGCCCGACTAAGCTCGCCGGTTCGCCCGCCTGCTTCACCGGCTTCTCCTGAATCACTTCCTGATGCTCAGCGCCCGCAGTCTGCCGCCGCTTCATCAGAGGAAGTCGGTTCCGAGGCCGCGTCGGGGGAAAAGGATTCCTGCTCTCTGCTAGCTTCAGGCAGCGAGGACTGGGCGAGCTCGGAGGATCTCGCGCCTGCTGCCCGCAAGCCCACTACGAGAGCCAACATCGAGAGAGAGCTCATGCGAGTACTCGCGCTGGCCGCGGCGAGCCTCGGCCTCGAGTGGTCTGCACCGGAGCTCCCCTCTCGCACCCGGCTGGATGGTAGCTTCCTCCCTGGTGAGCGCACTTCTCCGGATTCAAAGCCCGCTCCTTTTCTTCCTGAGCTGCATGAAGAAGTTGCGAAGGCCTGGAACGCGCCCTTCTCTGCGCGAACGCGCTCGTCTGTGTCACCAGCATTTTCCTCCCTGGATAATGCGAAAGACCGAGGCTACCTTTCACTTCCGCCGGTGGAACAGGCGATAGCAACCCACCTTTGCCCGCCCTCTGCTGGACGGCGGACTAAACCGGTGTTGCCTTCAAAAGCCTGCCGCATGACGTCCACGCTGCTCGCGCGAATTTTCTCCGCCGCTGGGCAGGCCGCGTCAGCGCTGCACACCATGGCTACACTACAGATATTTCAGGGTGATCTCCTCCGTAAGTTGGACGAGATGGGACCTGAGGCTATCTGCATCGCGGATTTGAGGAGCGCTTCAGATCTAACACTCCGCGCTACCAAGTCTGCTGCACAAGCCATGGGAAAGTGTATGGCTT
This sequence comes from Squalius cephalus, assembly GCF_949319135.1. NCBI lineage: Eukaryota > Metazoa > Chordata > Actinopteri > Cypriniformes > Leuciscidae > Squalius > Squalius cephalus. Next base: position 22,650,265 of record NC_137124.1, on the reverse strand, counting down.
CCGCCACTGTTGCTGAGAGGCATCTATGGCTGACGCTCACGGAGATGGCTGATTCCGAGCGCAACGCGTTTCTCGACGCCCCGCTGTCTTCCGCTGGCCTTTTCGGTTCTTCTCTCTCCGAGTTCGTGGAGAGATTTACTGAAGCCCAGAAAGCGTCTCAAGCCTTCAAGCACTTCCTCCCGAAGCGCTCCGGTTCTGCAGCGAGTCGTGGAAAACAGACTCAGCGGAGCTCTCAGCCTCAGCCCCCGCCTTCGGCCGCATCCTCACAGCAGCGACAGCAGCGCAGCTCCAGGCCCCGCTCTCACTCTAACAGCCAACGCCCCGCTCCGCGCGGGCCGCGATCGAGGATTGTGGTGAAGCCGGAAGCCCCGAAGAAGTCCTAGCACGCCTAGGAAAGCGCAGGTGTGTGAGTCCCGCTGCGGCCGGTCTCTCACCCAAGCGCGCCGCTGTTTCAGTCCCAAGACTTGCGACTGTTCCAGCGTTTTCTGCAAGATGCAAGCCCGCTCAGCCGCCCGCTTGCCTGCACACAAAAGCCGTTTTTACGGCTACCCAGATATATCCCGAAAAGAGTGTATTTTCTGGTGTCCCGGCCACGGCCGATGGTGCTATAAGTGTAGTGTCGATGCCCACTCCTCAGTGCCCATCTCTACACACAAGCACAGCCCTACACTTAGGGCTCGCGCACATAAAATCGACTCAGGTCGATTGCGCTTCCAACATAGTGAAAGTGCCCGCACAAACACTATGTCTCACACACCACAGGCTCTCTGTAAAAACGAGACCTGTGCGCGCTCGCTCTGCTCAGTCAGACAGCGCGCCCAAAGCAGTGAATGTGCCCGCTTCCCACCCACATTTACTCGCAAACATGAGTCCCACGGGACCCGCTCAGCCCTCCCTCACTCAGTCAAGCGCTGTAGTAAGGTCGAGGACGAGCGCTCTGCCCGCTGTAATAAGCGCGCCCCCCGCCTCGAATGCCACAGGCATAATGCCTACGTTAGTGCCCCCCGAAGCGCCTCTGTCACACGGCGAACAGAGCGCGCTTCGCATCCAGCCCTTAGCCAGCCATGCAGAAGCATGGGCAGTGCTTCCAGGGGTTTCGGACTGGGTGCTAGGCATTATAAAGAGAGGCTTCTCGCTACAGTTTTGTCGACGCCCTCCCCGCTTCACAGCGCGCGTCCAAACTACGGTGGTTTCAGAAGTAGCACACCTACTTCGCGCCGAAATATCAAAACTGATAAGCAAAGGGGCGATAGAGCGTGTTCCCCGAGCTCAAAGCGAAGGGGGACTATACAGCAGATACTTTCTAGTCCCCAAAAAGGACGGAGGTATCAGACCCATTCTGGATCTAAGACGGCTAAACAGAGTATTAGTGAAACGCAGTTTCAAAATGCTCACGACCAGCAAAATTCTCGCGCATGTTCGCCGAGAAGACTGGTTCATGTCGATAGATCTGAAGGACGCGTATTTTCAAATACAGATAGCGTCACATCACAGGCGATACTTGAGATTCGCCTTCGAGGGTCAGACATACCAGTATACAGTCCTGCCCTTCGGCTTGTCCCTGGCACCTCGTACATTTACGAAATGCATGGACGCAGCGCTCGCTCCCCTCAGACTCAGAGGCATGCGAGTGCTGAACTATTTGGACGACTGGTTGATCCTAGCTCAATCACGATCTCAGCTCGTGGAGCACAGAACCATTTTACTCGATCACCTCGAGAATCTTGGTATCACGGTCAATTGGGCGAAGAGTTCACTGAACCCCAGTCAAACGATTTCGTTTCTGGGTATTGTTCTGGACTCGCAGTCTATGACGGCGCGGCTGTCACCACAGCGCGTGCTGCACATTCAGCGCGCGGCGAAGTTTTTCCGCCGCGGCGTTTTCACCCCGCTCAGGAAGTTTCAAAGGATGCTGGGTCTCATGGCCTCAGCATCATCAGTTCTCCAGCTGGGCTTGCTCCGCATGCGCCCGCTGCAGTTCTGGTTGAAAGCGCGAGTGCCGCGCGGAGCGTGGGTGTCCGGCCGGTTACGCCTCAAGGTCAATCAAAGCTGTGTGACAGCACTGATACCTTGGTTGGCGGAAGGCTGGTACCAATCAGGTGTAAGCCTGGGGACTTCCTCGAGAGTGAGGATGGTGTCGACAGACGCATCCACCTCGGGATGGGGAGCGCTGCTCGAGGGCAGACCGTTCTTCGGCCTGTGGTCGGAACGAGAAAAGCTCCAACACATCAACTGCCTGGAAATGCTGGCAGTGCACAACGCGCTGACGCGTTTTTGTCCCCATATCAAGGACCAACACGTCGTAGTCCGTTCGGACAACACGGCCGTGGTGTCCTATATAAATCGCCAGGGCGGTCTGAAATCCACATCCCTGTACAGGCTGGCGAAACGCCTCCTAATATGGGCTCAGCACAATTTGCGCTCGCTGAGGGCAGTGCACGTGCCTGGGCTCCAGAATGTGGGCCCAGACAGACTGTCCAGGAACAACATTCCCCTGGGCGAATGGTCTCTACACCCACAAACAGTCCGGCTGCTGTGGGAGAGATTCGGCAGAGCGGAGGTCGACCTATTCGCGTCCCGCGAAAACGCTCATTGCCCCGTGTTCTTTTCCAAGAACGACAGCGCGCTGTCCCAGATGTGGCCGCGCTGCCCGCTATACGCTTTCCCCCCCGTCTCCCTCCTGCCACAGGTGTTAGAGCGGGTCAGGGAAACAGAATGCCCAGTGTTGCTTGTAGCACCGTTCTGGAAGAACCAAGCATGGTTTCCAGTCCTGATGCAGCTAGCAGACTTCGCTCCATGGCCAGTGCCATTGAGGAGAGATCTCCTCTCGCAGGCCGGGGGCTCGATTTGGCACCCACACCCGGAGCTGTGGTCCCTTCATGTGTGGGCGCTCAACGGATATCCGTTGACCTCGCAGAGGGAGTAATAAATACCATCACTCAGGCCAGAGCGCCGTCGACTCGGCGGCTTTATGCCTCAAAGTGGTCGGTTTTCTCCGGCTGGTGTACAGCTCGGAGCCTATCACCTCTCGATTGTGAGGTGACGGAGGTTCTCTCTTTCCTACAGGAGCTGTTGGGTAAGGGTAGATCCCCTTCCACGCTCAAAGTTTACGTGGCGGCTATTACAGCGTTCTCCGGATCGACGCTGGGTCAGTCACTAGGAAGGAACGATTTAGTCATCCGCTTCCTCAGGGGAGCTAGGAGGCTGAATCCACCCAGACCTCCTTCAGTTCCTATGTGGGACCTTTCTACAGTCTTGGCGGCCATGAAAGATGCCCCTTTCGAGCCTGTCCAATCTATTAGCCTCAAACATTTGTCTTTCAAAACAGTGTTTTTGATGGCTCTCGCTTCGGTGAAGCGCATAGGCGACCTGCACGCGCTCTCCGTGAGCCCAGCGTGCTTAGAGTTTGGACCTAATGACTCTAAAGTCATACTCAAACCTAAGCATGGCTATGTGCCAAAGTCCCTCAACACGCCGTTTCGGGCTCAGGTTATCTCCCTGTCTGCCCTGCCGGGGTCAAGTGAGGAAGGGGACTCAAGTTTTCTTTGCCCTGTTAGGGCTTTAAGAGCTTACGTGTCCCGCTCCGCTGTCTTCAGACAGACTGAGCAGCTCTTTGTCTCGTTCAGTGGACGTTCCAAGGGAATGGCTGTTTCGAAACAGAGCTTATCCAGATGGATAGTTGACGCCATAGCGCTGGCTTATACTGTCAAGGGCATTCAGTGCCCGTTGGGAGTCAGAGCGCACTCCACGAGGGGCGTTGCCTCCTCGTGGGCTTGGTCCAGCGGGATTTCCTTACAGGATATATGTACGGCGGCAGGCTGGGCCTCGCCCTCTACATTTATCAGGTTTTACAACCTAGAAGTTCCCGCCTTGCAGGCTAAGCTACTATCGGTGTAATCGATTCAGCTGTCTAACTAGAACACTGAAATCGCATGCGCAACGCGCTACCGACTGTCTTAGGGGCAGAATTGTGTAAGACCCACATTTCCCACATTCAGTTCAGGTTCCCCACCCTGTCTATGTGATGTCATATTCGCGTCTGCTGGCGCGACCATATAAGGACGGAGGGAATCCCCCTCTTGTCTCTAGACTCTCTCTGTGAGGTCATGTTTACGTCTGCGGACGTTACAGTTTAGGGAATTAAGGTCCCCCATCCCTTATTCCCGGATTCTTTGTGAGTCTATCTGGTGATTATGCACTGTACATCTGGCTTAGCTTCCAGTGATCGGTGTTTTTATCCCAGCACGCACGGCGTTTTACAAGGGGTTCCCGTAGCGTTTTGATAAAAACGCAGTACGAGAGGACTCTCGTAAGAGAACGTACTCGGTTACTAACGTAACCTCGGTTCTCTCTAGAAGAGGGAACGAGTACTGCGTTCTCTGCCGTGCGTACGGTTCACTCTGGTTCGCTTCGGCTATGAAAATCAAGTGAATCAGCCTTTTCGAGCTCCTTTTATAGAGGTTAGCCACACCCGTCTCGGCGGGAAATGGCAAGGAGGGCGCGAAGCGCCCTCATTGGCCTGACGTCATCTCAGGCCTCGCTCGATAGGCTTATGCAGTTGCCGCAGAGCAGCCAATGAGCGAGCAAGCCGTCTCGCCACAGCTGACTACTGCTGCAACGCGCTTTACATGTATGAAAATTAAGGATAATTTTTTGCTTCAGTATTTCGTGAAAAGAGACTTTTCCCGAAGCGTTTTGATAAAAACGCAGTACTCGTTCCCTCTTCTAGAGAGAACCGAGGTTACGTTAGTAACCGAGTACGTTATTCCTCACGGAGTTACGACACATAAAACTCCACAGGCCCTAACTAAAAACAAATGTAGCTTTCACGTGGTGTTTTTGCTTTTAACTTCATGAAACATGCACAGATCGTAGAAAGTTGATTACTTACAGTTGATGCTCCCGACTGAAATGAGTCCAAAATCAACATAATCCATTGCGTTGATCACAAGATATTCCTTACGGAGGAACAATTTAAAAAATGTCCATTAGGGGGTGTCAAGGGCTAAACAAAAAGGCTACCTTGGTTCCAAATGCTGTAACTTTTGATTACGGTATGCTATCACCACAAAATTTTATCCAGATTCAGCTCACATGTAAGGGAACTTCACCAAAAGAATTGTCCTCCTATCTTATTTCCTTCCTGGGTTATTGCATGTCAAATAAGAAATATATTAAAAATATATATTTTTGTCTTTTATCAGCAGTTTCTCAGCATGAGAATGCCCAAATGTAAAAAAAAAAATTCTACAAATTATAAAAGTTTTCTATCAAACAATACCTACCTTTTGACTCTCCTTGCTGTAGTTTTGGAGTTATGAGACTTTACTTTGTGTATGTCAACTCTAACAATACCATCAGGGCTAAAGGGGTTAATGTTAGAGTGAGCGGCCATGTAAAGTTGCTACTACTTACATGTTTCAAACATAGACTGTATAAAACAATGGACGTAGTGTCCGTGACGTCACCCGTAGGTTTCTGAAGAGCATTTTTGAAGCCCAAAAAGGCGGAGCCGTCCGTCGCCATCTTGGCAAGAGCGTCAACAAGCGTCACCGCGCGTCACTCCCGGATAACCGAAAATGGGCAAAGAGGTGGGACGTGGGTGGAATTGAGGTGCCTGGTTTTAGACAATCTATGGTAATTACAGGCCTATTTCCTACGCATATTTTTGGGGACATGTCAAACAAATACTTCCAATTTAGTCTGTGTTAGTAAATGTTACGCTATTTATGAAATGCAGGCGTAACATTATATGACAACATTTCAGGCTGTTTTATACAGTCTATGGTTTCAGTCTACAGCTAATCACAGTCTGTCAGATTCTAGAGTGTAGTAAAGTTTTAAATAAAATTATAAATAATAAATAAAAATGGAGCCAAGACTTCTTGCACGGTCTGTTAGTACAATTAACCGCACAGCAAGCCATATTATTTGATAATTGTGTGAAATAATGAATTGCAGTTTAAGTCTCTTCCGTGTTGGATTCATGAGAGAGACCGGAAGGTTGCCGCTTGGTTTCAAGTGATAAGCCATATCTGAGGTTGATGGATGATAGGTGAACATTTGTATTTCCTGCCTGACATACTGCAATTACCACAAGGACCTTCCGTTAACGATCTGTGTGTCAAACTGCTTGACCTCACAACTTCCTGTAGAGTTTTTGGAAGTGGTGCTAGTACCCGCAAAGTTACGGCGACCGAAAATGCACCAATTTGAAAATTTGTGTTTAATTTACTTGTCATTAATCACTGGGACGAAATGCAACCATCTGTACTGTCCACACTGATACGTTTTTGTTTGAAAACGCATCTTTTTCTCTCCGTTTTGGCCTTCCGTCCACACTGAGATGGCATTTTTATCCTGCGAAAACTGAGCTTTTTGAAAATGCTTTCCCAAGTGGATAGATTTGAAAACGCCGTTTTTGCGTTGTAGTGTGGGCTGTGAAAACCGTGGCATTTAAAAACAATGATGCATGTTTAGTCATGTGACGCGTGTTGAACTGATTGGTTGGTTAACATGGATATTTGTGAGGTCAGAGGTTACTGTCAAGGACTCCAACAGATGCACAACTGGGCTGTTTCCGGTGACGAGTGGCGACTGTTAAAAGCCTTTTGTTTATTCAGGAAGGCCTTGTGCCTGTTTAGGCACAGAGGTTAACAACTGGGTAAACAATTCTCCAGTTCATGTCAATGGTATGACAAGACCTAATATTTATTGAGGAATGGATTTCAAGAGAGAAATATCTTATCTATACCTTAAGTGTGAACAAAAATGATTTAAAGTCAACCTAAAATGAAAATTCTGTCATCATTTATTCATCTTTTTTTTTTTACATTGTTATAGATTTATTTTATTCTAGATGTATTTTAATGCCCTGCAAATGTAAACATTGAGTTTTATTGTAATATTGTTATTGCAAATTGTGCTTATTTAAATGTGAAACCAATGTTGGCTTGACACAGTTGAAGTTTTGTTGAAATAGTAAGAATGACTTGTGATAGTCTTGGATGCATCAGTAAGAAATGATTAGAAATTGTTAGAAATTAGGCCTACATACCAGGCAGTCAGATATGTTTTGCATTGTAGACTATTGTTTTCCAGCTGTAGTGTTAATGAAAATAGATTTCATAGACATACATTATAGCTTACAGCTATTATTTAAAATTAATATGAAAAGTTGAAAATATAAATACGAAAATATATTCTCATATATATATATACTTAAAAAAACTTACTTTTGAGCTCTGCAACTGAAGCAAACCAACTAAATTGATACTAGGATTGATACTAGGGACTATAGAAAAGAGAAACTAATGAGGAAACACCAACTAAAGAGGAAACACCAACAGAGTGGTGTTAACTCATTCTAATGTTTTGTTGAAAAATGCATACTCTTTAAAAAAAAAAAAACATCTCTTTGTAATTTATTTTTAACTCGGCTGTGTATTTAATCTTGAGATACATGGAAACTGTAACATGTTTGAGTGCAGGTGTCTGCTTTCTCAGGCTGTGGAAAAACCCTCTCGGCCTCTTTTTGTGAAAACACTGTTCTCTCTCCCATTTCCTCTCTCCTATCTGTTGGTCTTGAAGGTATTTGCCAGAGTTTTTCAGCTTGATCAGTTTGCCTGCATTACGGAAAACACGTGGCTCACATTCATCCAAAAGTGAAACCTAGTATTTCCAACATGTTTGTTAATGAGCATATAACTAATGGAAACAGGAAAATCAATTTAAGGAGCCACAGAGGGTTTGTACTGTGTGTTTTCCTTCTCTGTGCAACTTTCCATATCCCCTACCCCCAAACACACATAAACACATACTCAACATTCACTTTCTTTCTTCTGGAATGCAGAATATCTGTTATGCTTACTTGGAGATATTATTGCAATTCTGTGTGCAAAAGGGAGGAGTTTAATACGTGTGGTCCTGCTTAGGGTTTGGAAAATGTGAAATTCCCAGTGAGTCATGTTAAGTATTTTCTGAACATTTAGGGCTGATTACAGATGTGACTAACTGTGTGTGTGTATGTCTTGTGTGTAAACGACACGTGAATATAGCTTAAACAGTAGTACAAAAAACACCCCTGACTGGATTGTCTGAAGCAAAATGTTTGTTTCACACCATTTGAAACTAATTTTGAACAACTAGCCTATTTGGCAAATTGGCACAATTTTCCAAAAGGATTTTTGTGTCAGTTATGTTAAGCATCACCAGCTTTGTGTCAATTTTATTACTAATTCATGTATGAATCACAAAGTTTTTTCAAATATAGTTTCCTTTATCTCGATAAATGATTGGGCTATATTAACATGAGAATATGTGAAATAGTGGTTTAGCCTTAAAGGGCCTAAATATACCTAAATCAAAGAATGAACTAGTGTGATGTCATTTTGAACAAAATCAGGCCAAAATGAAGTTCGTTTCGTGTAGGGATGCACCGTTCATGATTTTTCATGGTTGATTACGATTGCCAATTTTTTAAAAGCAAATGGGCCGATTACAATATTTTTTCTTCAAATGTAGGCTATTTGTTTGTTTATTTGCTCTACTTCAGGCCAAACTGGTCTTAAAATATATGTAGCCATTTGAAAATGATCCAAACTACACACATGAAGCGTGAGCAGTTGTTTTTTATTTAAATTAGATCAAATTTAAATATTTAAAGCAAAAACAGAATGATTTGACTTTAGCTTTGTGAAATTACATACCTGCCCGAAACAAACACAGCAGACAAGCTGAATGAAAATACAAATTCACTTTCTGTCACTAGGTGGCATTTATGAAACAGCAGCGACACAACATTTCCTTGGTTCCTTACCACTATAAACAAAGCAGCACTACGCTTATAAACACTTATACAGATAATTATACAGAGGTAAGAGGGGGAAAAAATGCTATTGAAACTTTTCTGAAGACAGTCAGTTCCCTTCTGAGATACATTCATATAAACCCCCACCCCCAATTCAATAATTATATTTTCTTCCAATATTTCAAGCATCGGGAACAGTGAGCTTGCTGTGCTTGGTACAGTATTGGCTCTGTTGGTGCTTCTGTGCTCATTTTGGCTAATTATTGCAATTCAGTTTGTATGCAAGTGTAGTACAAAAATGGGCCAAAATTTATATAATATATATATATATATATATAATATTGTTTTGGGGTTTTTTTTACAAAAAAAAAAACAGTTTATGGCCCGGTCGATCAGATCATCTGGCCAGAGCAAACTTTCCAAAAAAGTTCACTTTGACTGGTAAACACCTTTGAACAACCATTGGTTGCTGACAGTATATTACTGCTCAGGTATTTCAAACTTTATTTCACCCCTAACCCTAAGCAAAAAAAACGAAAAAGGCCTTAACCTTTTGACCATCAAGGTCCAGTGGTATACAGCGCTTCAGTGGTATACAGCCACTATTATAAAAGCTCAGCGGGTGGCCTTCCTGATGTCTGGGAACAGCTGAGGGCTTGACTGGACGATCACACATGGCTCAGGCATGATGGGAGTGGCAGTGGTTGGGGGGTTGGGGGGTTGGGGGGTTGGGGGGTGGCCATAAAGGCGAGAGGTGAAACTCAGATTTGTGGCATCCAAGCACATGGTAACCTAATAAAGAATACTGTCAGGAAAAAACAGAGCAGCTTATTTCTGTAAGTTAGCAGATCTGAATGCAAAGCCTGAGAACCAGCAAATATGCATTTGGCAGAATTAGAGATTTAAGGGAATGATGCAATACAAGTAAAGAATAACAGAATGTGTTTTGGATCCCAGGCTGAAACAGAACGAGTATACTGTGATCTTTTGTCTGTCTGCAAAGTGCAAAGATGCCATGTAAGGAGCTGCAGATGAAACATTACAGCTCTCATCATCTTAATGTGAGGAAATGGCCTGCAGCCAGAAGCTCTCTACACCCTGCCTTGCTCTTTATAGAGTGTAATGTGAGAGAACACAACTAGAGCTCAAGTCCATCAGAGAAAGAGCATTGGACGGCTCCAGGTGGGGAAGCTTTTTGTTCTTAATAGAATAAAGGATTGTGCTTGCTTTAATAGTCTCTTTAAAAGTCATCTTTTAAAGGCTACAATATAGAATGCGATTAAAGAATAAGCACTCATAAATATTAAATAGTAAGTCAATTATTAATTTCCATCAATCATTGCTGTGATATTTATGAACATTTACATTATGTTCTAGAAACGGCGTCAGGATGTGATGTACTGTAGCTGAACACAAACTCAAATGACTAAAAATATCAAAGTTTTTGTTGTACACACATTTGAGATGCTTTTGCTTCACTTATCTTACTTGAGCAATTCCCATCAGCCATTGTGTAATCTCATGGTGGTGTGTGGTCAGGTCAGCCATTCCCTGAAAATGCCTGCTGCTGAGTGTGAGGGGAATGGAGCTGGCCCGGGTGACTCAATTATTCCATATTGGCAGGGGAGGGATGTAACCATAGCAACAAAATTAGATGAGTGGCTGCTTCTGTACTTAAACAACACAGTTTGAATAAGACTGGATTCACGACTCAAACAAATATGACTTTAGTGCCATTAGTGCATCTTCTTGCTGTCTTAGCTCTTGTTCACAAAATTGACAACTAATCATAGCTCAGCAATAAGAATTTTTCTGCTGTCCCAGGCCTGTTTCAAACTGATCACTCAAGCAGTACATAAGTGAAGTACACTATCATTCAAAAAATTGGGGTCAGTAAGATAAATTTTGTTTTTAACTTTTTATTCATCACAGAGAATCCTGAAAATGTTACAGTTTCCACAACAAATATTAAACAGCACAACTGTTTTCAACATTGAAAATAAAAAATGTTTCTTGAGCAACAAATCAGCATATTAGAATAGATTACATTGTAAAATATATTAAAACAATAAAGTAATTTAAGTAATATAGTAAATAAAATCATTTTCATGTATAATAATATTTCACAATATTACTGTAAATGTTTCAGATTTTACATTTTTTAATGAATCGAGATATCAAATTTTCCTTATTTTTCAATGTATTCAGGAGTGGATGCACCTTATGCAAGCAAGTCTCCGCTATCCTTCACAAACTTCACTCTCTGAGGGCCGCCACGCGCATACGTGTCAAACAGATGGAGCACAATTGAATAAGAGCGCCATAATTCTGACAAAATGTTAAATAAAAAAATTAATATATTCAATTCCGCACGTGTAATGGCGGGGACGTTGAAAATCATTTCAATATGCAAAACTGTTACCCAATCATAGCACTGGGCGTTTACTTCCAAGTCTTGAATGCAGCACACCTATCAAAACTGTGTTTAAAAGAGAGGGTCAAAAACTGGAGAGAATTACTTCTAAATTAGGATATTTTTTTTATGTAAAAAAAATCTTGATAACATTATAAAATTATAAAAAAATAAAAAAATAATAAAAAAAAACGTTTTAAGAGTGGCTCCTTTAAGAGTGGGTAAAAGTTCCTCATTTGACAAGTGTGTAAATGCAAGATCAGTTTGAAAGCGGCATTGCTGACTTTTAGCAGTATGTTCAGAGGTGTCATTTACGGCTCTTCTCTTTTTTTAAAACTTTACAAAATTTCAGATTGAAAGTCTCATAGCAGAGAATCACTGAACTTCGCTTAATTTATACCACTAATCACTAAACCACTGTGTAGGGTAAACCCACACAAAGGTTTGTTACTGTATATAACACAATCTCATGTAAATTACATTTTGTTTGAGTAATTCTTTCCAGAAAGGATGTTTTTTGATTGATTCACCAGAGAAATCACCACATTTTCCTTTTAGTAAAGACAACGTAATGAATGAATGTCTTATTTGTTCCTCCTTTAGTGGCCAACCTCAAGCCCATTGTGGCTAAAGTGATGATGTATTTTTCGACCAATATCAGACACATGACAAACTATAAACTCAATGGCAATCTAATAAAAACATCCCATGGAGATCCCCAGTGGGATCTGTCAGTCTGAAAGAAAAACTCAAGTGCTCCTGCATGAATTACAAAAAGAGACCAACATGATATTGAAAGTAAGCTTAACATTTTTTGTTGAATGTTCTCATTTGAAAAGTCCCCACCCTTTGGCATAGCCTACGTGTGATAGCATACCAGTGTCAGCAGGCCTCATGAGACACTTAGCTAAAATGTTTTTGTTTTTTTTCAGTCAATACCTAGAATTCATTTATATTTAGTTAGCACAAATGGCTTCCTGTTGCTATGATCGCAATCACTTTGAAAATCCATCAGCACTCAGCATTAGCTTTGCAGCTCATAATCTTGAGTCATTTATACCACAGAACTGATGTGGATTTATGCTCTTCTCCAGTCAAAGCCTATTCAAGTGTACAAATTAATTTCAGGAGTTTTACTGGTTGCCAGGTTGAAGCACTTTGTGAAGAGTTGATGAGAAAAATAAACAATCATCAGACCTTATTGAGATATATCCTGCTACTGCTAGTAATTGTAATGTAATATTAGCTCATTTAATTTTAGTGTTAATAATGTAACTTGTTTTTTGTTTCGTACAGTGTACAAATATTATTAGCTTGAAAATCACTGTATCACATTTGAATAAATGGAGAAACATAATACATTAATGTTAATTTTTTCTTCCTCTTCAAAAGCAGTCAGTATGCTGTAAACTTCCTTGGAATGCAAAACTAATGCAGTTTGTTCCGGTATGCTCTTGCTTAACAGACGGCTGCAGACATGCATTTGTATACTTATCTGCAGTTCTTTTCTGGCTTACAGGCCAAAAATGTATTTCAAATGAGTATTGTTTTAAAGTTTTGCTTTTCCATAAAAATGGCTTAATTTGCTGTATTTTAAAGGTCAAACTGTGTTTCTTAGCTGACCAAACATTACACTTCCTTCTGAGGAAGTGACCTTGAAGTATTGAGACATGACCTTTTGTGTTCGTCATTGTTTTCTGCCTTCGATTTCTCTAGTTTCTTCAAATTTGAATGGCACATCTTAAGAGTCCAGTTTGGGCTGTTAATTCCTGACTTGCTAAAACAAAGTTTGTTTTTTCGTCTGTGAAAGACGAAAGACTATCTCTTTTCTCTACCACTGTACACCTTACTTTCATAGTTCGTTGATACCATACTATCAAACCATACTATCTGCACACAAAAACAGTTGGTTTCACCACCACTCAAAACCAAAATAAATAGTGTTCCAACCAATCACCGACAGGGGTGGGTGTTGTGAGGTTTTCGCGTGCAGCCGTCATAGGCAGCCGTGCACGAGCGCAAAACCTCACAACACCCACCCCTGTCAGTGATTGGTTGGAACACTATTTATTTTGGTTTTGAGTGGTGGTGAAACCAACTGTTTTTGTGTGCAGATCTCAGAGCCTAGGCTGCCTACAGAGACGCGTTTTTTTGACGGCATGCTTATGGGGCGGGCAGCTAGCGGATCGTTAGGAAAGATTAGATGAATGTGATCATTTATGTTTGGGCCTGAAATCGCTGATACAAGCTTTAAAATAAACTTTGGGAACCAAGATGAAGGGTGAGCGTGTGAATCTTGAAATCAGTCAGAGATGAGATTGGGAACACAAAGGTCTTGATATCACATCTTTGAGACTGAGTGAATGGTGATGTTCGAGACTGAGGAAAACAGGAAAAGGAGGTAATTATTCTTAGAGAATCAACAAAGTGTACTTCCAGAATAACACGAGCCACAGCCTACACCTTAAAAAGTGCTAATATGCAGTTGTTTCCTCGAGGACCTATTTCCACTTGATCCGGCCCTTAAAATGATATTTATTACAGGGTTTTTGGTGAAAAGAAGGGAAAAAGAAGGATTTTCTCACCAAAGAAAATCAAATTATGCAAGAAACCATATTGGACATCCAGTTTCACAGCATGCGCGATAATCTCATATTTTCTGGAATAAACATACCTCCACAAAACACACCCGACGATCCAGAGAAGGCAATAAGAGAGTTCATGCACAACTCGCTCAAACTGCTTGCAGCAACAGTTGAGGAGATAACTTTCCACCGAGCTCACAGTCTTCCATCCAAAGACCCCAAAAAGCCACCTCCAATAATCGTTAAATTTGAAAAATACAAACACAAAGAACTTGTTAAAAGCAGAGGAAATCAGCTGAAGAACACCACGTATGGGATGTACGATCAGTTCCCCAAACAAATTCAAGATCGCAGACGAAAACTAGTCCCGATGATGAAGCGTTTCCGTGAAGAAGGAAAGCGAGCTACATTATCGGTAGACAAACTTTACGTGGATGGAACACTCTACCGCGATCCAAACATCACTACATGGCTGTATCCTAACTAAACTTTCACTTTCCATTTCAACACTGACTGTTCCAAAATGCATTCTGTATAGCCATACTGCCATAACCTGTTACATATTTAATTCATCACGCCAATAGTTATTACTGAACTCTGATTATAGACCCTGATGTCTTTTCTTTTTTTTTTTCTCTCTTCTTTATTCTCCTCTATTCCCACAATGCCATGTCTGCTTCTAGCAACACATGCATTGTGTTATTATCTCCCAGTATTTTTATTTTTTTGTCTTGTTACTCGCCATTCTCTTTATCTCCCACATAGTGTATGTCGGTTTTTTGTATATGTGTCCTGTCTATTTATGTGCAGAGCAGCGTTTATATTTGTGTCCTGTCCATTTATGTTTTGTGTCTGTTTGAACGAGCCAGCCAGCCAGCCAGCCCGGAATTATTCAAATTCTTAGTGTTAAGCATGATAATATGGTAACATATCACACTGAAGTAGGCTGATTTAAAATGAACATTTATTTAAAATAAAAGTTCTTCTTTTGGCAAAATTACATTTCCTTAATAGCCTAAACAGAGGCTTTACTCTCTTCAAACTTAAATGGTTAATGTTTCATTACATCACTGTTTGAAAACACTATTTTTTTGTACCTTTTATAAAGGGCATTTTTTCCCCTAATTTTATTAAATGTATGCTGCTCCATCTTTCATTTCAAATTCTTAAATTATATTAAATATATTCAACTAAAATAAGACACTGGGCTGTTACCAATCAAATTAAATAATTTACATTGAAAAATTATAACTGTATTAAATTAGATTATTTTAAATATTTTTGAATAATTTTAACTATTTGTTTATTGAACTGTTATGAAATCAGTCTCGGTTTCAATCTCGATGGCATTCAGGAAAACAGCTCTCTGTTTTAATTTTTTAATTTTTATATTACAAATTGTTTTAATCAGGGCATTTGTCCGGTTGGGCAAGTAGTAGGCCTACAATTCTCTCTCACTTTTCCCTTAAAAAAAAATAAAAAAAATTAAAAAACACACGTGTCCCGGACACAGTCTTTGGTCCCTGACAAGCGTTACTCGAGCCCCTGATATGTTTTCCTTGATGGGTTTTCCCTGAAGAGAATTACGTTGTTGAAAACGAAAGTAAAAGTGACGCACGTTCATTGCATTTTACCGTGATGAGAGTTCCATGTCTTTATTAAACTCAACACATTATAATGATTTATCTGTCATCCACCCTCAATTAATTGGAATGGAATGTTTGTATTACTTGGCCCGCAAGACCCGCGGATTATCCGCAATCCGTGCAGCACTATACGGTTTGAGAATGGACACAAGCGGTAACAGCAACAGAACCATCACGGTTGGAACAGTGTATCTGACCATGTGACTGTCTGTCCGAGTTTTGTCGAGAGCCGGAGGCGGCACGAAATTTGACGGAGGCGGCCGCCTCATAATTCTCTATGCAGGAAAATCCCTGTATTAGTGTTACTTGATTTATTTAAGTTGATTCAGTAATATTGAATAATAGTTATGTTTTCCTGACACAAAAAAAAGTGAAATGTACTTTTGTTGAAATGTAGGCTAGATGATAAATTGCACAATTCAAGATTGATGCAAAGCATCAAAAATAGAGAAAGAGGCCTGGTGTTTGTACACTAAGTGTAAATGTTCCCCTAAAAATGTGCTTAATGTGGTAACATCTAAATTTTATTCAAGTCAAAAAATGTTATTTAACATCACTAAATCAACCTGAATATATTAGGCTAAACCAAAAAAAAAGGGAAAAAATTAAGGCTTAGGTGAGGTAGAAACAGCTCCTCGCTTTATGCAGACAAGAAAGCAAATCAAATGTGCACATTTGGACTTTCAAAAGCAAAGATGTTCTGCATTCAAAGGACACAAGTTACAGAAAACAGTCTCTAGAGAAAAAAAAACGAAAGGAAAAATCTGCTCACACATCCCAGCACCCCTCCTCCACTACAGCTCCGCCTGTTGCCTGAGAACATGCCACCCTCTCTCCCTCCCTCTCTCCCTCTCTCTCTCTCTCTCTCTCCCTCCCTCCCTCCCTCCCTCTCTCCCTCCCTCCCTCTCTCCCTCCCTCTCTCCCTCCCTCTCTCTCTCCCTCCCTCTCCCCCCCCCCCCCCCTCTCTCTCTCTCTCTCTCTCTCTCTGCAGCTTTTCCACTCACCATTACTTCCATTGTGGTTCAACTCTGAACTCTAGCATCATCTGTTTGTGCTTAAAGTTTGCAGCGTGTGCACTGACTTTCCCATTCCTTTTTCTCCCTTAAGGTGCAGTCACATTAGCAAAATTTGTGGGGGAAAAAGTAAATTGTATCTTGTCAATAGCGTGCCGATGTATGAAGCACAGCTCACACAAAAGTCACTTTCAAACCAAGCAGATATCTGTTCAACGTGGCAAATCTGTCCTACCAACTTGAATCCGTTGCAAAATCTGCATTGAGAAATGTTTTAATGTTTTAGCGATGTATAAAGCACAGAAGTTAATTACAAACCAAGCATCTGGTTAATGTGGTGAATCCGCTTGACCAACTTGAAACCGTAGCAAAATCTGTGTTGGGAAATTTTCCGCTCTCACGTGAAATTCTGTGAATTCCTGTTGAAATGACTGAATTTCAACTGCACCTTTACCCGTGTCCACTCTTTCACCTCCTTTCCCTACTACCTTTGTCTCATTCTTCTCATAATTCTTTTGTCCACCATCCTCCTTTTCCTGTTTTTTTTTTTTTTTTTTGGGGGGGGGGGGGGGGGGGGGGGGTGCGTGCTCATTTCCTCATTTCCTCATGTGACATGCCTAGCTCTCTCTCTCCTTCTCTTTCTTTCTCTTTCACTTCCATGTCTTTCACTGGCCGAGAGCCAGGCGTCTGCTCTTGGAATTAACGAAAATTGCAGCTGCATTTGGCAACTTTCTTTGCACTCACACATGAGTTCAGACGCTCTTACAGAGACTCACATAGACTCAGACAGAGACGCAGACAGCAGAGTCAGTGCCTCGATCCAGGAGGTTGGGGGTCTCTTCATTGTATTGTGTCATAAGACAGTCCTTCCCTACAGGAAGCACCTGCAACTAAGCAAATACATAGAAATATCCTTACGTAGAAATTAATCTCAAAGTAATTACGCTCTGCACAGCTAGTCAGTAGTACAGTAGTTATGGACTTGGTAATTGGAGATGGACATCCAAAGACATCAGAATCAAAATAGAAAGAGGGTTGTTTAAAGAGAAAGTAAAGGTGGCACATAGGGAGAGTTGGAGTGTATTATGCAGCTGTTCAGTATGCTAGTCACATCGTAGCGCTCCACTCAGACCTGTCACGCTGAGAAATGGCCTGATGGCGATTCCTTTAGCCCTGTACCCACTGCAATTAAGTAAATGGAACCAGGACTCAGACAGTCCTCTCCCGCACAGCCCAACATTGCATTGATTTTATTTATTTTTTATTCTCTTGCAAGGGAATGGGCACAGTTGCTAAATGACAGCGGGACATTTAGACATTTTAAAAACTTCATTTAATTATGCTCTGGAGATTCAGTTTGTGTTACCAGCAGCATTAGAGCTAGAAGTGCCTGGGCGTGTCTGTATGGCTGGAGGATGAGCGAAGGGGCTGGCAGGACAGAATCAACTGAATTTTAATAATAGATGGGGAAACAAAGAAGGTGGGGTTTGCAATACTCTTCTAGAGAAATTATGTATTTTTAAAATTGTTGAATAGGTGGTTTAGATTAGGGAATCTAAAACAAACCAACTGGTTCCTATTGGAACATTTTGAAGTAATTTCAATTTATTAAGATTAAGTTAGTCCAACTTAAAATAAAAAGTTATCACAACACATTTTCTTTTGTTTCAATAACTTTTAAGTGAAAGTGATGTGACATGAGGCCAAGTATGGAGTCCCATACTCAGAATTTGTGCTCTGCATTTCACCCATCCAAGTGCACACACCATGAACACACACCCAGAGCAGTAGGCAGCAATTTTTTTGCTGCGGCACCCTGGGAGCGATTATGGGTTAGGTCACTTGTGGGTAATGAGAGTGGAAGTTCATTCACTCTCGCCCTCACCACATTTCTTGAGACTCAAACTCGCGACCTTCAAGTTTCAAGTCCGACTCTCTAACCATTAGGCCACAACTGCCCACATGAGTTCACATTTCTTCATTTTTTCAATTATGCATGAAGTTTATTTACTTTTTTAAGTTGTCAACTGATCACTTTTTACAGTGACTGAGGAAGAATGTGTGTGCCGAATGTCCCTGCATGAAGTGATTGACAAGATAGAATCAATCAGTGAATTGATTAAACCTGACAAATTTTGTGATTTTGACCAGATTGCAAGGACATTTTTTTTCCTGTGGATTAACTTGCACTAAGTTACTTTTGATTTCATGCAGACTTTAAGGAGCTATTTCTGCTTAATCTGTTAAAATTGGATTTGCCATTGGAACCCTGATGATTCAGTAATATGAAATCATTTTATTCTGACTTAAAACCAGTCCATTTAGGTGCTACCATGTAAAGCACATTTTTATTTATTTTTTCCTGACACAAAAATAGCTTTTGTTGAAATAGGCTTATAAATAATACAGTTTGTGATTGAAGTTTATGCATTGTAACTGTTTGGTGTTGTTTGGACACTGCATTTTTTTTTTTTTTTTGCAAAAAAACTGCTTGATTTTGGGTAGGAAATCTAAAACAAATCTACAAGTTCCTGTAGAAGTAAGAAAGTGTGTGCCATATTTCCATATACCTCTGCATGAAGTGACTGACAAGTAGAATCAAACAAAACAGTTTCCAGAACAGGGGCCTGTTTCAGAAAGGAGGTTAAGTGAAAACTCTGAGTATGTTAACCCTGAAATGAGGGAAACTCTGAGTTTTCTGTTTCAGAATGGGAGGTATGTTAAACCTGAGAAAGCAGAGTAAGTCAAGCCTGTTTCTGAAAGAGAGGTAACTTATACTCAGAGTCAGTTACCATGGTAACTTACTCTGTGAACCTAACCTGGTCGGGAGCAGGTTTTCTTCGGTAAACCCAGAGTTTCTTTCGGTCTCCTCCCCTTTTTTAAAGTGGAAGTGGTGTTTAAACACCTCATTCATTCTTTCAGTACATTTTTATTAATAAAATTTATATTTTATTAATAAATAAAATATTGCTATTTTTACTGCTGCTGTTTTTTTTTGTTTTTTTTTAATAAGATGAAGTCTATATAACTCCTTAACTGGCAACTGAAAATACAGTAGTAGATTAGAGTTACATAATGTAGTTCTAAACAAATTCTACAGAATTAAACAGTGGCATTTACTGGAAATCACTGAACTGTTCATCTGTGCAACAGAAGTTGATGGACCGTCCTCCTGCTGTTCTTCCACACTCTGGGGGCGGGGGAGAGATAAGAATACCCGTTTATACTTAGATTTAAACTTAGATTCTATAGGCTACTCCACATAAAAATGTGAAAAAATCTGAATGTGTAGATTGTTTGATGTGTAGACACATAATATTAACATTACCTCTGTAGGCCTCTCTGTGGCAGCAGAAACTCTTTATCCCCATGTGATGAGCATTTGGTCGAGTGCACTTTATAACACTATTTGTCATAATTTCTGGTGTATTGAGTTGGCGACTTACAACTGCCTGGGGTTCTGTTGGGACAGGAGGCTCCAAAAGACAGATATTACCATCAGAATCTATTGGTCCAACAAAAATCCTAACCCAAAGTAAAATAAATGGAAATATCAAAAATAGCCTATATAAAAAATAACACATATGTAAACCTCTTACATTTTATGAAGGCCCTTGTATCTTCGGGAGTGACTGGCTCTGAAGTCCATCCAGGAATTCCCTCAGCCAAAAATGCTGCTGCACTGCTAGACACTGGATGCTTTAGTTATTTAATATGTCAAATGTTTGTAAAGTCAGGTAGCCTACACCCATGATATGCTCAAGCCTTACTTGACTGAATTATGTTTTTATATTTAATTTTCAGCTGCTGCCATGTTCTTTTAATGCCTGCAGGATTGCACATGAAAATTAAAATTAGGTTGAATAACATACTGTTCTTCCAGTTTCACCTCTGATATTATAACAGTTGGGTAAGTTACTTGTATTACTAACTTCAAATGACATCTTCAACAGTGTAATTAGATTAATGTAATAATGACTATCTATAGAATTTATTGGTCTACTTATTACTAATTACTAAATCCCATGTCAACCTTAAACACTTGAACAATACAAGGAGAGACAAGAAACAGCACTTTTAATGCTTTCAAATAAACAATATACAATTGCATGAATTATTCTTGAATTGACCAAAGTGTGTAGAGGGAGGAGGTTACATTAAAAATATAACTTTTAAAAATGTATGTTAAATAGCCTATACAGAATTCTTCTATAGTCTAATACAATTACATCAGATTAAGAATTAAGATGTAATTCTACATCTTAAGAATTAAGAGTAATCCCTTTAATTAAATTACAGTTTTTAGATTACTTGGTAATTAATTACACCCATCACTGTATAACAGTAATTAAAATGTAAACTTATAAACGAAATAATGTTATGCAGACCTCTTTTTGTCTGGCGCTGTTGCCATGGTGACTCATAATATCTGTGCTCCATTGATAATGGCTTTTTATAGTTGTGGTGCACGCGCTTAACTCAGAGTCAGTCAACTCAGAGTTGATTGAACTAACTAATTTCAGCTGTTCTGAAACCAAAAACTCAGAGTTTCCCATCTCAGGGTAAGTCAACTCAGAGTTCAAGTTTTAACTCAGAGTTGGTTGAACCTCCTTATTGAAACAGGCCCCAGTTCACCAAATTGGATTCTTGTTGTTTTATGTATGCATTTATTTATTGTTGGAGAGAATAAATAATAGCTAACAACAAAATAACAACAAAAATAAACAACAGACTGCGCTACTTTTTCAATGTAAAGACGCGCTAGATTTACAAGTATGACCGTTGCGAAAACGCGGCACTCAAGTTAAAATAAGTTCAACTTTTAAAAGATGTGTCTCGAAACCTTGCGATTTTTTCCCCCCATTCCACTACCCGCATCTCGCGTTTTTCAAAGCAAATATGCTTTCTGTGTGAACCTGCCTAAGAAGCCGAAATGCCCAAATAATTATTTCCATCTTGTCTAGACCTTATGCAGAACTTATTACCTTAATTCAAGGTAAGATAACCATCGCATGTGAAACTTCATAATAAACAAGATACCACACATATTAGACGCCATAACGGAAAAACAAATAGCGTGTCTAGCCCACAAATAGACATATACTTTTCAGAGCAGAAGTAAACTAAATGTCAGGTCTGAATAGAACACATGAATGAGTATATGATATTAAAATATACAATACACAAAAAGCATAAATCGATCAATACAATAATAATATTTGAAAGGATTAATCATAGAAATAACCATAAAAGAATACATTATTTTTATTTTTATTATACACCACATGTTTAACAAGATTTCATCTTTAATATGAATGAGTATAAATTAATAATTTTATATTTTTAAGTTGCATTTGTTTGGTTCTTTTTTCAATCTCAAACAATTATTTTATTTTTATTATTTAGAGGTTTACACAAAAGTCAACTGTAAACTGCAAACATTAAACTTTGCTGAAATGAAATGTCTTTAACTCAAAGTGTTCTGTTAACTCTGCTAAACTATAATTACTAAAACTAAAACAAACAAAAATACAGAATCTAACTTACCTGTTCCCTCTTGCATTACAAGAGAGGAAGATACAGTTGCAAGATCATTCATGCTACCTCACATGCTGGGTCACACACGATTTCAGTTTGTGTGTGGCTGATTGTTTCTTAAGAGAGAGAGTTTTCTGTTCTCTTTCTCTCTTTCTCTGTCCCTCTATTCTCTGCCATTAGAACATCCATGCAAACACTGCTGCTGCACTCCATGGCCTACTGGGGTTGCTATGGTTACAGCAGCTATCACTGAGCCTGTGTTACTAACCGATGTAAACACTGGAAAAAAGATTTCTTTCTTTCTCTCTTTCTGAGAAAGCTGTTGAATCTTTAACTCCACAGCTCTCTTTTTATTTTATTTTTTTTCCTTCTAGCAGTGCACGTCATGTTACATAAGACCCTGATTTGCTATTAACTGAAGGCTTTTTTTTTTTTATGTGAATGAGGGAATGGAAACAAAAAGTTAATTTGGGCCTCTTAGTATGACTTCCAAATGTCATGCCGTTTTTCTTCTGCTTAAAGTAAATTTACCACCCTATCAAAGTGAACACACAGTGCCTCCTGCTGGTCACAATGAAGTAGTGCACCCTCGATATATATAAACTATTTTGATTGGGTGACTTTTCAAATCTAGTTTGGTTATTCAGTTTAATTAAGCATCTAAACAACTGAGCTTCATGGCTCCCTCTTTTATATCAGTTTTTTTGTTTAAGGATCGTAGATATTCCCTTAGTATAACACACATGCTTTTCGTTTTGTAGGTGTCTACATCTTGATTGCTGTTGGTGCTGTGATGATGTTTGTTGGATTCCTTGGTTGTTATGGAGCCATACAGGAATCCCAGTGTCTTCTCGGAACAGTGAGTTACAAATCCTGAGACCACTCAGCAAATTCCTCAAATCACATGATGCCTAACAATAACCGGAAGTGTATATTAATAGAATGAGTGTAAAACCCCACTTTAAAAAAAAGGAAGGCAACACTGATATTTGCATTGCTTTTTAGTTGAATTTATCGAATTATTCTAAGTAAAGCATTCACTGAACTTGTTATGGTGCCATGACTTTGTTTATTATTTTAACAATTGCTGACCGTTTTAAGTTTGGGGTCTTGCACTGTACGGTGCTGACTCTTGCCCATATGCAGTACACATCCTTTTTTGTTTCTCTCCAACAGTTCTTTGCCTGCCTGGTAATTCTGTTTGCCTGTGAGGTTGCTGCTGGAATCTGGGGATTCATGCACAAAGACAAGGTTGGTTTCATTAATACACCGTGTCAAGCTGACACATACACATCTGTTTACATATTTTTGTAATTATATCTTCTTCTTTTTCCTTTCAGATCTCCAAAGAGATGATCTCTTTCTATGACTCTGTGTATGACAAAGGCAGTATAACTTCACTCGTACAAAACGATCAACAGCAGGCTGCCGCTACTGTCTTGAAGGTCTTTCACGAGACTGTAAGTAGTCCTTGTGTACTGAGGAGCACAACAATAATCAAGCTAACACAAACTCCACTCAAACCAGATAATGTTGTAAAGATGCTTCTCTAATCAGTGTCATCTCTGGCTTTCAGCTTAACTGCTGTGGCAAAGGTGGATTGTTAAATGCAGTTGGAACATTGTTCACAGACACCTGTCCTGGAGATTTGAAAATTAAGGCTGTAGTAAGTCTACCCCCAGTAAACCCTGGAGATAGAGAATTCTCATTTAAATCATCATCTCTCATAGCATGACAAAAAAAAAACGTTTTCTCCGTTTTTCAGAACTGTCACTCCAAGATCAAAGAGCTTTTCTCAGAGAAGATCTACCTGATTGGCATCGCTGCCCTGGTTGTTGCTGTGATCATGGTGAGGGATTCTTGAGTGTGTCAAGTTACACTCTACTATCATTTGATGTTGCTTGTATCACATTTTACCCTTATTGTCCCCTTTTTCCTTTCTAGATCTTCGAGATGATCTTCAGCATGGTGCTCTGCTGCGGGATCAGGAACAGCCCTGTTTACTAAAACACAGGGGCCAGATGTGTCCTTTAAAAACATCAGCCAAAAAAAAAAATCATTTTGTTTTATATCTACCATCTCCTATTTTGTTTTGTATCTACCATCGTTTTATAATATAGTCACTCTGTCCTGTTCCTAAAGTCTCAGAACAATTTTTGTGCATTTTTGTTCAAATGTGGCAGTGGAACCACCAACAACTAGTCTGCTATTGTTTACGCTGTAGTTGGCGATGACTAGTTGCGATCTGTAGCTTTAGCAGTAGACTTATACACACACACACACACACACACACACACACACACACACACACACACAGTACATTATCACATGAAGGATGGATACATTTATTTGCTTGTAGTTTTATTTTGTGTGTTAACTGTTAAGTTCTGCTATTGCTATCGGTTACTATCATTCTTTTCGTATGTACATGTATAAACTGTATATATTTGCAGCCCTGTATGGCTGATTAAGCATGAATCTCGTATTGAACACTCCTGTCCATCTTCTTCTCTGAGACTGCTGCTTGTATGTACACGTTTCTTCCTGAGAAACCACTAAATAAACAGTGTTAGCTAAGTGAGAGAGAAAGTCAGAATACAGTGCTTATTGGAGGTGAGAATGCAAAGATTGATAAATGTTTAAAGACCCAGATATACTCCGTTTTCCGCGTTCTACTCCTTCTAGCGCACAGTTGAGCGAGAAAGTACACTCTATTGACCGTGCGCGTGCACTACCAGGTTGACCTTTATCAAGCGCTCCAATCACTCGCGCAGACACAAAAATCGGGCTACACGCACCACGCGGACAGGGGAAGTATACTTTCGTCTTAACATTACAGAGTTGTAATGTTAAGTTTGCTGCTTACACTGTATGCCATTCAGTAGAGCTCAGTCGGTGCAAACAAAGCTTAAATGTATATTCCGGATTCAGTAGAAATTAATATCAGTAGACAGCACTTTTCCAAATTAACTGTACCTCGTTTTCTTCAAAAACAGCTACAATCTGGGTTACTTACACGGGGGTTGAATGGGGCCGATTCGCAAAAAAATGATATAGTATATTCAATAGTATAGCCTCAAGACGCAAATGACATGCATGCTTACATGATTTTAATGTGAAAACTTTTTTTTGTGTGTGTGTGTGTGTGTAAAGTTGTATCCAATTTTACAACTTAGTTGCCATGAGAAATTAAATCTAAAACCTTAACATTAGAACTACTTTTTAACAGAAACATTAGTGCTTTTATAAAAGTACACAAGCTTCACATTTCTCCAGAAATGTGCCCCATTCACTTCCATTTTAAGTGTCTCGCCGCAGCCAGAATTAGTTTATGTGGCAACAGCATGCCACAAATGCTGTTTGTTGAGCTTAACCTGTGAATTGTATTGAACCTGTAATATTCCTTTAATGGCAGAAAGGGCGCTGATCTATGATCATTGTGTTTCTTGTATGTGGAATCACATGGACGAAAGAGCTGATCCTAGATTAGCGTTTTGCTGTAGAAAGCTGTAAACACAGAGCTCCTGATGCAATCTACTATCATTTTATGTTCTATAAGACTAATATAGTGCAATGTGTTTTCCCATACAAGGAGTTGGACCCATTAAGAATGACTGCCCCAGTCAAGTTCTGCCCCTATTTACAGTAATCGCAGACATGGAGAGGATCATATACCTAACAGCCTTAATGAATAAATGAAACACTCTATTCCTTAATCACTAAAATCTTGTCAGATTTTCAAAATGTGAGACCAGAAACATGATGATAAAGTTCCTATAATGTGTGGAGTTCCACGATGTGACCAAGACAGCACACCACACACTAACAGATTCTATTCACTAACAACCAGAGTCCCGACTGTGAGTGTGAACCGGAGAAATCTAGCAAAATCTCACGGTCAAACGTGACTTTAAAGTTAAAAAAAAACATGGCGGACGACGGACAAGATGAAATGGCGAGTGTTTGTACTGCGTTTCGGATGAAGTCGTGCTTCTGTTTTCCGTCAGCGCGCTTTCTGGTTGTGTATCGTATCGTTTCGTTCCCACCCCCACACAACAGGATTTCATGTTGGATATTTACGATTTGATATCGTCGCGGCCCCCGACGTTTTTCTGAGCACATTCACTCACTTAACACACCTCACACCACTAAAGTCTGACAAGATAATCTGTAGACCATCAAGATAATCAGTTTGTGTGAATGTACATGTATGTTGACAGTGAAATCAGATGGACAGGTTTGAATGGGTATAGAATGGACAAGCTCTCTTCACTGCCACCTCTATCACAGATGTAGTTGCTGTAATACCGTGCCACTTTCACTAGGTGGTGCAAAGATGTTTCACTTTTACTGGTGATTACACCCTTACTATGCCTGTGTGCATGTCTATCGTGCACTTATTCTTCTAGACCGCACTAATACGAACCCCCCGAACTAGACCCCCCACCACCACCACCACCACCACCACCACCACCACCATTATGCAACCTTGTCCTTTTAACACATATTGCCTATGCTGATATGCTTAAAAAGTGTCTTGTACAGCTATATAGTATACTAATGACCATGTAAAGACAATGTATGCCTTTAATTGTGATATATTTTTCCTGGTACTTGTCAAAAAAAGAGAGAGAACCTCAGCAATGATTTCAGTTGAAGCATGTAAGAATTTTAGGGGGTCCTGACAGGTCGAGCATGATCTTCTAACTATTACATATTATGAAGGTGAAACAGTTGTTTATGAAAATAACTGCTGTAGTTAAAACACATCAAGGTATTTGAACACTTATCAAATATAACCTTTGTGTTGTAAGGATCTCATACTTATTTGATGCCTAAATTGACAGCTGTCGCTCAAACCTATACCCTGACACACCAATTGTAGATTCTGGTCTGGTTTTGTTGCCCAAATATTCAGGAATTAAATGTATTTTACAAATAACATGTCTTCATTTTGTTCTTGTGTCTTCATTTTTGCCTTGTCAGTTAGAGATCTAAAAGTTGTCATCAAGTACCATTGATACTTGTCACACTCTTTTTCAAAGCATGGAAATTACATTTGGGTCATTCTGTGTCAAATCAACCAAAGGTCCCTGACTCCTGGATAAATATTTTCATTTCGATTTAAAAAAATAATTCTGGTGAAAGAAATACATAAATGAAGAAGAAAGGCAAAATATTAAATGTTATGGATTGATATTTACTGAGAAATACACTAAAGAGTGGTCAAAATAATAATTTTCTGGAGGGTAAAATGGCTTTAGAAAGATGGCAGCATCATGATTTTATTTTTACACAGAGATTGATTCTTCTATTAGTAAAATATGTTGAGCGATCTTTGTTGCATTGTATGCCAACAGTGACAATTCAAAAATGGTAAAAAGCACTGCTTTTCCCACAAAGTTTTCACGTAATTCAAGAAGTATTAAAGATCATTTTAGATTCTGGTACATAGTGAACTTTTCTGGTAGCTATCTTAATTTTTATGGCCCAATATGGTTAATTTCCAGGGGATTTTAATGTGGTCGAATAAATTGGTAAATTCATTTTCAGTGGTCAAAAACTAAATGTGGGTCATTTTGCATACGACTGATGCTTTTTCTTTTAAAGAGGAATATCTGAAGAGCAAAAAATGTTGAAACTTGAAATGTATCTCAGTTTTTTCTATCAAAACAATTGCATAGAATACCTGTCTGAGTGCCATAAATACTGTTTTTACAAAGTTTGCGTGCCTGTAACTCAAGAAGTATTAGATATCTTGATATCCTTCTAGATTCACATTCTTCATAAAATGTTCTTTTGTGATCCTCACTTTTAAGGCCCAATGTAGTTCAATCCCATATGGGGATCCCATTGCTGAACTATTTCCAAATTGTTGAATTTTACCCATTTTCCCAAATGTGTGTTTAAAGAAGAATGTCTGCAGAACAAGTAATACTGAAACTAGAAATGTATCTTGTTTCCTTCTATGAAAACAATTGCATAATAACTCTCTGAGTTGCAAAAATATATGTATTTTTCTAAAGTTTATCTATAACTCAAGAAGTACTAAATTATCTTAATATCCTTTTAGATTCTTGTTAATATGAAACATTTTTTATGGAATCTTCATTTTAATGCCCTATATGGTTCAATCCCAGAGATATTGGGATGTCAATCCGGTATAACATTACGATATTGCATATTTGACTATAGCATATTTTAACTCTTAGCTTCAGAAGCTGTTAAAATGAACAATTTTTTTTCCTGAAATTAATTCAAATTTTATTATAAATACACTTTTGAGAGCAAGTTAATGTGCATCAACTTGACCATTTTTGTGTATTTTTGGCACTCAGAGAGGAATGTCATATGTAATTGTTTGATTGAGGAAAACAAGATTCTTCAGACATTCCCCTTTAAACACAATCCCCTGGTTTCACAGACAAGGTTTAAAACTAGTCCCAGACAAAAATGCATGTTTGAGCTGTTTTAACTGAAAGCAATTATCTTACAAATGTCAGTGCCATTGTTTTGTCTCAA